>NC_139973.1:75000-232500 GCF_963993115.1 Abramis brama | reverse complement strand
CGCACGCTCAGTCGCTCACTCGCACGCACGCTCACACTCAAGCTCACTCTCACGCACACTCTCACGCACACTCTCACGCACACTCTCACGCACACTCTCACGCACACTCTCACGCACACTCTCACGCACACTCTCACGCACACTCTCACGCACACTCTCACGCACACTCTCACGCACACTCTCACGCACACTCTCACGCACACTCTCACGCACACTCTCACGCTCACGCTCTCGCTCACACACGCTCACTCGAACTCTCACACTCGCTCACACACTCGCACGCTCAGTCGCTCACTCGCACGCACGCTCACACTCAAGCTCACTCTCACGCTCACTCTCACGCACACTCTCACGCACACTCTCACGCACACTCTCACGCACACTCTCACGCACACTCTCACGCACACTCTCACGCACACTCTCACGCACACTCTCACGCACACTCTCACGCACACTCTCACGCACACTCTCACGCACACTCTCACGCACACTCTCACGCACACTCTCACGCACACTCTCACTCATGCTCACACGCTCACGCTCTCGCTCACACACGCTCACTCGAACTCTCACACTCGCTCACACACTCGCACGCTCAGTCGCACGCACGCTCACACTCAAGCTCACTCACTCATACTCAAGCTCACTCACTTGCTCGCTCACGCACACTCTCACTCATGCTCACACTCACACGCTCTCGCTCACACTCACACTCGCTCTCGTTCACACTCACACTCGCTCACACACTCACTCACGCTCACACTCACTCACACGCTTGTGTGCAACTCACATAGATGCTGGGAGTGGGAGGGTTGAGCTTGTCTTTATCCAGAGGAGGAGCAGGTGGAGGAGGGAGGCGAGGAGGAGGGCATTTGTTCAACAGGATTCGGCTGCTCGACAAACCGTTCTTACCAAGATTCCTGAAAATATTAGTAATATTAGATAAGTGTTATTTATGCAGAATACAACAAATCAAAATTAATCATAACTGAAAGTTTGGCCAAACTCAGCACCCTCAGAATCTCACTGTGGTCAGAATTAAAATGCGGTGCCCATGTGTGACATCAAGCGCTTCAAAATATAGTGCATATTTCTGTCTGTGCGTACAACAATCTCAAAGTTACGCAGGTGTAATTGAGTTTTGCAAATACTTAATGCTGCAGATGTGCTTGTTTGAGATCAACTCTGTAGGATTGAGTGCAAATCAAATACAAATGAATTATCCAGGTGATTTGTTCAAACATAATTCCACACAGAACTCAACATTCCAGACACCAAATCACCAACCCCAGAGCCATCAAAGAAGGCTCCAGCCAGTCTACCTAACCAACGAAAAGAGTCCTCTAAATCTATATAAAATACACCAGTTCAGTTTAAGAGTCTGGAGGCTACTTGCGTGTCTTTGCTTTTGGGATTCCCTTGTCTGCATAAAAGGGGTTTCCCGAGTTCGTTGGCTGGTCTCCTCGTGCCTGGGTCTGGGGCGGCCAATCACGTGGTGTTGGCTGATGAATGAGAGTCTTTGTTGAAGCTGGCTTTGCAGAAGAAACTTGGACCGCAATCTTGCCGCAAAACTTAACTTAGAACCGAGACTCACAACGGAAAAGAAAAGAACTAAGGAAAGAAAGAAAATTGAGACGAGAGTACATAATGGCTTGAATGAAGCTGTTGAACCCGTTCTTCTGATCTTGATTTGGGTTCTTTTATCTCTGCGTGTCTACATGGTTACTAGTCTGTCTGGTCTCTCCGTCATGGCTTCTCCATGATGGTTTTCGGATCTACTTTTTCATTAACTCTTCTGCTGAGAACTCTTCTGCTCGAAGCTTTGTTCGGGTCTAAAGGCGGGCGTACACGGTGCGAGTTCGGACCAGGTTCGGACACTCGGGAGGTCGTGAGATATTGCACACGTTGCGAGTCAGTTTAACTGATAATCGCGTCAAAGCAGCTGGTACACGGCACGACTGTCCTGCACGAATTTTATCCCGAGCCGGCAGCAATCACATGAGCTTTCGCGCTAAACACAGAGACCGTCAATGTTGCATGCAGGCAAAGCTTCAGACAGAAATGTGTGTGCAAATGATTTGTTGTAAAGCAGAGAACAGTAGCCATTCCTTTCAACATAAAAACTAGCGAGAGAGAGAGAGAGAGGTGTGTGTGTGTGTGTGTGTGAGAGAGAGACAGTGTATGCGCACGCTGTATGGTTGCTGCCACTGAGGTATAGCCCCATCCACGTGGTTGTGTGTGATTTAGCAATAGGGGACAGCTGGTGAAAATCGGGCCGACTCCCCGAATTTTTTAAACATGTTTAAAAATGATCGGGAGGTCGGGGAGGTGCTCATAACGTGCTCGGCTCGGCTCGTAATTCCTCTCACACGCTGCGAGCCGCGACCCTGCGAGCATCACCGATTCCACTCGATTTCTCCCGAGTGAAAAAAATCATCTGCGAGCTCGTAAAAACAGCAAAAATCGCACCGTGTACGCCCGCCTTAAGATTTCCTCCTGGATCAGTTCTGACCAATTAGACAGTCTTTATTTAGGAGGTGGCGTTCTCTCCACTTCTTATCATAAATCAAGCTTATCTGTGCTCTCCTTACTCTCGAAGCTCTAGCAGAGAGGACAGAGGCCACAGTTTAGACATTATTACTATTATAATATACGAAACATTTTACACAGATTTCAATCAAGCCATCTTTTGAATTAAGAACATACGATCATGCTGACAGGAAGCACGACACACTTTCATTCACACACCTAATAGTTATAACAATTACATGAATGATATGGCATCTAAGCATATTAGATACACACATATATTGTAAAAACAACATAGAATTATGTAGTTGCATGATGTTTGATTATAAGTCCATTGATAATTGTTCTTGAATGATTTTATGTATAGTTATAGGTAAAATCTCAGTTCTCTGGTTTGAAGAGAAGAGGACTCTGGTTTGGTCATTCAGAGGTCCTTAAGGAGGAGGGGGTCTGGAATGTTGTGGGGTCCAGCAACTTCTGCTGTTATCTTGATCGGGCACTGAGTTGTGCCATCTCTGAGTCAATCATTCTTTCCAACACTATCAAACGCTGACAACGCTTTTCTTTTAGTTGGGCTCATCTCTTTGAAGCTTGCATAGCCATAAAGTTCTTAGCTGGGGGTTTTCGTTGGTTAGGTAGACTGGCTGGAGCCTTCTTTGATGGCTCTGGGGTTGGTGATTTGGTGTCTGGAATGTTGAGTTCTGTGTGGAATTATGTTTGAACAAATCACCTGGATAATTCATTTGTATTTGATTTGCACTCAATCCTACAACTCCCTGGAGCCGTGTGGAGCACTTTTATGATGGATAGATGCACTTTTATGATGGATAGATGCACTTTTATGATGGATAGTCACACTTTTATGATGGACAGATGCACTTTTATGATGGACAGATGCACTTTTATGATGACAGATGCACTTTTATGATGGATAGTCACACTTTTATGATGACAGATGCACTTTTATGATGAATAGATGCACTTTTATGATGGATAGTCGCACTTATGATGGACAGATGCACTTTTATGATGGACAGATGCACTTTTATGATGACAGATGCACTTTTATGATGGATAGTCACTTTTATGATGGACAGATGCACTTTTATGATGGACAGATGCACTTTTATGATGACAGATGCACTTTTATGATGGACAGATGCACTTTTATGATGGACAGATGCACTTTTATGATGACAGATGCACTTTTATGATGGACAGATGCACTTTTATGATGACAGATGCACTTTTATGATGGATAGATGCACTTTTATGATGGATAGTCGCACTTATGATGGACAGATGCACTTTTATGATGGACAGATGCACTTTTATGATGACAGATGCACTTTTATGATGATAAATGCACTTTTATGATGGATAGTCGCACTTCTATGATGGACAGATGCACTTTTATGATGGATAGGCACTTTAATGATAGATAGACGCACGTTTATGATGATAGATGCACTTTATGATGGACAGATGCACTTTATGATGGATAGTCGCACTTATGATGGATAGATGCACTTTTATGATGGACAGATGCACTTTATGATGGATAGTCGCACTTATGATGGATAGATGCACTTTTATGATGGACAGATGCACTTATGATGGATAGTCGCACTTTTATGATGATAGATGCACTTTTATGATGGACAGATGCACTTTTATGATGGACAGATGCACTTTTATGATGGATAGTCGCACTTTTATGATGGACAGATGCACTTTTATGATGGATAGTCGCATTTTTATGATGGACAGATGCACTTTTATGATGATAAATGCACTTTTATGATGGATAGTCGCACTTCTATGATGGACAGATGCACTTTTATGATGGATAGGCACTTTAATGATAGATAGACGCACGTTTATGATGATAGATGCACTTTATGATGGACAGATGCACTTTATGATGGATAGTCGCACTTATGATGGATAGATGCACTTTTATGATGGACAGATGCACTTTTATGATGGACAGATGCACTTTTATGATGACAGATGCACTTTTATGATGACAGATGCACTTTTATGATGGATAGTCACTTTTATGATGGACAGATGCACTTTTATGATGACAGATGCACTTTTATGATGAATAGATGCACTTTTATGATGAATAGATGCACTTTTATGATGGATAGTCGCACTTATGATGGACAGATGCACTTTTATGATGGACAGATGCACTTTTATGATGACAGATGCACTTTTATGATGATAAATGCACTTTTATGATGGATAGTCGCACTTCTATGATGGACAGATGCACTTTTATGATGGACAGATGCACTTTTATGATAGATAGACGCACGTTTATGATGATAGATAGACGCACGTTTATGATGATAGATGCACTTTATGATGGACAGATGCACTTCATGATGGACAGATGCACTTTATGATGGATAGTCGCACTTATGATGGATAGATGCACTTTTATGATGGACAGATGCACTTATGATGGATAGTCGCACTTTTATGATGATAGATGCACTTTTATGATGGATAGATGCACTTTTATGATGGATAGTCGCACTTTTATGATGGACAGATGCACTTTTATGATGGACAGATGCACTTTTATGATGGATAGTCGCACTTTTATGATGGACAGATGCACTTTTATGATGGATAGTCGCATTTTTATGATGGACAGATGCACTTTTATGATGATAAATGCACTTTTATGATGGATAGTCGCACTTCTATGATGGACAGATGCACTTTTATGATGGATAGGCACTTTAATGATAGATAGACGCACGTTTATGATGATAGATGCACTTTATGATGGACAGATGCACTTTATGATGGATAGTCGCACTTATGGTGGATAGATGCACTTTTATGATGGATAGATGCACTTTTATGATGGATAGTCGCACTTTTATGATGGACAGATGCACTTTTATGATGGATAGGCACTTTAATGATAGATAGACGCACTTTTATGATGATAGATGCACTTTATGATGGACAGTCGCACTTTTATGATGGATAGATGCACTTTTATGATGGATAGGCACTTTAATGATAGATAGACACTTTAATGATAGATAGACGCACGTTTATGATGATAGATGCACTTTATGATGGACAGATGCACTTTATGATGGATAGTCGCACTTATGATGGACAGATGCACTTTATGATGGATAGTCGCACTTATGATGGATAGATGCACTTTTATGATGGACAGATGCACTTTATGATGGACAGATGCACTTTATGATGGATAGTCGCACTTTTATGATGATAGATGCACTTTTATGATGGATAGATGCACTTTATGATGGATAGTCGCACTTATGATGGATAGATGCACTTTTATGATGGACAGATGCACTTATGATGGATAGTCGCACTTATGATGGATAGATGCACTTTTATGATGGACAGATGCACTTATGATGGATAGTCGCACTTATGATGGATAGATGCACTTTTATGATGGATAGTCGCATTTTTATGATGGACAGATGCACTTTTATGATGATAAATGCACTTTTATGATGGATAGTCGCACTTCTATGATGGACAGATGCACTTTTATGATGGATAGGCACTTTAATGATAGATAGACGCACGTTTATGATGATAGATGCACTATGATGGACAGATGCACTTTATGATGGATAGTCGCACTTATGATGGATAGATGCACTTTTATGATGGATAGTCGCACTTTTATGATGGACAGATGCACTTTTATGATGGATAGGCACTTTAATGATAGATAGACGCACTTTTATGATGATAGATGCACTTTATGATGGACAGATGCACTTTATGATGGATAGTCGCACTTTTATGATGGATAGATGCACTTTTATGATGGATAGGCACTTTAATGATAGATAGACACTTTAATGATAGATAGACGCACGTTTATGATGATAGATGCACTTTATGATGGACAGATGCACTTTATGATGGATAGTCGCACTTATGATGGATAGATGCGCTTTTATGATGGATAGTCGCACTTATGATGGATAGATGCACTTTTATGATGGATAGATGCACTTTTATGACGGATAGTCGCACTTTTATGATGGACAGATGCACTTTTATGATGGATAGGCACTTTAATGATAGACAGACGCACTTTTATGATGATAGATGCACTATGATGGACAGATGCACTTTATGATGGATAGTCACACTTTTATGATGGATAGATGCACTTATCATGGATAGATGCACTTTTAATGATGGATAGTCGCACTTTTATGATGGACAGATGCACTTTATGATGGACAGATGCACTTTATGATGGACAGGCACTTTAATGATGGATAGACGCACTTTTATAATGGATAGATGCACTTTATGATGGACAGATGCACTTTATGATGGACAGATGCACTTTATGATGGATAGGCACTTTAATGATGGATAGACGCACTTTTATGATGGATAGATGCACTTTATGATGGACAGATGCACTTTTATGGACTTCAAAACAGAAACGGCCATTCACTCCCATTATAAAGCTTGGAAGAGCCAGGACATTTTTTAATATACCTCCGATTGTATTCGTCTGAAAGAAGAATGTCATAAACACCTAAGATGACGAGTAAATCATGGGGTAATTTTCATTTTTGGGTGAACTAACTAAGAATTAATTTGACCAACGAGCAGTTAGTCAAGGGGTAATCAGATATACTTTTCGGATTCTTATTAGACAAGTCTGCCTGACTAGTTATGATCAGTTTAAAGATAAAAACGGATGTACCTGCAGGCCTTGAGGACGTCAGGGGATGTGGGGTAAATGGACACGGTGGAGGACGAGAGCGTGGGTCTGTGAGGTGCTTTAGCACACAGCTCCGGCGGCTCTAGCTTTAGTGGCTCCAGCTTCACCGGGCTTCGAGAGTCTTCCGAACACGCTCCTCCTCCACTCCCGTTAACGGTGACGGTGGAGCCGGGCTTGTTAAGGCTGGCCGAGGGCTCCACAGGTGACGGTGATGATGCGGACAGGGCGGAGGCGGGCGAGGAGGCGGTGGAGCTGCCCGGAGCCGTTAGTGTGGAGCCGGGGTGAACGTGGTTTAACCGTGAGTTAGTGGCGGGAATCTCCTTCCCCCCAAGCTGCGGATCGTGTGCCGGAGAGCCGGGCCTGGACCTGGAACTGGGACTGTGGTGCTGGGTGGCAGTGGAGCCGTTGCTCTCTTTGGTCGGGCCGGTGCCGTGGGGAACACCTGAGGTAGCCGTTAGCCATGAGGAAGAGGAGGACGACGAGGAGATCTGGTGATTGACAGCCGGCTCTGAGGGAGTCGTAGAGGAATGTCCAACCTGATTGTGAGGGCCACCGTCGGCCGAACCACTGGAAGAGAGAGTCCGGTCTCCATTAGGACCCGCCAAATGCGAACCTGGACCCTTCTGAAGCCCCTAAATCAGGAGGAAATTCAAAAGAACAAGCATGAACGAGCCGAGAAACTGTATAAACGCTGGTTTCAGTGGGTTTGAGAGTCAGGAAGTGAATGCTCGCGATGATGAGATGCATAATAAAATGTTTTGCTTATGATCCTCCCATGATGTAGAAAGTTTAGCTGGGTGTCAGAATTCATGTGTCATGATAACAGGTTCAAAATTAGTTTTTGATATTAAAAGTTCCCTTTCATAGGTCTCTCAACACTGTGAATATTGCTATGGGAACACCTTTGGTGTGGACGAATGTCTGAAGCCCTGATACCATCACGCCAATTTGATTGGCCAATGACGCTTAGCACCACCCTAAGAATACATCACGTATACTTCATATTAGTGTGCTGCGCGCTATTTCCTCAGATTTTATTCCTTCAGGAGGCAGATTTTCTGTTACCCGTAGGAAAGCGTGTTTATCGTGTTATTTGCTATAATTCAGAGCAGTTTTACCACTCCTCTCAAGTAGACATTATAAGTTTCAAGAAATGTATCAACCCGTGTGAGAGGTTCATCTCAAGACGAAACACTCATGACAGGTGCGTGCAATGTCTGGGTCTTAAACATGCCCAGGTGCCGCTTAACGGCCTATCTGACTGTCGTCACTGGGATAGCCTGCGATTGAAAGTTTTGCGCTCTAGACTCACCTGCGTTCTGAGGGAAGAAGGCCTCAAGTCTACCCCCCGCCTCTCAGTTTCTGTGGTTGCCAAGGCGAGATGAATGCTTGGGGTGACGATTATGAGCCCGAGCGCATGGAGAGCGAGCAGACGGAATACTCAAACTCAGGCCCAGTCGAAGCTGAATGATCGCTAGACGTATCCCAGCCCAGCCCTGTAGGCCTCTCCCCTTCTTCCAAGACCTCCACCACAAGGTTTCGAAGTCTTGGAAGCAGCCTTTTTCGGCACGAATCACGAATCCCGCGGATTTTGCCATCATCTCTAAAATGGCGGTTCATGTCTACGTGGCAATGCCAATGCCCATTTCATGCCTTCTTCGGCTACGACTTGGAAATGGCAGCCCATGCTGCCATCCAAACAGTGTAGTTAGTTCTGCTTTGGTTGGGAAATCCTACATGGCCGCTGGGCAGGCAGCAGCCTCTCTTCATTCAATGGCTGTACTTCAGGCCTATCAAGCAGAGCTGCTTAAAGAGTTGGATGAAGGTGAAGGCCTGACTCCAAAGGCTGTTAAAGAGCTCAGGCGGGCCACTGACTTGGCGCTTAGAGCTACCAAGCACACTGCCCAGGAAGTAGGCCGGTCCATGGCAGGTATGGTGTCAGTAGAGCGCCACCTTTGGCTCACTCTTACTGACATCAAAGAAAGAGAAAAAACCTTCCTGTTGGATGCCCCCATGTCCAAGGACGGTCTATTTGACGAGTCTGTGACCGTTGTGGTGGAGAAATTTCGAGCAGCGAAACAAATCCGTTGTTTTCCGCCAGCTTATTCCACGTAGGCCTAGGGAGAGCGAGCGACAACCACCTACAGTCCGTTCGCGCTCGTCTTCCCTGCAGCACCCCCGTGAGGCACAGCGAAGTGAACCATCGCCAATGGAGATGCAGAGACTGGGGCCCTAGGACACGTCCACGGTTTTGTTCACTTCATGACGCAGAAGGATAGACCTGGGTCCGACGGCCAAGACCTCTCGACCTCAGGCCCCCAGAAATAGTTCTTGATTCCTTCGCTCGTCCTCAGAGGCCTGGCCCTCCATTGGAGAGTTTGGACGAACCACACAAGCATATTCGCTTCTCTCATTTTGGCCTCTGTTCCGCCGCAAATTGAGCAGCACTCCAGACACTCCACGCATGCCTTCGGAGTTCTGGGAAAGGCCCTAGGGTCACGGGCATGTGGCCAGTTTATGATGGGGTTCAAAATCCCCACGTTCGACGTGGTGGGCCAGCCCGATCGGGCGATGAGACAGCTCCCTGTAGTAGAGGTTTCCGCCACTTATGTGCTTCGGAACCCTACGCAGGGGGACCAGTCTATGACTACCGTAATCATTCCACTCATACTTCCTGGTTCAGCAGATGCCATGGGCTCTCTGTAATCAACAATTGTACTGACACCTGCAGTTCGGCAGGTTCCAGAGGAAGAACGGCTAACACCCCTAGCAGAGTACTGGGCCGCGTGGTAGCGCCTGCCCAAAGTCTCGCAGTGAGTGTTACGTACCATTCGACACAGTCACACCATTCAATTCAGGAAAGGCCCACCTCCTTTCGGCCGGAATCCTTCTCACAACGGTGCGTCCTGGGGAAATTTCGACTCTGAATCAGGAGATTGTGTCAATCCTAGAGAAAGGGGCTTTAGAAGAAATACCCCCCACTCAGATGGAGTCAGGCTTCTACAGCCGCTACTTTGTTGTGCCCAAAAAGGATGATGGCTTGCGTCCAATACTGGACTTGCTTTGCCTAAACCTTGTGCTCAGAGTGAGCAGATTCAAACTGCTGACATTGAAGTCCGGAGATTGGTTTGTGACTATCGATCTGAAGGATGCGTACTTCCACATCCAGGTCGTCAAGAGGCACTGGAAGTTCCTCAGGTTCGCTTTCGAGGCCAAAGTGTATCAATACAGTGTTCTTCCGTTCGGACTGACTCTGGCTCCTCGAACGTTCACAAAGTGTATGGACGAAGCTCTGGCCTCGCTGCGGCTCCAGGGTGTCCGAAACTACCTGGACGATTGGCTGATATTAGCTCAATCTCAGGACTTGGCAATTGTACATCGAAACTTGGTACTCAGCCATTTGAGGAGCTTGGGTTTACACATAAACCTTCAGAAGAGTGTTTTGCTGCCACGTCAACACACGACTTTTCTGGGCATAGAACTAGACTCTCACATGATGCGGGCACAGCTGTCTCCCGCACGTGTTCAGTGTTTCTGGCACTCAAACGGTTCTCCCCTTAAGGGGTGTCACATATTGGTCAGGACGGACAACATGACTGTAGTTTCGTACCTGAATCGCCAAGGAGGTCTACACTCTCATCCCCTGTACAGGTTTGCAAAGCGTGTCCTCCTTTGAGCACAGACCAGGTTTCTCTCGGTCAGGTCGGTTCACATTCCTGGCCATCTGAACCTGGGAGCAGACCTGCTTTCAAGGCAGGGCTTGGAACCAGGGGAATGGAGGTTGCACCCTCAAGTGGTGTGCCTCATATGGCAGCTGTTTGGCTGAGCAGAGGTAGATTTGTTTGCGTAGAACATGACTACACACTGTCCACTCTGGTTCTCCCTGTCTCCTCCGTCGCCTCTGGGACTGGATGCTCTGGCTCAGGAGTGGTCCAGGGCCAGGCTTTATGCCTTTCCACCGATTCGATTACTCTCATCGGTCCTCCTCAGATTAAGAGAAGTCAAAATGAGACATCTGTTGCTGGTGGCCCCGTTTTGGCCCACTCAGATATGGTTTTCAGACCTAGTCAGTCTGTTAGTCGGCCTTCCGTGGGAGGTTCCCCTCAGATCAGACCTGTTGACTCAGGCCCAGGGTACGATTTGGCATCCCCGTCCGGGATCCATGGAAGCTATGGGTTTGGCCCCAGAGCAGGGCGCGCTAATGTATTCTGGACTCTCGGCTGAGATTACAAATGCTATCCTTAATTCTAGGGCCCCCTCTACGAGGCGTCTGTATGCTTATAAATGGAGGCTGTTCGCCTCTTGGTGCAGCCGGCACGACCTGGACCCAGTTCATTGCCCTATGAGTTCAATACTGGAGTTCCTGCAAAGTCGTGCTCGTTGTTTTTCAGAGGGTGTGGCCACGGCCACTCAAAGTGTACGTGGCGGCTATTTTGGCAGAGCACATACCAATAGGAGGTGTTTCCGTTGGACGTCACCTCCTGGTTTCTCGTTTTCTACAAGGGACGAGACGGCTTAGGCCTTTCCGCCCTGTAGGAATTCCTTCTTGGGATTTAGCCATTGTTATGGAAGTTCTGGCAGGTCAGCCGTTCGAACCATAAGAATATGTGTCAGAGAATTTTTTGACTCTTAAGCCAGTTCTTTTGCAATAGAATAGGGGACCTGCAGACTTGTATGGACTTTGCCCCGGGGCAGGTTAAAGTCTTGATGCGTCCCAAGCCAGGATACATTCCCAAGGTCGTGTCAACCCCTTTTTTGTTCCCAGCAGGTGGTTTTGGAGGCTTTTTCCTCTCCTAATTCAGAGACTGGGAGTGATGCACGGCCTCTCTGCCTTGAAGGTCTATGTCGACCGATCAGCCCACTGGCGTAGATCGGAGCAATTGTTTGTGTGTTTTGGTGGTAAAAACAGAGGGGCTGCTGTCACCAAACAGAGAATGTCTCATTGGGTGATTGAGGCCATCTCAGCGGCTTATGAGGTGTGTGGTTTGGCTTCACCTCTAGGTGTGCGTGCCCATTCCACTAGAGGAATGGCTTCTTCTCAGGCTTTTTTAGGGGCTCTTCTGATATTTGTGTTGCGGCAGGATGGTCCTCTCCGAACACTTTTATCAAGTTCTACGGTCTGGATGTGAGGATGGCTCCTGGCTCCCAGGTCTTATCAGCTTGAGCGGACACTTTCCACTTTATTCCAGCTATTCTCAGGTATGTGAAGGCGTTATGGTATAAATTGTTCCCATAGCGTTATTCGCAGTGTTGAGAGACCTATGAAAGGGAAAATCTTGGTTACGTATATAACATTTGTTCCCTGAGTAGGGAACGAGACACTGCGATGCCGGCCTTCCCATTCTTGAATAGTGCTTCCTTCGACATGGAATCTGAAGATAGTGCACAGCACACTAATATGAAGCATACGTGACGCATTCTTAGGGTGGTGCTAAGCGCTATTGGCCAATCAAATTGGCGTAATGGTATAAGGGCTTCAGACATTCGTCCACACCAAAGGTGTTCCCATAGTGGTATTTTCAGTGTTTGCAGTACATATGTAACAAAGATGTTCTTTTGATGTTGCACATTGAGGAAAACAGTATCACAGACCAGATGCTGATAAGAGCTGGCATGATTAAACTGCTTCTGCATATAAGAAAATGAGTGCAAAAAAGTGCTGCACGGGGTGTAAAAATCCGTATCCCGGTGCTTTTTGGATGTAGGGAAAATGCGACTCATAAAAATGTATCAGTCCAAGGCACTCGAGAGTTTATTTCATTATGGCTTTAGGCAATTAAAACAGTTTTCAAATGCTTCTGCACATAGTTCAGATAATCTAGTGAGTTTGTCATATCGTTTTTTTAAAGCTAAAATATTTTTGGATAAATGTCTAAATGGGGAGGATCATGACCACGTGTTTTATCTGTAATGCTACAGAAGCGGTTTGGCTTCAGGTTGGAGTAAGAAGCGCAGTGCTCAGACCTGAGTGGCGTTGAGGTTCTGGCTCCTCCACGGGTCTCCTGGGCTCCTGCAGTGGTGAGGTAGTGCGTTGGGGTGCAGGTAAGGCACGTCTCCGTTCGCTCTGCTCCCCGGCGTGTGATTATTGCCGACTGCAGGGGGTTGTGGGCCGGAGCGGGAGCCGGGACCGGGACTGGGAGGCAGCGGCCCGTTGGCCAGCGGATGAGCAATGCAGGACGGGCGGGGAACCGGGCCTCGGGGAACAGGGTGAGCAGGCAGTGAGGAGACGCCCGAGGGTCCGTTGGGGAGAGAGGGTCGGATCGGGCCCGAGGAGTTCTGCCTCATCTGTAGGGAAAGGGCACAATCAACCCCAAATATTAAGCAAGTCAAACAAACACCTATTACAGTTTAAAGGCCTGTGCTCACCGGGACGATTATCGCATGCTCTTTTCGCCGACGTTTAACGCCTCGTGACTAAACAAAGGGCGCCAATGTGAGTATGCACACCAATGCGCAAAACGGCAGGCGTAAAAGCATAATTAAAAAAAAAATGCCTCAGGTTTGTTTTTTGGTTTGACGCTAACCCTAACTGGCCAACCAATGAGATTGCCGCTTTTATTCATGTGCCTGGAGCTGCTGAAGTTACAGTAGCATAGACACAGTAAATATTAAAGCACAAAAGTATTAAAGCGCTCAAGCACAAAGTGGTCTTGCTGAGCACACATTGATAGAAGACGACAACGACGAAGAGGAAGTAAGTAGACGAAGAAGATGCAATGAGGCAAGATGAATGTAGAGCTGCTGGTCTCTTTGGTGTCTGAACACAAAGAGCTTTTTGACAAACGCCACATCAACTACAAAAATCTCGATAAGAGGGAGTTGTTGTGGAGAGGAATTGCAAATCAAATAGGATTCAGAGAGTGAATTTGCAAGTTCACTCGGTGCATCGCCAGGGGAAATCGCTTGGGTATGAACAAACACGCACCAAAAACATCTCGAAAAACGCTGGCAATAAGCGTTGCGCGATAATCATCCGGTGTCCACAAGGCTTCCACAAGCTGCTTTTCCACTGTCGGGCCAAACTGATCCATTCCGTGCCGAACCGGCCCAGCCGTTACGGATATGGTTTCATTTTCACTGTGGTTTGATAATGGAGCTCTATGGAATGTAATACAGTCATCAACATTTGAAGTGGATCAAAACCTTTCATCAAAGTTATACATGAATTTTGAACAATCCCCGTTCTTATCTTAGGACAACTTTTTTCAAATGTTGACTACTGTACAAATGCATCATGAAAGAGTTTACAGACGATATGAGATGTAAATAGTGACCGTTATGGAGGATGATCAAATATTTCTTTTAATTTTATTAACTTCGCTCATCACTCCACTACAGAGAAACATCTCCACATGTCTCCACACGCACTCCACTGGGTTCAGAACGGTGTGTAACAGAGTAACCAAACTCAAGTGGAAATTTACTGGAACCGTTCCGTGCCGTTCTTAGAAGAGTTCGACCCGACGGTGGAAGAGCAGCTAAAGTGTCACAACAGTCTTAAAGTCCCCCTGTAGTCAATCATTTTATCCCTTAAAACTCATCTCTGATCACCAAAATTACATATTTTTCATGCCTTAAAATAGCTTGAATGTAACTCGACACCCTTGCCTCATACGTGGTTCTATGAATATGCAAATGAGCCCCGCCTCCACTCACTCAGCTCAGAGATCCACTGGTTGACGATCACACGTTGATCTGATTGGTTACAAGGTAGTTTGTGACGTCAGAAACACCAGCGATTTCAAAGCGTGTTTTTGAGACTGTCTTTGGTTCACTGCAGTTTTAAGGAGAAAATACTCAGCAATGGAGTCGACTTATGAATTTACACATGATTTGTCTTAAAGCATATTAAAAACACCACATAGACACATAAACAACATTGGATTTTCACCACAGGGGGACTTTAAGAGGAAAAAATCTCAGCCACAGAAAACAATGAGCTGGAAGATTTCAGGGCCAGATTCCAGAAACATTAGCCTGGATGCCAGCCGAACTTAGCCCCGCCCACAAAATTTTTAGGTCGGGAAGTTCGGTCTGGACTCGATCCGTTGAGGAGCTATTATGCCCGAACAAAAATTGTTCGGACCAATCAAATTTGTCAGGGCGGGCTTTATACGATGATGGACAGATGAGCAACGTAATCATCTACGTACGTCACCAACGAGCGCTTGGGTTGAATTCATTATGACTGCCGCTGAAGAATTGAGATTTCACAAGTTCACACTTACAAATAAGTCAGATAGAATAAATGCATATTTGACGTGCTGTCTGAGGAGAGGCTCTGGCTCGGTATTCGGCCCAAACCCAAAGTACTCCCCTATTCCTATTGCTTTGAAACAATATGTATTGTGAAAAGCGCTATACAAATAAATTTGAATTGAATATTCCAGGCTGTGGAAGAACAAGCCGAGAGTGAGTGGAGGGATGCTGAAAACTGTCAAGGAATGTTAGGTGAGTTGACAGAGATATGTTTCCTCTCATGCTGATAGGGTAGACATGGTGTTTGATGACATGTTGATTGGATTGATTATGTGAACGTGCTCCTGCCAAACTTTGTTTATGAAACATTATGTGTAGATTCCGCCATCGTGTCTGTTATAGAAGATATCGACAGCGCATTAATTTTAAAAGAGGAACAGAGAACCGCGATCAAGGCATTTGTCGATCGGAAACATGAATGAAAACTTACTCCGTTGCTCTGATTGGTTGTAGGTCTATCCAATTGAGTGCAGAGGCATTTTCCTTCCTGATTCGGTTGAAACACGCCCCATAATCAAAGCTCAATGGAGCAGTATCAGACTCATATTCTGACTAGAATCTGAGTATGACGACGTCAGGCTACAGAAACATGTGTTTTTTCTTCAGAAGGTTTTCCTGAACGCTGTTGTGGCGCACCTGTTGCTGGTTGTGACGCACCTGTTGCTGGTGCATGGCTGACAGCTGAGCCTCCAATTGATCCAACATCTGCATCTGAACAGGCTTCAGACTCGCACGGTTGGCTCGCAACTGTTCCAGCATCTGAGAGGAAGAGACATTCAGTGAACGGCTGAGTAAAAGAAGCACAGACATTCATCAGTGTTCATCTCGAAACGGATCAATAATAGTCAGGGGCGTCACATCTGAAATCAACAGCATGGAAGTTCTTCAGTGAGAAGCAGCTCACAGGCCAACAAACCACCGTCTAAACCAGTGGAGCCCAATCCTGTTCCCAGTCCAGATAATCACACACCTGAACCAGCCATTCCAGGCCTCAGGATCGCTGGAAGCCTCCAGGCCGGAGCAGGATTGGACACGCCTGGTCTAAACCAACATCACGCATGCAAGGGGTAAAACTTTTTATGACTTTTGGCTGTTCATTTACACAAAGGCGTTTCGGGGCCTGAAAATCCAAACATTTTAATGATAAAATTTTTAATGATAGCGTATCGTCTCTGTGTAGACTACAACAACGTGAATTTGTGAAAACAGTGATCGCATGCGTATTACACGTTCAGTCTGTAGACGTGTAGTGTTTCTTTACAAAGTGACATCGCCAACTACTGGCCTAGCAGCAGAATACGTGAGAACAGGGATCGTTTTGACATCGTTGTGGTCTGAACACGAAAAACGCATTTTTAATATATTGTTGTCGTGTAAACGTGCCCTAAGAAAGTAAAAGCTGGTATGAAATGTAAATGAACCCAATTTATTTTCTACATGCATGTTATGTCATCCACACGTTTCATTTAAAAAAAATGTTTTGAGCTTTTAATGTTTAATCAGATTGTTGTAACTGGATCTTCCAGTGAAGAGTCAGATATATGCAGGATTCTCCAATCAATTAGTGCAGCTAAACTCCACTCATGCTCATCTGCATACACTTGAGTGCCACGCCCACATCTCAACATCCAATCAACAACCCATGCAAAGAGCAAGTCCCGCCCTACATTTGTTCTTTTTTGATGATCGTTATAATCAGATGTAGGTAACAAAACAGATGCACGATATTTCGGCCACCATATCGGTATCGGCCGATATATGATAATTTTTTATGTTATCGTTATCTGCCCAATAAGAAGATTTGGCCAAAATATAATGTATTACTTCCTTCAGCTGAAACACTTCAGATTCCCACTGTTCAACATGATGGTTTTAAATTGCTTGAAATATGACTGGAATCACTTCAAAAAAGTAAAATACAGTGAAGTGCAATGCATAAAATTATGAGTACATCATTATAATTGTGTTTTGGTCATGGCCTTTAATGGTGATACTTTTGTTTTTGTAATCAGGCTCTCAGAAATGATATAAAAATTTGTATTTAAATTTATTGACCAATATATTGGTTATCGGCTTTCTAATATAAAGAATTATCGGTATCAGCCAAAATGTTTATATCGGTGCATCCCTACACAAAAGAAAAGATCTGCCGCTACTCCTGTTCCATCACCCCGGGTCATCAGCACTCGACCGCAGGCAAGCTCAGCTCTGAGGACTGGCACAGTGTTCGTCACACACATCACACACTCACCTGCAGCTTCTGAGGAGACGGGTACCAGCTCGGAGTTGCTGGCGGTGCTGAACTGTTGGCCCAAGACTCTGAGGAGCTCTGAGGAGGAACACAGGAGACACCATTACAGGCTTCGTACAGACAAGGTAAAATTCCAGGACTTTCAAGGACTACTTTTTTTTTCTTTTCTTTTTTTTTTCAAGGACTACAATCAGAGATCTCACTTATCAAACAATATCTTTCTTTATTATCTTTTAAATTGTACAAAGAATGTAAATAGATAAATAAAAATAAACTAATAAAACAAAATGGTACAAATAAAGTGCAGCAGATGCAATGACTGTGGAAACTTTAACCACTGAAAGGATATTATGACAAAGATATCGCTTTCCTTATTCAAACTGTATCATACACTTGGATATTTATAAGACCAATATCAAGCTCCGCCATATAGAGGAAAATGACTATATCTACATCAAATGGACTGCAGCTTTAATTCTGTGTGAAAAGATTGTTTTATCAAAATTAAAAATATATTTCCTTTATATTGTCTCTCAATAATTCAAGCACTTATCAAGTACTTCATCATAAAAATGGCTATTTTTAAGGGTTTTTCAAGAACCGAGCACAAACCTTGGCAGGGCTGGTGGTTCTCTTCCTCTTGGCTGGACTGGACTGATCGTCGGCCTGATCCAGTGGACTCACGTGGGCCGGCAGAGACTGACCCGAGCCCTGAGCCGAACCCGACGCCCCGGGTTTACAAGCCTGAGGGAGACCACACACACGTCAGGAGACTCAACACATCTGAGAGTCTGAAACGCTCACAGTCAGCACATGTAAAAGTAGGCGATCAATATTCCTCCACAATAGGCAGAAATAGAGAGGAAGAGAGCTGCGAGTGGGCCGACTGACAGCAGAGAGAAGCATCTCAAAGGGAACGAGTAAATCATGATTACAGCTTGAGATTGAGCCTTGCATACTGTGAGACCTCTTGACCAGCAGCATTGCTGAAGAGTTAGTTTACCCCAAAATGAAAATTAGCCCATGATTTACTCTCCCTCAAGTCATCCTATGCGTTTATGACATTCTTCTTTCAGACGAACACAATCAGAGTTATATTAAAAAGTCCATAAAGTCCATAATTGAAGTCCATAAAAGTGCATCTGTCCATCATAAAGTGCATCCATCCATTATAAAAGCGCATCTATCCATCATAAAAGTGCGTTTCTCCATCATAAAGTGCAGCTATCCATCATAAAGTGCATCCATCCATTATAAAAGTGCATCTATCCATCAAAAGTGCATCCATCCATCATAGTGCATCTATCCATCACAAAGTGCATCTATCATCATAAAAGTACATCTATCCATCATAAAAGTGCATCTATCCATTATAAATGTGCATCTGTCCATCAAAAGTGCATCCATCCATCATAAAGTGCATCTATCCATCACAAAGTGCATCTATCATCATAAAAGTACATCTATCCATCATAAAAGTGCATCTATCCATCAAAAGTGCATCCATCCATCATAAAGTGCATCTATCCATCACAAAGTGCATCTATCATCATAAAAGTACATCTATCCATCATAAAAGTGCATCTATCCATTATAAATGTGCATCTGTCCATCAAAAGTGCATCCATCCATCATAAAGTGCATCTATCCATCACAAAGTGCATCTATCCATCATAAAGTGCATCTATCCATCACAAAGTGCATCTATCCATTATAAATGTGCATCTATCCATCATAAGTGCATCCATCCATCATAAAAGTGCATCTCCTAGATGATGGAGAGATGCACTTTTATCATGAATGGATGCTTTTTATGGACTTTCGCTGCCATTATAAAGCTTGGAAGAGCCAGGACATTTTTTAATATAACTCTGATTGTGTTCGGCTGAAAGAAGAATGTCATAAACACCTAGGATGACTTGAGGGCGAGTAAATCATGGGCTAATTTTCATCTTTGGGTGAACCAACTCTTTAAGGTCTTTCTGGAGCTTTATCTTGTCAGAATTGGATCAGATATAGATTCAGTCGCCACAAAGATAAAACGGTAAACAAATCCTTTCAAACCCTGTTTAATGAACCATATTGTTGTTGTTCTACAGTATCAGAAACACTTAGGAGTGATTTTGACCAGAAACAGTTTGGAATAACTGGACTGAAACTGCACTCGCGTCATCGCTTCAATATCAGGCATCAGCTCAACACACCCGAGCGCTGCAGACACGGCCTCGCTTCACGCGTGTCGACTCACATTCTGTAATTCAATTCCTTTACATATTAAAAAGCTTTAAAAATTATTTTTATATGCCAACATTTTGAAGATCTTCTGTTCCTCAGCGAGGGCCGATTCTCTAAGTCACATTCTCGTATATGTTTTGGGAAACAACTCAAGCCACATCTCTGAACCAATGGTCTAGGAGTGGCCATATCGACTCCAATGTAAAAACAAAAACAGAATTAATAAACAAACAGGTGCTGAAGGTCCTGATATCTAACTGTAACTGTAAGCACATTTACAGACGTCTGATTGTACCCCCCCACCCCCACCCCCACCCAAAACAACAACAGAGAAAAGATGCAAAAAACAAATATAAAACACTTATTATGAGCGAGTGCATCAGTATCAATGAGAGAGAAAAACACATCTCATTGTACTGTGTCATGAACACACACACACGCACGCACACACACACACACACGCACACACACACACACACTCAACTATGAACTACTCCAGCCGGACTGCGTCAGTGTTTGTTGTGGAACTGCAACACTAGAGGAACAGCGACTGCAGAACTAATGACTACATCACAAACACAACTCTGGGTGAGAAACGGCACAACAGGGGCTTTCACACCGGATGGTTCCAGGAACGAGTCACCAGTGTGGTTCCCCGAGAGCTACTGGTTCTCTTAGGAACGAGTCATCATTGTGGTTCCCCGAGAGCTACTGGTTCTCTTAGGAACGAGTCACCAGTGTGGTTCCCCGAGAGCTACTGGTTCTCTTAGGAACGAGTCATCATTGTGGTTCCCCGAGAGCTAATGGTTCCAGGAACGAGTCACAAGTGTGGTTCCTCGAGAGCTAATGGTTCTCTAAGGAACGAGTCACCAGTGTGGTTCCCCGAGAGCTAATGGTTCTCTAAGGAACGAGTCACCAGTGTGGTTCCCCGAGAGCTAATGGTTCTCTTAGGAACGAGTCACCAGTGTGGTTCCCCGAGAGCTAATGGTTCTCTTAGGAACGAGTCACCAGTGTGGTTCCCCGAGAGCTACTGGTTCTCTTAGGAACGAGTCACCAGTGTGGTTCCCCGAGAGCTAATGGTTCTCTTAGGAACGAGTCACCAGTGTGGTTCCCCGAGAGCTAATGGTTCCAGGAACGAGTCACCAGCGTGGTTCCCCGAGAGCTAATGGTTCCAGGAACGAGTCACCAGTGTGGTTCCCCGAGAGCTAATGGTTCTCTTAGGAACGAGTCACCAGTGTGGTTCCCCGAGAGCTAATGGTTCCAGGAACGAGTCACCAGCGTGGTTCCCCGAGAGCTAATGGTTCCAGGAACGAGTCACCAGTGTGGTTCCCCGAGAGCTAATGGTTCTCTTAGGAACGAGTCACCAGTGTGGTTCCCCGAGAGCTAATGGTTCCAGGAACGAGTCACCAGCGTGGTTCCCCGAGAGCTAATGGTTCCAGGAACGAGTCACCAGTGTGGTTCCCCGAGAGCTAATGGTTCTCTTAGGGACGAGTCACCAGTGTGGTTCCCCGAGAGCTAATGGTTCTCTTAGGGACGAGTCACCAGTGTGGTTCCCCGAGAGCTACTGGTTCTCTTAGGAACGAGTCATCAGTGTGGTTCCCCGAGAGCTAATGGTTCTCTTAGGAACGAGTCATCAGTGTGGTTCCCCGAGAGCTAATGGTTCTCTTAGGGACGAGTCACCAGTGTGGTTCCCCGAGAGCTACTGGTTCTCTTAGGAACGAGTCATCAGTGTGGTTCCCCGAGAGCTAATGGTTCTCTTAGGAACGTTTCCTGGTTGCGTTCGCACCGCCAGTAGGAACTCTGAAGAGACGCACGACACGCTTGTTGTTGGGACTTTTATTTTGAAGGCGATGAGAAGCCTGTGCTCGCTTTCTCCTGTTCATCAGTTTACGATCTGTCTAACAGTCCTGTCGAATACGTTATTAGACACCGTTATACACAGAAAGACAGTGATGAAGAGTCATTAGCGTATGCCGTGTGTTTGATGTCGTGTTGCAGAGCAGAAACACATCATCATGTTTCTCTCGGTCTCCTCAAAGTCTCGTTGGGTTTTCTCCTCAGCGTAAAGGTTTAGAGGCTCATCTGTCACTGTTTCCCATGTTCGTAGAGTTAGTTTCTGGAGTAAATATATAGGCTATAATCTGTGTGCTGTTTAATAATGGTGGGTGCTGGTGTTTCGCGTGCGTTCGGCCAATCAGCGAACACTACCGTCCCGGAGAGCTCCTCTAGCGCTGGGTTAGAGTGACTCTGGAGGAGGAGTAAAGTAGTTCCTCCAAAAGAGTTTCTAGAACTAAAATCGCTCCTAGTTCCTGCGGTGCGAACACGCCGACATCTGGGAACTTCCGGAATAGCTCTAGGAATGATGAAGAGGTTCCTCCGGTGCGAAAGCCCCTAATTACACACTTGTAGCATAAAACTCATTTCTGACCCAGATGTGTGTGTGTAGAGCTGCACTACTGAAGCTCACATACTGAAACCACGCTACAGATCGCTGTTAAACTTTCTGGAAATGTAGGAATTAATCGAAGGATTCCCCAAATACTAACAATATAGACATATAATTTGCAATTCCAATGGTTACTGTGAACATGATGCGGCGAGCAGGAGCGTGGTTCCACTGGATGAGCCGTGTGTGTGTGTGTGTGTGTGTGTGTGTGTGTGTGTGTGAGGGGCGGTTCTCGGGGTGTGTGTCTATCTGGTCTCACCTGCTGGCCTGTGCTCTGGACACCCTGTCGGGACGTTAGCTCTGCTGGGATTGGGAGGCTCCAGGCTTCCTCAATACTAGGAAGCATTTTACTTTTACTCTGTAGACTATTGTGTTGGAGGTTACAGAACTGAGCCTAGGACGAAAACGCGTGAAAAAGACATGTAAACAGCCATCTGAGGACGAGCGGCGGAACAGTTCAAGCAGAGAGAGGCTAGTTCAGGCTAATTCAGGCTAGTTCAGGCTAGTTCGAGAGGGCCTCAGCTGAATCAGTCAAAGTATCTCTAGCTCCAATGATCACTGGACTCACGCATACAAACGAAGAATGAAGGTGAAGAAATCTGACACAAATTAACTGAACATATTCACAACAAATGCAACATGTACTGATCCCCACACAGACAGACTCGCTCTGATTGGCTCTCACCTGCAGGTACTTGATGCGCGCCGCTAGCGCCGCGGTGTTGCTGCAGGCTTTGCTGCGCGTGGCGTTGACGTAGCACTTGATGGCGTCCTGCGGCTGGTTGCAGGACTCGTAGAGCGTGCCCAGATCCATCCAGGCCGCGGCGTGACTGTGGTCCAGCTGAACCGCGCAGATATACGCCTGCAGCGCGTCCATGGGCTGATTCTGCTGCTGATACAGCACGCTACGAGCACACGCTAGCAGGTTAATTACCTCAAACACATCCTTACACCTTATTCCTGACCTGAGGTTTGAATTATGGGTGGCACCTCCGGTTTGGGAACTTCCATTCAAAAACACTAAAATGAATCATTTCGAATCATGTGACCCCGGACCACAAACCCAGTCGAGTCGCAGAGGTTTATCTGTGGCAATAGCCAACAACACACTGTATGGGTCAAAATTATCGATTTTTCTTTTCTGCCAAAAACCACGAGGATATTAAGATCATGTTCTATGAAGATATTTAGTAAATTTCCTACCGTAAATATATAAAACATTTATCTTTGTGAGTGGATGCAGCAAAATCACGGACATAAATGGACAACTTTAAAGGAGATTTTCTAAATGTTTCAATTTTTCTGCACCCTCAGATTCCAGATTTTCTAATAGTTGTATCTCGGCCAAATATCGTCCTAAATCTCAATTTCAAAAAATGTAACCATGTGACTGGTTTTGTGGTCCAGGGTCACATAAGGTTGCCCTACAAATAAAGCTGATCCATCAGTTTTCCTTCATGTTTTATTTTCAGACATCATGAGAATAGCGTTGCACTTGGTAAGAATATCTACGGCAAGAGCTCTTTCATCCACTGATTCTTTTCCTCCTGATTCTTTTCTTTTTTCCCTTTGCATTCCGCTGTAGAAGTATGAAAAAATGACAACATATCCTGCACATTTGTGGTCTGTTCTCCAGATTTAATTTAGGATATATCTCATTAATAATTCACTGGAATGCACGAAGAATCTCTCGTTTTTCTCCTCAAATCCTCACGTCTCTTTCCAGGTTTGTTTTCACGTGTCAAAATGACGGATATCACTTTGAAATAGTGTTACGCAATGCTGAAGTTAATGAACACTTTTGATTAAGGCAACGTACATTACATAATACAGATATACACTATTGCTGTGGAAAGAATCAAGCTTTTGGGATCATTCATGGTTTGTTGAAAGTATCTTGTTGATGCTTTTACACTTCTACATTTCCATTTAATGTTCGATGGTTGAAAGGTAAGTAGAATTAATGTCATATTGTACCTAGGTAAAAAAAAAAAAAAAAACTATTATTGCGTTCATAGAGCGAGTCTTTCACTGATTGTTTACAGCTTAACGGAAGTTACACCCATAATTCAGGCAAAGCATCATGGGAGCAGGAATAAGATGGATACACATACAAGAATAATCATATATATATGCAACAAAGCAGAACAACGTGCAAGTGAGATTATTACGTGCCAGTGAAAACATGATGTTTATGCGTATTTTCATTGGACAATGAAAAACGGACGCATAAATTCTAGGGATGCACCGATACGAACATTTTGGCTGATATCGATAATTCTTTACATTTGAAAGCCGATAACCGATATACTGGCCGATAAATCTAAACCCGAATTTTTATGTCATTTTTGAGAGCCTGATTACAAAACAAAAAAGCCACGTCCCAAACACACAATTATGAGGTTCTTATTATAATGTTATGTAGCCGATATGACAGACTTGTGTTGCACTGCACTGTATTTTCCTTTGTTGAAGTGATTCTAATCATATTTCAAGCAATTCGAAGCCATCATGTTGAACAGTGCGCATCTGAAGTGTCTCAGCTAAAGGAAGTAATCCATTATTTATCGGCTTTAATATATTGGACAAATTTTCTGATCAGGCCGATATCCATAACTTTAAAATATAAAGCGATATCGGCCGATACGATACATCGTGCATGCCTAATAAATTCACAACAACGTAATACAACAGCAGAGTCTTTATAATCCAACCAGAGCGTCAAAGCTACAGCTGAACATTTCAGGTCAGATGCAAGAACGCTCACGGATCACATGATCTTCCGACTACAAACTGTTATTGTGCAGAAAAGAGCTGAAGATTCAATTTGGCCTTTAAAAAGTGACATGAGAAACGAGGAGTGAGGAGTCATTTGTACACCGTCTCCTGATGCAAGCGTGCGCGGCTGAAGCGGTTCTGGCGGATACGTACCCGATCGAGCACCACGTGTCGGCGCTGGCCTCAGATTTATCAATGGACTGTCTGTATGAGATGAAAGCGTCCTGGACCTTCCCAATACTGGAGTAGCACCTGCAGAGAGCAAACACATACGCCTGCTAAACCCCCGCAGATCAGCAAACGCTCGCGTCACGTGTGTGTTCACGTCATGTGACTGACCTGCCGAGGAAATACCAGGACTGGCCAGAGTTCGGATCGGCTTCCAGGGATTTCTGGAGACACTGGATAGCGTAGCTGTCCTTATTAGCTTTATCTCCCAGCTGCTCGACTGTATGATGCATCCAGCCTGTGTGTGTGTGTGTGTGTGTGTGTGTGTGTGTGTGTGTGTGAGAGAGAGAGAGAGAGTGAGAGAAAAAAGCTTTAGAATAAACTTGCATACAGATGCAGAGACCCTAGTGAAACACAGCATCAGTAATCTGTGTGG
This sequence comes from Abramis brama, assembly GCF_963993115.1. Classification (NCBI taxonomy): domain Eukaryota; kingdom Metazoa; phylum Chordata; class Actinopteri; order Cypriniformes; family Leuciscidae; genus Abramis; species Abramis brama. Next base: position 206,627 of record NC_139973.1, on the reverse strand, counting down.
TGTAGTCGATCGCGTCACGAGTGGACGACAGTAAACACAGGTGTAAACGCCTCTAAAGCGTTTGAGCTCGTCCAGAGGGAGTCGAAAACCGAATCGCCCGGACTGATTTCATAGTCAAAATGGCTCAAAAGCTAAATTCGAATATCTTTCTTAAATATTAGCAAAATTCTAATTACACTGAACAAAATTATAAACGCAACACTTTTGTTTTTGCCCCTATTTTTCATGAGCTGAACTCAAAGATCTAAGACTTTTTCCGCAGCCGCACTGCGCTGTAAACTGGATAAGCTAACAGGAACACAACACGTCGGTGACGTCATCATGCCTCGCGCCTCTTCACACACCAAACATTCAAAAGCACGGTTAGCACATGTGACTGAGCAGTTTTCTTTTAAGTTCAACGAATATTCGGAATTAAATTTTTTATTTGACAGCCCAGTAAACGCTCATGTGATGGAGTGTGTTCAAACAGCCGCTAAAGAGCGTCTTCTGTCCGTCTCCTGAGCGGATGCGGGAACATTATGGGAAGAGCGCTAGCCAGACGGGATTAAACTCGACTGGAGACACAAGTCTGGTTTGAAGAGGAAAAACGTACCAAGCACAATGTTCTCTCAGCATTCCCAATCTCTCACACACACTCGCAGCGTTCCCGATCTCTCACACACACTCTCAGTGAGACTGCAGGTGTTCTTACCCAGCTGCTGTAAGGTGGCGGCCTTCACCTGCACAGGTAACGCCTCGGTCAGCAGGAGACTCTCGTACGCCTCTTTAGCTGTGCGATATCTCTTCTGTCACACAAGCAGAGACTCACTGATCACATGTGTTCTGAGCACTACAACACCACTCTACTGTCATGTGATCCTGTAGTGAACGCTCAGGGCGGAGGGAAGCCTTAGCAACACCCCGGCAACCCCTCTCTCCTGTTGCTATAGCAACACCAGCCGAATGTTCAGCTCAGAAAGTGCGAACATGATCTCATGCATTACCATCCATTATAAGGCAGAGTTAGTTTGTGTGCGGTTAGTCAAAGATGGAGGTGTAAGTGAGGGACTCACCTGAATCTCGTACAGGTGCGCGATGTGGAACTGAACTACAAACACACAAACACAAAGACAAGAATTAGCAGCAAATTCAGAACAGCAGCTTTTCTGTGTGAGAAGATCCTGCAGAAATGGCTTCCTCGGTACAGTTAATCTGTGTGTGAGTGTGTGCGTGAGAGAGTGAGTGTGCGCATGTGCGAGAGAGAGCGAGAGAGAGAGCGCGGGTGTGAGAGACAGAGATAGAGAGAGAGAGAGAGAGATGGAAAGAGAGAGAGAGAGAGAGAGAGAGAGATGGAAAGAGAGAGAGAGAGAGAGCGTGTGTGAGAGAGAGAGAGAGAGATGGAAAGAGAGAGAGAGAGAGATGGAAAGAGAGAGAGAGAGAGAGAGAGATAGAGAGAGAGAGAGAGAGAGAGAGAGAGAGAGATGGAGAGAGAGAGAGATGGAAAGAAAGAGAGAGAGAGAGAGCTGGAAAGAGAGAGAGAGAGAGAGAGAGAGAGAGAGAGATGGAAAGAAAGAGAGAGAGAGAGAGCTGGAAAGAGAGAGAGAGAGAGAGCGAGCGCGTGTGAGAGAGAGAGAGAGATGGTAAGGGGCGGGGCCTGGTTGAGTTAGTTAGTAGTGTGTTAAACTGGCGGTTATGGAAAGGGGCGGGACATTTCCCAAACACACTCGAAGCGCTCGACCAATCACAACACACTGCTCCAGCCGACCAATCAGAGCACAGTGTGCTTTTCAGAAGGCGGGGCTTCATAGAGACAGGAATAATAGGTCCTAATAGAGGTTTTATCAATACTGAACCAACAGCACTAATAATAATAATAATAATAACAGTAATCATAATAAATCATAAATCATAATAATAATAATCCATCACACTCCTCCTAAAGTCTCCTAATAAATCTGTAATCAGTGTGTGTGCGCTCAGAATGTGTGTGGTGTGTGTGTGATGGAGAGGCTAAGGAACTTACTCTCAGCTTTAGACAGAGTGCAGTGACTGGAGTCGATGAGCGCCAGCTGAAAGTGCTGCGGACACACAGGGACAAAACAAGCTGACATCACCACCTGACCTCACTAGCGGAGGGACGTCAAAGCAATAGCAACCGGCTAACACTGCATTAAATATCAACACAACAGAATATCACACAAATAAATGACAGAAAGAAACAGAAACGGTCCAGATGTGGATCTCATTCAGGAGACGTCAACAGATTGATTGACATGTCAGAGAGTTTCAGCCTGTCGATGTTTTCATGTAAATCACAGAAGTTCACGAACACTGCTGAGAAAAGAAGAACGAGAAACTACCACACACACACTAGATGTGTCCTGACCCCCCGTGACCCTGGTGCCGTACCTTTAAGCTCGACTCGTAGTCCGTGTTGACTTTGAACATCAGGCCGAGACGCAGGTGGATCTCTTTAGCTCGAGAGAAGCCGGGGTCGATGTACAGCACCTCCTGAAACGCCTTGATCGCCCTGAGAGCACGCACACACACACACACACACACACACACACACAGAGCAATGAAACACTCCTTCCTGAACAACACAAAGCGTTACGGTCATGTGACTGAGGCAACACATCATACATTAAACTAGACTGAACCCACTGTCGGCAGCAAACCCGTCGTCGCATGCGGATTCACACGCGAGTAAACGCGGTCTCCCAGGATCAGCCCACATGACCTGGACATCGCCATGGAAACGGTCCGCCTGCGCATCTGATCTCATTCACCACGTCACATGACGTCCAAAATGCCAACAAACATGTTGCGTTCACACATGCATCACGTGAAGATACTCACCACTGAAATGCGTTGTAATGGAAGTAAACCATCCCGAGGCCGTACAGGAAGGCAGCGTTCTAGAGCGAGAGAAGAGAGAGAGAGTGTGTGTGTGTGTGTGTGTGTGTCATCAGAAAACTACATTCAAGCGAATCCTGGATCAGCCAAAGAGAAAACCACCTCAAACACTCGATCAAAACCACACAGGAAGATTTCACTACAGCTGTCAATCAACACACACACACTTACGTACACACTCACACAAAGACACACACTATCACAAACACTCACTCACATACACTATCACACACTCACGCAAACACACACTCACACAAACACACACTCACACAAACACACACTCACGCAAAGACACACACACAAACAAACACACACACACAAACACACAAACAAACACACACACAAACAAACACACACACACAAACAAACAAACAAACACACAAACAAACACACACAAACACACAAACACACACTCACGCAAAGACACTCACGCAAAGACACACTCACGCAAAGACACACACTATCACAAACACTCACTCACATACACTATCACACACTCACGCAAACACACACTCACACAAACACACACTCACACAAACACACACACACTCACACACACTCACACAAACACACACTCACACAAACACACACTCACACAAACACACACTCACACAAACACACACTCACGCAAAGACACACACACAAACACACAAACAAACACACACACAAACAAACACACACACACAAACAAACAAACACACAAACAAACACACACACAAACACACAAACACACACTCACGCAAAGACACTCACGCAAAGACACACTCACGCAAAGACACACACGCAAACAAACACACACACAAACAAACACACACACAAACACACAAACAAACACACACACAAACAAACAAACACACACACACACACACACACACACACACACACACACTCGAGGGACGCTGATGTTTTAACCCATCCAGCGGCTGCTCACCTTCCAGTGATAATTAACTAATAATAATAATACCTTCCAGTAGTCTGCTTGTAAACTGTAGTAGCGCTGGTAGGCTGATAATGCTGCAACACAGAAACACAGGTGTGTGAGGTGTGTGTCGTGCTAGTGCTAGTGCTAGTGCTAGTGCGCGGGTCCTCCACCTTTCGGGTACTCCTCGAGTAACAGGCTGAAGTGTCCCAGCTGGCAGAAGAGCTCGGGCTCCACCTTCCCCTCCGCCTTCAGGATCAGGGACTCGTAGCAGCGCACCGCCTGCGGGAACAACACACTACAGCTTACACACTCACTCACACACACACACTACAGCTTACACACTCACACACACTACAGTTTACACACTCACACACACTACAGCTTACACACTCACTCACACACACACACTACAGCTTACACACTCACACACACTACAGCTTACACACTCACACACACACTACAGCTTACACACTCACACACACACACACTCACACACACACACACACACAACACCTTCCCCTCCGCCTTCAGGATCAGGGACTCGTAGCAGCGCACCGCCTGCGGGAACAACACACTACAGCTTACACACTCACTCACACACACACACTACAGCTTACACACTCACACACACTACAGTTTACACACTCACACACACTACAGCTTACACACTCACACACACACACACTCACACACACACACACACACACACACACACACACACACACACACTACACCTTCCCCTCCGCCTTCAGGATCAGGGACTCGTAGCAGCGCACCGCCTGCGGGAACAACACACTACAGCTTACACACTCACTCACACACACACACTACAGCTTACACACTCACACACACTACAGTTTACACACTCACACACACTACAGCTTACACACTCACACACACACACACTCACACACACACACACACACACACACACTACACCTTCCCCTCCGCCTTCAGGATCAGGGACTCGTAGCAGCGCACCGCCTGCGGGAACAACACACTACAGCTTACACACTCACACACACACACACACACACACACTACACCTTACACACTCACTCACACACACACACTACAGCTTACACACTCACTCACACACATTACACCTTACACACTCACTCACACACATTACACCTTACACACTCACTCACACACATTACACCTTACACACTCACTCACACACATTACACCTTACACACTCACTCACACACATTACACCTTACACACTCACTCACACACATTACACCTTACACCAGGGAACGACAACTGGCGGCCCGCGGGCCAAAACTGTCCCGCCAGCAATATTTTCTGGCCCGCCGGATTATTTTGGAAGTCCTAAATGCTGCACAAAACTCTTCCACCACTTGAGAAAAGCCGTAGTCGCACCGCGATTTCACCGCCGCATACTGTGTGAAACGCATAGGGAATCATGCGGCGCGGGATTACATTTTAAAGTATAACTGTGCGTTCACACCGGACGCGAATAGCGCGTCAAATTCGCGCCTGCCGCGTCGAGTTATACGCTTGACCACTTTGTGTGCATTCGCGCGTCAAAAGACGGTAGCGGTCAGAACTCTGGTGTTGGACGGCGCGGGCGGTCTGACTGACAATAGCCCACTCCCGACATCTTTTGACAGCGTATCCGCACTTCATTCTGACCGCCTGTACACCGAGCTCTGAGGAGCTGTTTGGTACTGAAACCATTGTCAGTCAACAACATTCTTTTTTTGCAAGGATGTTTGAAATTGTTTGGCAGAAAATAGCCTACTTCATTTGTCAGTTAAAATTAAAATTTGTCTAATCCAGTAATTAATTTTTTTCTATTTTTGATCTGAGCACAATCAGAAAATCAGAAAACCCGTCGTTATTCGTTTTTTCATTTTAGTTCAGGAAATAAATAATGGAAAAACAAGTCGTTTTTCATCTTTTTATTTTTGGTTTTAATTTGAAAAAACGATTGAACGAATGATCCACGGACGTGACGGACCCATCATATTCCGCGATTATAGGCCTATATAAGAGTATTTCATTTGTATCCATAGGCCTACTCTGTGTAGCCGCCATCTACTGGCTAAAAAAAATATTGGCCCGCGGCCAAAGTTACTTGACGACCCCTGCCTTACACACTCACACACACTACAGCTTACACACTCACACACACTACAGCTTACACACTCACACACACTACAGCTTACACACACTACAGCTTACACACTCACACACACTACAGCTTACACACACTACAGCTTACACACACTACAGCTTACACACTCACACACACACTACAGCTTACACACTCACACACACACTACAGCTTACACACACTACAGCTTACACACACTACAGCTTACACACTCACACACACACTACAGCTTACACACTCACACACACTACAGCTTACACACTCACACACACTACAGCTTACACACACTACAGCTTACACACTCACACACACTACAGATAGAAATGTTACAGCCACTGTAATTTCTTGAACACCAACATGTGCGCATAAACATGCAAACTCAGAGCGAGAGTTTAAACTTTTTTGAAATCGCAATGAACAACAATTTGCATATTTAGAAACACTTCTGTATTCTCCTGCGCTGGCGTAGATCTATGAGTGACGTTACTAATCCTGTGAAATGGCGGACACTGCGTTCCCAGATGAACGTTACACACACACCACACACACACACACACACCCCACACACACACACACACCCACACACTCACAAACACACACACAGAGATAGAGTTTGAGAAACACATATAAATGATGACAGTGCAACTATGAAACACAAACTGCGTCCAACTTGCGTTCCCAAATGCACGTTACACACACACACACACACACACAGACACACGTGCGTTCCCAAATGCATGTTACTGGAACCCTAAACACACACCTCATGCAGAGACCGAGTGTGTGTTACGTTACTCCCCGCCCGTTACGTTACTCTCCGCCCGTTACTCCCCGCCCGTTACGTTACTCTCCGCCCGTTACGTTACTCTCCGCCCGTTACTCCCCGCCCGTTACGTTACTCCCGCCCGTTACTCTCCGCCCGTTACTCCCCGCCCGTTACGTTACTCCCGCCCGTTACGTTACTCTCCGCCCGTTACGTTACTCCCGCCCGTTGCGTTACTCTCCGCCCGTTGCGTTACTCTCCGCCCGTTACTCCCCGCCCGTTACGTTACTCCCGCCCGTTACGTTACTCTCCGCCCGTTACGTTACTCTCCGCCCGTTACTCCTCGCCCGTTACTCCTCGCCCGTTACGTTACTCCCCGCCCGTTACGTTACTCTCCGCCCGTTACGTTACTCTCCGCCCGTTACTCCTCGCCCGTTACGTTACTCCCCGCCCGTTACGTTACTCTCCGCCCGTTACGTTACTCTCCGCCCGTTACGTTACTCTCCGCCCGTTACTCCTCGCCCGTTACGTTACTCCCCGCCCGTTACGTTACTCTCCGCCCGTTACGTTACTCTCCGCCCGTTACTCCTCGCCCGTTACGTTACTCCCCGCCCGTTGCGTTACTCCCCGCCCGTTGCGTTACTCCCCGCCCGTTGCGTTACTCCCCGCCCGTTGCGTTACTCCCCGCCCGTTGCGTTACTCCCCGCCCGTTGCGTTACTCCCCGCCCGTTGCGTTACTCCCCGCCCGTTGCGTTACTCCCCGCCCGTTACGTTACTCCCCGCCCGTTCCGTTACTCCCCGCCCGTTCCGTTACTCACCCCCCGTTACTCTCCGCCCGTTACTCTCCGCCCGTTACTCTCCGCCCGTTACTCTCCGCCCGTTACTCTCCGCCCGTTACTCTCCGCCCGTTACTCTCCGCCCGTTACTCTCCGCCCGTTACTCCCCGCCCGTTACTCTCCGCCCGTTACTCTCCGCCCGTTACTCCACACAGGTGAAGTGCGATCGAGGTCGAGACTGGACAGAAGGACTCGTGACCTCGACTGACACTCAGAGGCGATCTGGCCCCTTAAACATGACATCATGAGGGACACCACACACACACACAAAACACACACACACACACACACACACACCAGAAGACACCAGAGCACGAGCAACACACACACACCTGAAGACACACACAATACCCACACACACACACACCAGAAGACACCAGAGCACGAGCAACACACACATCTGAAGACACCAGAGCAACACAACACAACACACACACACCTGAAGACACACACAAAACACACACACCAGAAGACACCAGAGTACGAGCAACACACACACACACACACACACACAACACACACATCTGAAGACACCAGAGCACGAGCTACACACACAACACTCATCTGAAGACACCAGAGCACGAGCAACACACATCTGAAGACAACAGAACACAACACAACAACACACAGACACACACACATCTGAAGACACACACAACACACACACACACCAGAAGACACCAGAGCACGAGCAACACACACATCTGAAGACACCAGAGCAACACAACACAACACACACACACACCTGAAGACACACACAAAACACACACACCAGAAGACACCAGAGCACGAGCAACACACACACACACACACACACACACACACATCTGAAGACACCAGAGCACGAGCAACACACACATCTGAAGACACAAACACACACATCTGAAGACACCAGAGCACGAGCAACACAACACAACACAACACACACATCTGAAGACACCGGAGCACGAGCAACACAACACACACATCTGAAGACACACACAACACACACATCTGAAGACACAGGAGCACGAGCAACACAACACAACACAACACAACACAACTGAAGACACACAACACACACATCTGAAGACACCAGAGCACAAGCAACACAACACAACACATCTGAAGACACACACAAAACACACATCTGAAGACACCAGAGCAAGAGCAACACAACACACACATCTGAAGACACCAAAGCAAGAGCAACACAACACATCTGAAGTAGGGTTGGGTATCGTTTGAATTTGAACGATTCCGATTCCGATTCCGATTCCTTGTTTCGATTCCGGTTCCTAACGATTCTCGATTCCGATTCTTTTAAGAGGCAGGGTCAAAAAAGTTTAGATCAATTTTAATTCTATGAACTTTTTACTTTTTATGAACTTTACTATGAATTTCTTACAGGGCTGTTTTCAACTACAATATAAATATCAAATCTATTTTAAACAATTTTTTTTTAGGACATTTTAAATGAGCTAGCTAACCAACGGTCTTTCTGAAGGAAATAGTCTGACCTTCTCCATCAATTGAAATATAAAAAAATTTGCATCACAATAAGTTTATTGTGATTGTCACTAACATTTTAGTAACTAAACTGAATTTTATTAGGTTTAGTGACATGTTACAATGTTTACATGGTACAATTTCTAGTAAGCTACTCTTTTTTTTTTAATTATTTCAATTCAATTCAATTATTGTGATTTGATTTAATATTGACTCATTTGGATAAATATTATTTACTCAAGATAGGCCTTAATTTTTCTCAAGAAAAAACTCTAATGCTGTAAACATACAGAGAGCCCTATGCAGCTGGCAGTATTATTTAAGGTTAAAAATAACTCAATTGAAATATGATGCGTTTTTTTTATTATAATAACAACTTTATTTAATGATATAAGTAAAAATATAAAAAATGTAATATAGTAGCCTACACATATTTAGCAAAATACTCTCTAGCTCTTTTCTTGCCAACTGCGTGCTATAGCCTATATTATGTTCATTAAATGACTTTCCTGAGGTAAATATGACATAATTGTTCTCCAGCTATGTTATTGACCTCTTCACGCTGATAAAAAACACTGATTGATCGATATTATGTATGAGGAATATACATTTCGGTAAGTTGTACTGTATCTTTCAACAGTGTTCGTGTTTTTTTACTATTAGCTAGAGATGATCGGTTAGTCTGTCGGTCTCCGTGTCCTCTGCGCTTCGCGATTTTGTGCATGGGAAAATGAATGTGTGGCGTGAGAGCTTGTTTAAAGTGTCGCGTGTGTCTCACGGTGAATGCGTGAGAGTTGGCAGCTCTGCATGTGCATGTGTTTTCATGATTTTTTTTTTTTACGTAAGCCGGCATCGCGCGCAGTTTTCAAACGGACGAGCAGAGGACGAGAGAATATGGTTGCAACTCGCAAGATACCGAACAATAAGAAAACATCATATAAGTACGTTTTTAAGGTTTAACGTCAGGGTTGTTTGCTCTGAATACATGAGACGCTGTGTGAGTTAATAAGGCAACTCACACAGCGTCTCATAAAATGTATCGGTTCGCAGTTTAGCATAACAATCCAATCCTAGTAATACACGCATTTACCATGCCGTGTTACAGTTTACAAATGTTTAACTAATGTGGGGGAAGTAGGCTACAGCTGTCAGTGTTCAGCGAGTTAACATTTGGCAGTTTGAAATCGATTAGGTAGTTACTTCATTTCAGACTAGGGCTAGAAATTATCAAATTGGTTACTTAGACAGCGGCTGCTTCTTCCGGTCGGCGGAATCGAAACTAGGAATCGAAATTTAAACTTTTGAACGATTCCGGGAAAATCGCAAAGCTAGTCCCGGTTCCAGTCGATACTCGATACCCAAGCCTAATCTGAAGACACCAGAGCAACACAACACACACATCTCAAGACACCAGAGCACAAGCAACACAACACACATCTGAAGACACACACAACACACACATCTGAAGACACCAGAGCAACACAACACACACATCTGAAGACACCAGAGCAACACAACACACACATCACACACATCTGAAGACACCAGAGCAACACAACGCACACATCTGAAGACACCAGGGCAACAGAACTCACACATCTGAAGACACCAGAGCAACACAAGACACACATCTGAAGACACCAGGGCAACACAACACACACATCTGAAGACACCAGAGCAACACAACAAAACAACACACACATCTGAAGACACACACAACAACAAAACACACACACATCTGAAGACACCAGAGCAACACAACGCACACATCTGAAGACACCAGGGCAACACAACACACACATCTGAAGACACCAGAGCAACACAACACACACATCTGAAGACACCAGGGCAACACAACTCACACATCTGAAGACACCAGAGCAACACAACAAAACAACACACACATCTGAAGACACACACAACAACAAAACACACACACATCTGAAGACACACACAACACAACACAACACACACATCTGAAGACACCAGAGCAACACAACACACACATCTGAAGACACCAGAGCAACAAAACACACACATCTGAAGACACCAGGGCAACACAACTCACACATCTGAAGACACCAGAGCAACACAACAAAACAACACACACATCTGAAGACACACACAACAACAAAACACACACACATCTGAAGACACACACAACACAACACACACATCTGAAGACACCAGAGCAACACAACACACACATCTGAAGACACCAGAGCAACAAAACACACACATCTGAAAACACCAGAGCAACACAACAAAACAACACACACATCTGAAGACACACACAACACAACACACACATCTGAAGACACCGGAGCACGAGCAACACAACACACACATCTGAAGACAACAAAGCAACACAACACACACATCTGAAGACACCAGAGCACGAACAACACAACACAACACTATACATCACACTATACATCACACTATACACCACACTATACACCACACCACAGTGTCAGTCTCTCCCAGTGAAGGCCTCTTTCTCTCTGTACTGATAAAATGTTATTAAAATGATTCGGGTTCACACTGATACACGGAAGCGACAAAAGAGTCCGTATTCTGCAGCCAGACGAGTCATTCATGAGGTCAATTTGTGAAGAAAGACACACACACACATATATATATATATTCATACGCGCATATCTATAGACTAAACACTTGATACGCATGTGCGCCGTCAGCGTTCTCACAGGTTCACGTTTTTGAAGTTTACACAGAGATGATCACGCTTTTAAAACATGTTCAGCGCTTGCACCAGATCCTGTTTCAGAGTGTGTGTTCTCGAGCTCCAGAGTGTGTGTGTTCTCGAGCTCCAGAGTGTGTGTCCTCGAGCTCCAGAGTGTGTGTCCTCGAGCTCCAGAGTGTGTGTCCTCGAGCTCCAGTGTGTGTCCTCGAGCTCCAGAGTGTGTGTTCTCGAGCTCCAGAGTGTGTGTGTTCTCGAGCTCCAGAGTGTGTGTGTTCTCGAGCTCCAGAGTGTGTGTTCTGTGTTCTTGAGCTCCAGAGTGTGTCCTCGAGCTCCAGAGTGTGTGTCTTCGAGCTCCAGAGTGTGTGTCTTCGAGCTCCAGAGTGTGTGTCTTCGAGCTCCAGAGTGTGTGTCCTCGAGCTCCAGAGTGTGTTCTCGAGCTCCAGAGTGTGTGTCCTCGAGCTCCAGAGTGTGTGTCCTCGAGCTCCAGAGTGTGTGTGTCCTCGAGCTCCAGAGTGTGTGTCCTCGAGCTCCAGAGTGTGTGTGTCCTCGAGCTCCAGAGTGTGTCCTCGAGCTCCAGAGTGTGTGTCTTCGAGCTCCAGAGTGTGTGTCCTCGAGCTCCAGAGTGTGTGTGTCCTCGAGCTCCAGAGTGTGTGTGTCCTCGAGCTCCAGAGTGTGTGTGTCCTCGAGCTCCAGAGTGTGTGTGTCCTCGAGCTCCAGAGTGTGTGTTCTCGAGCTCCAGAGTGTGTGTCTTCGAGCTCCAGAGTGTGTGTCCTCGAGCTCCAGAGTGTGTGTCCTCGAGCTCCAGAGTGTGTGTCCTCGAGCTCCAGAGTGTGTATTCTCGAGCTCCAGAGTGTGTGTGTTCGAGCTCCAGAGTGTGTGTCCTCGAGCTCCAGAGTGTGTATTCTCGAGCTCCAGAGTGTGTGTCCTCGAGCTCCAGAGTGTGTATTCTCGAGCTCCAGAGTGTGTGTGTTCGAGCTCCAGAGTGTGTGTCCTCGAGCTCCAGAGTGTGTGTTCTCGAGCTCAAACACTGTTGTGTGAATGAACGGCCAGAACACATTAAAGTTTCTGTTTCCTGTGAGAGCGGTGTGTGTTAGCGGCCGCTAAGTTAATAACTCATGATGTTTACAACGGAAGTGAATCAATCAAAACGAACTTTATCTAGACAATAACTTTATTCTAGATCTGCTGTAAAGCCTGATCTCTGTTACTGTAATCTCCTGTTCTCACTGTAAAGCTGCTGAGAGACTCTGTATTAGAGCGCTGTATAAGTGAAGGAGACTCGACTTCAACAAATATACATATCAAACAATGGAGTATCATGGGAATCAGGAGCAATGCCAACATATAGATCATGAAGAACATGCTGAAGAGACTCGAGAGATGATGTCATGAGCTCAGAGCTGATGTCTGTCACTTCAGTGAGCAACAGTGTGTCACACACACACACACACACACACACACACACCTGACAAACACAAACTAACCAGTCAATTATTAAATAATCATTCAGCACATCTCAACAATCATAGGGAATTAAAAACAGAAGCAGTCTGAGCATGAACGTGTGTGTGTGTGTGTGTGTGTGTGTGTGTAACGTCACTCTTTTACTCATCTCAGAGAGAAACATCTCAAACACACCAGACAACACGAGCAGCCGTCATGAGCCGAGATCACACACTTCAGACCCACAGCTGTCTCTGATCTCACACACACACGCGCTTCTCTCGCTCCGTCTGTGCTTCAGCGCCACCTGCAGTTCAGGAGGAATCCTTCATGATCACAGAGAACATGAGCAGAGCTTTCACATGCCGTGATTCACTCATTTGACTGGAGTCTTCAAGGCTTTACTCTACTCTCTAACACACACACACACACACACACACACACACACACACTGAGCTCTTCAAGGCTTTACTCTACTCTCTAACACACACACACACACACACACACACACACTGAGCTCTTCAAGGCTTTACTCTACTCTCTAACACACACACACACACACACACACACTGAGCTCTTCAAGGCTTTACTCTACTCTCTAACACACACACACACACACACACACTGAGCTCTTCAAGGCTTTACTCTACTCTCTAACACACACACACACTGAGCTCTTCAAGGCTTTACTCTACTCTCTAACACACACACACACACACACTGAGCTCTTCAAGGCTTTACTCTACTCTCTAACACACACACACACACACACACACTGAGCTCTTCAAGGCTTTACTCTACTCTCTAACACACACACACACACACACACACACTGAGCTCTTCAAGGCTTTACTCTACTCTCTAACACACACACACACACACTGAGCTCTTCAAGGCTTTACTCTACTCTCTAACACACACACACACACACTGAGCTCTTCAAGGCTTTACTCTACTCTCTAACACACACACACACACACACACACACTGAGCTCTTCAAGGCTTTACTCTACTCTCTAACACACACACACACACACACACACACTGAGCTCTTCAAGGCTTTACTCTACTCTCTAACACACACACACACACACACACACACACACACACACACACTGAGCTCTTCAAGGCTTTACTCTACTCTCTAACACACACACACACACACTGAGCTCTTCAAGGCTTTACTCTACTCTCTAACACACACACACACACACACACACTGAGCTCTTCAAGGCTTTACTCTACTCTCTAACACACACACACACACACTGAGCTCTTCAAGGCTTTACTCTACTCTCTAACACACACACACACACACACACACACTGAGCTCTTCAAGGCTTTACTCTACTCTCTAACACACACACACACACACACACACTGAGCTCTTCAAGGCTTTACTCTACTCTCTAACACACACACACACACACTGAGCTCTTCAAGGCTTTACTCTACTCTCTAACACACACACACACACACTGAGCTCTTCAAGGCTTTACTCTACTCTCTAACACACACACACACACACACACACTGAGCTCTTCAAGGCTTTACTCTACTCTCTAACACACACACACACACACTGAGCTCTTCAAGGCTTTACTCTACTCTCTAACACACACACACACACACACACACACACACACACACTGAGCTCTTCAAGGCTTTACTCTACTCTCTAACACACACACACACACACACACACACACTGAGCTCTTCAAGGCTTTACTCTACTCTCTAACACACACACACACACACTGAGCTCTTCAAGGCTTTACTCTACTCTCTAGCACACACACACACACACACACACTGAGCTCTTCAAGGCTTTACTCTACTCTCTAACACACACACACACACACACACACTGAGCTCTTCAAGGCTTTACTCTACTCTCTAACACACACACACACACAGTGAGCTCTTCAAGGCTTTACTCTACTCTCTAACACACACACACACACACTGAGCTCTTCAAGGCTTTACTCTACTCTCTAACACACACACACACACACTGAGCTCTTCAAGGCTTTACTCTACTCTCTAACACACACACACACACACACACACACACACTGAGCTCTTCAAGGCTTTACTCTACTCTCTAACACACACACACACACACACACACACACACACACACACACACACACACACACACACACACACACAGACACTGAGCTCTTCAAGGCTTTACTCTACTCTCTAACACACACACACACACACACACACTGAGCTCTTCAAGGCTTTACTCTACTCTCTAACACACACACACACACACTGAGCTCTTCAAGGCTTTACTCTACTCTCTAACACACACACACACACACACACACACACTGAGCTCTTCAAGGCTTTACTCTACTCTCTAACACACACACACACACACTGAGCTCTTCAAGGCTTTACTCTACTCTCTAACACACACACACACACACACACACACTGAGCTCTTCAAGGCTTTACTCTACTCTCTAACACACACACACACACACACACACTGAGCTCTTCAAGGCTTTACTCTACTCTCTAACACACACACACACACACTGAGCTCTTCAAGGCTTTACTCTACTCTCTAACACACACACACACACACACACACACACTGAGCTCTTCAAGGCTTTACTCTACTCTCTAAGGCCACATCCACACGAAGCCAGAGCTTTCCCTATCCGATGTTTTTTTTTCCTCGTTCAAAAAAAAAAATCCGTAAACACGGTGTAGTCTCAAGAAATATCTGCGTACACACGAAACCACTGAAACCGACTCAAAACGATGTACTATACATGCCAGTCCAGTATGTGGCGCTTTAATTCTGCCACAGAGATGGCAAAAAACGCGGAGAAGCAGCACGCACATAAGGCATAAATCTTTCTTATAGCCTACTTTCAATGGCATAAACCCTATGGATAAACCGTGCGCACTGTATACAATAATATTAGGCACAGTAGCTGCTTCTTTTCTTTTATAGGTCTTTTTTTTACCTATAACTTATATTGAAAATATTGAACAATATGAACGGACGCAATATGACATATAGCGGACGCATAAAGCTTGCACAAAGAACCGGCAAAAGTAATCAAATATGAATGTGTCAAAAATAGCAAGGAGATATTTTAATTGTTTATTAATAAACTAGTGTTTTCTGTGTGGCTGCAAAGATGAAGTTGACGATGCTGACTCGCCACCTTCGCAGTATTATGACCGTGACATTTAGAGAAATGCACACTTGATACGGATTAGCCTACATAGCTATATGTTTCTTAACTTTCTTTTCATTTTGAATTTTTGTTCTATGTTGTTTAAAAGTTATTTCAAGCTTTCTAAATAGGCCTATATATATATATATATATATATATATATATATATATATATATATATATATATATATATATATATATATATATATATATTTCTGAGTTTCGGTTCATTTATACAGCAAGTCCAGTTCACGAGCAATGCAAGACATATGGCGCCGGCACGTCCATGTCTTGATTGTCTGCTATTTGCTATTAAATCCAGGCAATTCGTTGATGAAACATGGATTAAAATTAAGATACAATTTATACAAAACGAAATTCACTTTAAAGAAAGGCTTTATACAAAACGAAACTTAATGGGGTCAAAATTAGGCCTATGTCTCCCGATATATCTTATGATTACTCGTTCACTTTTCAACATTGATGAAATTAAAAAATAACATTATTTAAGCATAAATATGAAACTAAATACATTTTCTTTAATGGCTACAAATAGGCCTACAGACAAATTTAATGTCGGAGTGGAATGTTTTGCTGGTTAGTGCGTTTTTTGAATAATTCCCAACGATCGTCTTAATCAGACAACAGACCAGCACCATATAATGAAGAAAATAGAAATAAATAAGTAAAATGAGAATAGCTATATGTAAATAAATAAAAGAATAAAATAGGCTCAGTAGGCTATAGCTTCTTCTGCAGCATTATAGTATATTTTTATACAAGAATATCGTCGGCAGTTGTTGCTGTTACGTGCGGTGTCTGACTAGTCGACACGTGGGGTGATGACATCATCGTTTCACAAAATGTACGGATTGGCCGTACACACGAAAACGCAAGGGCGGCGTTTTCAGATTTATCCACCTTGGGACCCGGTTTCAAAAAATAGCGGTTTCAGTCTCCGAAAACGCCGGATCCGTGTGGACGAAACGCCAATACGATAAAAAATTTATACGTATACAGCGAAACGCGTCTCCGTGTGGACGGGCCCTAACACACACACACTGAGCTCTTCAAGGCTTTACTCTACTCTCTAACACACACACACACACACTGAGCTCTTCAAGGCTTTACTCTACTCTCTAACACACACACACACACACACACACTGAGCTCTTCAAGGCTTTACTCTACTCTCTAACACACACACACACACACTGAGCTCTTCAAGGCTTTACTCTACTCTCTAACACACACACACACACACTGAGCTCTTCAAGGCTTTACTCTACTCTCTAACACACACACACACACACACACACTGAGCTCTTCAAGGCTTTACTCTACTCTCTAACACACACACACACACACTGAGCTCTTCAAGGCTTTACTCTACTCTCTAACACACACACACACACACTGAGCTCTTCAAGGCTTTACTCTACTCTCTAACACACACACACACACACACACACTGAGCTCTTCAAGGCTTTACTCTACTCTCTAACACACACACACACACACACACTGAGCTCTTCAAGGCTTTACTCTACTCTCTAACACACACACACACACACACACTGAGCTCTTCAAGGCTTTACTCTACTCTCTAACACACACACACACACTGAGCTCTTCAAGGCTTTACTCTACTCTCTAACACACACACACACACACACTGAGCTCTTCAAGGCTTTACTCTACTCTCTAACACACACACACTGAGCTCTTCAAGGCTTTACTCTACTCTCTAACACACACACACTGAGCTCTTCAAGGCTTTACTCTACTCTCTAACACACACACACACTGAGCTCTTCAAGGCTTTACTCTACTCTCTAACACACACACACTGAGCTCTTCAAGGCTTTACTCTACTCTCTAACACACACACACTGAGCTCTTCAAGGCTTTACTCTACTCTCTAACACACACACACACACTGAGCTCTTCAAGGCTTTACTCTACTCTCCAACACACACACACTGAGCTCTTCAAGGCTTTACTCTACTCTCTAACACACACACACACACACACTGAGCTCTTCAAGGCTTTACTCTACTCTCCAACACACACACACTGAGCTCTTCAAGGCTTTACTCTACTCTCTAACACACACACACACACACACTGAGCTCTTCAAGGCTTTACTCTACTCTCTAACACACACACACTGAGCTCTTCAAGGCTTTACTCTACTCTCTAACACACACACACTGAGCTCTTCAAGGCTTTACTCTACTCTCTAACACACACACACACACTGAGCTCTTCAAGGCTTTACTCTACTCTCTAACACACACACACTGAGCTCTTCAAGGCTTTACTCTACTCTCTAACACACACACACTGAGCTCTTCAAGGCTTTACTCTACTCTCTAACACACACACACACACACTGAGCTCTTCAAGGCTTTACTCTACTCTAACACACACACACACACACTGAGCTCTTCAAGGCTTTACTCTACTCTAACACACACACACACACACTGAGCTCTTCAAGGCTTTACTCTACTCTCTAACACACACACACTGAGCTCTTCAAGGCTTTACTCTACTCTCTAACACACACACACACACACACTGAGCTCTTCAAGGCTTTACTCTACTCTCCAACACACACACACTGAGCTCTTCAAGGCTTTACTCTACTCTCTAACACACACACACACACACACTGAGCTCTTCAAGGCTTTACTCTACTCTCCAACACACACACACTGAGCTCTTCAAGGCTTTACTCTACTCTCTAACACACACACACACACACACTGAGCTCTTCAAGGCTTTACTCTACTCTCTAACACACACACACACACACACTGAGCTCTTCAAGGCTTTACTCTACTCTCTAACACACACACACACACACACACTGAGCTCTTCAAGGCTTTACTCTACTCTCTAACACACACACACACACACTGAGCTCTTCAAGGCTTTACTCTACTCTCTAACACACACACACACACACACACACTGAGCTCTTCAAGGCTTTACTCTACTCTCTAACCCGAGACACAGAAGTGCAGCATCTCTATTCTAGCAGAACTCCTAACACAACACCGTCCACACGCAAGCCTCCTCAAACATGAGCCGCAGAAGAGATCCGAACAAGACGTGTGTGTGTGAGACTCGATCTGTAGACATTTAACATCGATAAACTGGTTTCCTGATTATCCATCGACTTCCCGGAGACAATAGAAGACAATAGAGCCAACTTAATCTGGAACTGCATTACAGGGTCAATTCAGATCAAGAGACGCAACAAGTGTGTTAAAATAAGAAACAGCCTGTATCTGCGTCACACACACACACACACATTCATGTGCGCACACACACACACACACACACACACCTGTGATTAGGTGTGCGCCAAAATATTGATATGGCGATATCTCGCGATATTTTCTCGATGCGCTCTTGCCAAGTATCGATCTTAAAAGCCGTTAGGGCGGGCGTACACGGTGGGAGTTCGGGCACTCGGGAGGTCGTGAGATCAGTTTAACTGATAATCAAAGCAGCTGGTACACGGCACGACTGCATGAATTTTATCCCGAGCCGGCAGCAACGTGGGCTTTCGCGCTAAACCGTCATGTTGCGAATGGGAGAGAGAGAGAGAGAGAAAAGTGTGTGTGTGTGTGTGCCACTGAGGTATAGCCCCATCAACATGGTTGTGTATGATTTGGCAATAGGGGACAGCTGGTGAAAAAACATGTTTAAAAATTATCGGGAGGTCGGGAGGTGCTCGTAATTCCTCTCACACGCTGCGAGCCGCGACCCTGCGAGCATCACCGATTCCACTCGATTTCTCCCGAGTGAAAAAAAACATCTGCGAGGAAAACAAAAATAGTGTCTGTGACTGTTTTGTTGCAACTGATAAGACACAAGTTGTTTTTGTTATTGTGTTTCATCCAAAAACGAAATGGACATTCATTTTCCTAATAAAAAAAAAATCTTTTTTTTTCTTAAAACATGATATATTGTGAGTTATTACTGATAATATATCGATTATCGCAGTATCGCCATATCGTGATATTATCGGTATCGTGAACAATGTATCGCGTATCGTATCGTGAAGTACCCAGTGATTCCCAGCCCTACCTGTGATCTACAGCTCTAACACCAGTCAAACACTATCCACACACACACACACACACACACCTGTGATCTACAGCTCTAACACCAGTCAAACACTATCCACACACACACACACACACACCTGTGATCTACAGCTCTAACACCAGTCAAACACTATCCACACACACACACACACACACACCTGTGATCTACAGCTCTAACACCAGTCAAACACTATCCACACACACACACACACACCTGTGATCTACAGCTCTAACACCAGTCAAACACTATCCACACACACACACACCTGTGATCTACAGCTCTAACACCAGTCAAACACTATCCACACACACACACACACACACCTGTGATATACAGCTCTAACACCAGTCAAACACTATCCACACACACACACACACACCTGTGATCTACAGCTCTAACACCAGTCAAACACTATCCACACACACACCTGTGATCTACAGCTCTAACACCAGTCAAACACTATCCACACACACACACACACACACACACACACCTGTGATCTACAGCTCTAACACCAGTCAAACACTATCCACACACACACACACACACACACCTGTGATCTACAGCTCTAACACCAGTCAAACACTATCCACACACACACACACACACACACCTGTGATCTACAGCTCTAACACCAGTCAAACACTATCCACACACACACACACACACCTGTGATATACAGCTCTAACACCAGTCAAACACTATCCACACACACACACACACACACACCTGTGATCTACAGCTCTAACACCAGTCAAACACTATCCACACACACACACACACACCTGTGATATACAGCTCTAACACCAGTCAAACACTATCCACACACACACACACACACACACCTGTGATCTACAGCTCTAACACCAGTCAAACACTATCCACACACACACACACACACCTGTGATATACAGCTCTAACACCAGTCAAACACTATCCACACACACACACACACACCTGTGATATACAGCTCTAACACCAGTCAAACACTATCCACACACACACACACACACACCTGTGATCTACAGCTCTAACACCAGTCAAACACTATCCACACACACACACACACACCTGTGATATACAGCTCTAACACCAGTCAAACACTATCCACACACACACACACACACACACACACACACCTGTGATATACAGCTCTAACACCAGTCAAACACGATCCACACACACACACACACACCTGTGATCTACAGCTCTAACACCAGTCAAACACTATCCACACACACACACACACACACACACACACACACACGTGATATACAGCTCTAACACCAGTCAAACACTATCCACACACACACACACACACCTGTGATCTACAGCTCTAACACCAGTCAAACACTATCCACACACACACACACACACACACACACCTGTGATATACAGCTCTAACACCAGTCAAACACTATCCACACACACACACACACACCTGTGATATACAGCTCTAACACCAGTCAAACACTATCCACACACACACACACACACACACCTGTGATCTACAGCTCTAACACCAGTCAAACACTATCCACACACACACACACACACACACACACACACACCTGTGATCTACAGCTCTAACACCAGTCAAACACTATCCACACACACACACACACACACACACACCTGTGATATACAGCTCTAACACCAGTCAAACACTATCCACACCCACACACCTGTGATCTACAGCTCTAACACCAGTCAAACACTATCCACACACACACACACACCTGTGATCTACAGCTCTAACACCAGTCAAACACTATCCACACACACACACACACACACACACACCTGTGATCTACAGCTCTAACACCAGTCAAACACTATCCACACACACACACACACACACACACACCTGTGATATACAGCTCTAACACCAGTCAAACACTATCCACACACACACACACACCTGTGATCTACAGCTCTAACACCAGTCAAACACTATCCACACACACACACACACACACACACACCTGTGATATACAGCTCTAACACCAGTCAAACACTATCCACACACACACACACACACACACACACCTGTGATATACAGCTCTAACACCAGTCAAACACGATCCACACACACACACACCTGTGATCTACAGCTCTAACACCAGTCAAACACTATCCACACACACACACACACACACACCTGTGATATACAGCTCTAACACCAGTCAAACACTATCCACACACACACACACACACCTGTGATCTACAGCTCTAACACCAGTCAAACACTATCCACACACACACACACACACACACACCTGTGATATACAGCTCTAACACCAGTCAAACACTATCCACACACACACATACACACCTGTGATATACAGCTCTAATACCAGTCAAACACTATCCACACACACACACACCTGTGATATACAGCTCTAACACCAGTCAAACACTATCCACACACACACACACACACCTGTGATCTACAGCTCTAACACCAGTCAAACACTATCCACACACACACACACACACACACACCTGTGATCTACAGCTCTAACACCAGTCAAACACTATCCACACACACACACACCTGTGATCTACAGCTCTAACACCAGTCAAACACTATCCACACACACACACACACACACACCTGTGATCTACAGCTCTAACACTCTCCGTAACAGAACAGTAGAAATAACATAGACTGTAAAAAATATGGACAAAGCGTCTGTGACGTCACCCATAGACTTTCTGAAGAGCGGGTTTGAAACAGATGTTGCAGTAAACATCATTACAGATCATCTTCGTTGTATTAAAATTTAAAATGACAAACTCAACCCAGTCTCTTTTTGTTAAATTTCAGTTTTATCAATATTAGCCATTATAAAAGTATAAGTAAAAGGTACAAGAAGCTTTACAAATAAAGCAAACAATTCAGTCAAACATACAAAGTCAGCGCTCTAGTCTAACCATACAACGGTAACGTTAAATAGCTTATAAAGTTATGAAACTTCCCCTCAGCCAAAAACGATTGGCCAGGGAACAAATTATAGATTCACGAGACCAAAGATCGCCCGTTAGATATAGACAAGACGAATTATATCTCATGTTTAACCACTACAGAGACGCCAGAGTCCGCGGCAAACGCCAGAACGACGAGCCGAGGAAAGGCTGCTCCAGGCGGGGTACATGACGCCGAGCGCCCGGTCATCGCTGGATCTCACAACTGGATAAAATGATCATAAATCTTTATAAATAAACCACAGATTTGAGCTTTAAACAACTCCATTCTCGCCTGAAAAACTCTTAAAACTACATTTCATGATACAGAAACAGTAGTATTATATTTCAACTGTGTTAAAAAATGGCGCTTCTTATGTTGTCATTCTCCTTGGCGCAGCCTAAGCTGTCAATCAAGCTGTCAATCAAAGTTAACCACGGCCTTATTTGTCATACATTTTAGATCTAAATACGATCTAAACTAACGAGTTAGAAAAAAAAAAATCACCCCCCTCACAGTTGTCAGGCACTCGGAAGCTGTCGAAAAATACAATAAAAGTCCATGGGACCAACCTGTAAAAGCATGAATTTATGCTGTGAAAACGGACATTTTAACATGGGATCTATGGACATTTGCTCCCTTTTGGGACCTGCCTCTAGCGGATTTTCGATGTATTGCAGTTTTTCTGCAATGAAGATGATGAAGATGAAGAAGATCGACACACGTGGAGGAAGGGTTAGTTCACCCACAAATGATCCTTCTGTCATCATTTACTTGCACTCTTTAAAACCACTCTGACTTTCTTCTACGAACACAAACGAAGATAAAGATAAAGATAAACTGAAGAAACTGTTTTATCCACTGACTTTCATTTTATTAAAAAAACAACCACATATTTTTCCAAAATATCTTGTTTTCCACTGAAGAATGAAAGGATCACAGAATGGCCCTTTCCGGGTGAACTGTCCCGCTAATCCCGTTAAAGCCGTTCACACAAAGGACGAACTATAACAATCAAGGTAAAGTTTTACAAGTCGTTCTAAATGTAAAATAATAGAGTCCGAACAGCCAATCAGAAGCTTGAGCTTCAGCACATATTTAAAGCTGCGTTCCTGGGTGGAATATAGTTATCGTAGCGGTTAGCGTTCCTGCTGCTCACCTGTCACCATAAAGGGTTCGCTTTAAAACGAGTTCACACCACAATTATAGCGATAACAACAACAGAGGAACGATATCGCTGGAATCACAGAAGATATTTCAGGCTGACGAACGATAAAACACTGACAGTCAATCAGAATCAATCCTAACCCTAACCCTAAGAGCTCGAGCATTTAAAGCGACAGATGTCAAAACTGAGAACAGAATGATATTGTGCACTAGTGTGAAAACTAATATTCTAGTTATCATTCCTGGTGTGAACGGCCTTTAATGCTGATACTTACTCCACAGGTCAGGATGCAATATAACCCTACATATTAATGCACATATATGATATGAATGATGACGGGGAACAACAGCGGTTAAATCAGCCGATCCATCGGCATTATCTATCCATTCACTCATCCATCCATCTACTCATCCATCCATCTACTCATCCATCCATCTACTCATCCATCCATCTACTCATCCATCCATCTACTCATCCATCCATCTACTCATCCATCCATCCACTCACTCATCCATCCACTCACTCATCCATCCACCCACTCATCCATCCATCCACTCATCCATCCATCCACTCATCCATCCATCCACTCACTCATCCATCCACCCACTCATCCATCCATCCACTCACTCATCCATCCACTCACTCACCCATCCATCCACTCACTCACCCATCCATCCACTCATCCATCCACTCATCCATCCATCCACTCATCCATCCATACACTCATCCATCCATCCACTCATCCATCCATACACTCATCCATCCATCCACTCATCCATCCATCCACTCATCCATCCACTCATCCATCCATACACTCACTCATCCATCCATCCACTCATCCATCCATCCACTCACTCATCCATCCATCCACTCATCCATCCACTCATCCATCCATCCACTCATCCATCCATCCACTCATCCATCCATCCATCCATCCATCCATCCATCCATCCATCCACACACTATTAATGAAGAATGTAAAAGAGACGCTTTTCTCTATAAGCATCTGATGACACCAACACTAAAGAAGAAGCAGTGGATCATCATCATCATCACACATGAAGTCCATCATCATCATCATCATCATCACACATGAAGTCCATCATCATCATCATCATCATCATCATCACATGACAGCAGGAGCTCATGCAGACTCAGTCTTTGTTTCCTCTCTAGTGTTCACTACAGGTCCCACAACACAGGGAGGTGTTCTCACACGAGGCCCGTTACCCACAAGCCTTCACGGCGCTCAGCTGTAGCAGCTCATTCTGCAGCGTTACGGTTATTCGCGTCTCTTTCTGCATTATAACGCGCGTTATAACCCCTCCCCACCCCGCCATCTTGGGCCGACCCGAGCGCCATTACCCCCGCGCACACACACACACACACACAAGCGTCAAACTGATATGACTCTGCCTCCCATTACCACCACACACACAAGCGTAAACTGAGGTAAACTGGGCCTGACTCTTCCTCAGAAACGCGTAGCACACACACACACACGGATCGAGATAAAGCCCGAGCGCGGCTTATGAACGTCCAGTGATTCAAACGACCTCAGTTTGAGTGACACCTGCATTCTGCACAGTTACAGCACAAACACAGCGACGCGTCCCTGCAACGAGGAGACGCGTCAGAACGCCTGAGCCGCTGCTGCCGAGTTCATAAAGTTCTCCATATGCTGGTTCCAATCACAGACCCGCGCGGCTAAAGGCTCGCGAGCTCCAGCGCAGCGCGTTGACGGAGCGCGTCGCACTCACTCCCTCACACCCAGACCGCGGGAAACCGTGTCACTCACTCGCTGTCATTTTGCACTGAGTGTATGTGTGTGTGTGAGAGAGTGTGTTGTGATGCGTTGATTTCAACGCGCGTCTTTACCTTGATGAGCAGGGCCTTCATGCTGGCGCCATCTTCATGAAGCCGCTGATATCCGAACAGAGAGCTGCGAACGAGACACAAACACACACACACAGGGCTCGGGATCAGCTCGCTTCCGAACACACACCCCACACCCCGAAACACCCCGAGCCGCTCGCGGGCTCCGTTAAGCGTTGGTTCAGACCTGTCGACGCGGGCGAGAGCGTCGCTCTCCTGCGCGCTCAGACGCGGTGAGTCCTCCTCGGGTTCACTCGCTTTTCCCGCCGCCATTTTCTTCTCCTCATCACCAGCAGCGCTGAGGCGTCGAGCGGCGACGGCGAGCGACGCGCGGCACGATTTCATGGAATCGCACCGGGAGAATGCGAGTTCCGTTCGTCCAAAAGCCACAATAAACGGAAACTTTTTCCCAGTAAAACGCGCTTCGGTTTCTATGCCCCCTGACGAAGTGAGTTGCTCGTCTTCTCACATTGTTGTGTAGGAATAAACTGTGTGATGCAGCGGGTCAATGTTTATGCGTGACTTGCGGCACGTGCACACTTTAAAAACGCGGAACGTATTAAAACAATCTAAAGTTGTGTCCGCCACCAGATTAAAGTTGTTGTAATTGTGTCACACAGGCGAACCCACGCCGTCGTCGTGACCACGCCCTCTCGGGCTCAACAGCCAATCGCCGAGGAGAACGCGAGCGCGTCACTGGCCTTGTCCCAAAATGTTTTGGTTCTTCAATCCTTTCGCTAATTTTGTTTCCTGTAAAGATCGCTTGAATGCGCGACTCGAAGCTTTAAGCGTTTCACGCGATGTTTGGAAAAATGAGAGGATTGACTAAAACACTGGATAGCGAACGGCTAATTTGCGTTGTTATGAAATGCAAATAGAGAGGTGTGGTTTTCATGAAATGGGGAAATTGGAGTGACAGTTGTGCAGTTAAGGGTTAAAGCTTAGGCCACTGTGGCTCAATCCTATTCTTATTTCCTCTAATGTTCACAGAAAATATGGGCCAAAATCTCATAGTTAGAAAACGGTTAGAGAGATGAACTGCATCCCATTACTGACCAACGCTTCCCATCCTGTATGGTCGTTTATTTAGTGTTGCTAATTTACTATGAAATGCACTAAATACATAAAACATAAGAATGAAATGAAATGTAGTAACACAAACTCATCAGTAGCATGTATTCAGAATAAAACATTTCAGGAAATGCGTGTCTTATGGATATGAAAGCGCAGTAATAACCGGACATTGGCTACTGTATAATATTTGAAACATTGACGTGGCTGTAGGCGGCGCGCACGCACAGCTGTCAACATCACC
This sequence comes from Abramis brama, assembly GCF_963993115.1. Lineage (NCBI taxonomy): Eukaryota > Metazoa > Chordata > Actinopteri > Cypriniformes > Leuciscidae > Abramis > Abramis brama. The sequence goes on along the minus strand of NC_139973.1, from coordinate 178,776 downwards.
TGACGCCATGACGTCACACATCACCCAAAATGGCGGAACAACAACAAAAACAACACACAGAAGGTGAGTGAGTGAGTGAGTGAGTGTGCTGTCAATAAATGATGATCGAGTGTTTAGTGGCCGTCATTATATCTCATATCGAGCACATTTATATGCCAACAAAAACCAAAACTGAGAATATGAGCTCGCTTCATCTTGTCCTTCTGTTGGGTTAATCTCATTTAAAAAGTCATTTTTCGCTGAAAGGCCACATTTGACCTCAATCAAATCATGTGTCGTGATGTTTTATATACTACAAACTAACAAAATCTTACGTTTTTTTTGTCTTGTTTTCCAGGACAAATATTTGAAAGTTCTTAAATCAAGATGCATTTACTGGAGAAACAAATTGACTGAAGATATTAAATCTGGTTTACTGTAAAAAAAATAAAAAAAAAAGTCTGTGCTTAAAACATGAACAAATATGACAATGGAGTCAGAAAAATAATAATGTTTTCCCTTTGAATCAAGTTTATTTTTCTGACCCCATTAGCAGATATTTGTTCTTGTACAAACTCACTTCATTTTTTCATTTTTATTTTATTTATTTTATTTATTTTTTTACAGTAAACTAGATTTAATATCTTCAGTCAATTTGCTTCTCCAGTAAATTTATCTTGATTTAAGAATGTTTAGATGTTTGTGCTGGAAAACAAGACAGAAACACTGAGGAAGAGCATATTTTTGAGATTGTAGTCTCTGAGTAACGATAATAACAACCAGCAAAATACAGTCAGATGAACTGGGGTGTTCCTGCAGTCGTGTGTGTCATGTGACCCTCCATCAATATTCCTCATGCTGTATGGATATAATACTGCAGCTGCTTCAGATGAATAACAGCATCACACACTTCACCTTGAGCTGCTGTGTGTGTGTGTGTGTGTGTGTGTGTGTGTGTGTTCAGGACAGGCCGATGAAGATGAGGCGTTTGAGATGCTGGATCTCAGCACATACGCTCGCAGTCACCAGTGGTGGAACGCCGTGATCGGGAACAACTCCGGCCCGATGGCAGAGAAGTACTCTGTGGCCACTCAGATCATGATGGGCGGATTCACGGGCTGGTGCGTTCCCAGTACACACTGCTCTTCATCACCTCTCGTTCCCAGTACACACTGCTCTTCATCACCTCTCGTTCCCAGTACACACTGCTCTTCATCACCTCTCGTTCCCAGTACACACTCACCAGGTCATTCATCTCGTTATTTCATTCAATTAATGTGCAGAATAAAGGGGCTCGACCAATCACAACACTGATCCAGCCGACCAATCAGAGCACTGTGTGGTTTTTAAAGGAGGGGCTTCACAGAGACAGGAAGTAAACAGGGGTGTGTTTCCCGTACAGCGCCGTAACTCGCGGCTTCACTACTATAGTACGATCCACCGCTGAGAGAATCCACTGGCGAGTCTCGACTGTTTCCCGTATTGTCGTGAGTTGGTCGTTCAACCGTTGGTTAATGATGTCACTCAGGTGTTGAGTAATAACTACTGTTAATGAATGTGTTTGAGATCGAGTTAACGCGAGATGTTTCGCTATAAATTAGACACGGCATCTGAGGAATATTTCTCTCAGTTATTTTGCTTTATTTCCAGATTCACTCATAGACTCGTTCTCACGCACTAGAGCTCGTTCACACATGCGCACTCTTCAACACGACGCTTTAAATCTCGACAAACTAAAGACGTAAATGACATTTGTATGTATTCTAAATAACAGATATAGATTGCACTGAATGTCAGGTTGCAAACACACAACTCTGCGATGCTGTTTGCGAATGTTTCATTAGAACGATGGTTTCGGGAAACACACACTCGCTGAACTGCTGATAACGACAAAACCTGCGACTATAGTTGGCTAACGATGCTTTCGGGAAACAGAGCGTGACTGCCAGACTGAAGAGAGGAGCCGCAACACTGGAGAATATGGGGAATAATCAACATTCAAGCAGGAAAACCTGCTCTAGTAGAGCCTGAAGACTACATACACACACTGTAAAAGAGGATAATAGGTTTTCTTTATTCTTCATTGTTGTCTTTCCTCTCTTCTGCTTGTCTCAGGTGTGTGGGATACCTGTTCCAGCGAGTGGGAAAGATCACCGCTACTGCAGTCGGAGGAGGATTCCTGCTGTTACAGGCGAGAACCACAGTTTACTGATCACTGCAGTTACTGATCAACTGGTGCTTCAGTGTGTTTATATGTGACTCAATGGGCTTTTGTGCCGCAGATCGCCAATCACAGCGGCTACGTCCAAGTGGACTGGAAGAAAGTGGAGAAAGATGTAAACACAGCCAAGAGACGCCTGAAGAAAAAAGCCAATAAAGCCGCACCTGAGATCAACACGGTCATTGAGGAGGTGAAGACGCTTCATAGTTTAAATGGACACGATAATGTCTTGTGCAAATCTGAGCTTCAAATAACAGGAATTCATTAAAAGAATTAGATCTAGGACTTTAAAATGGATTTTTCCTTTTTTCATAGTTTAGTTCAGCTCTATAGTTCAGCTCTATAGTTCAGCTCTATAGTTTAGGTCAGCTCTATAGTTCAGCTCTATAGTTTAGTTCAGCTCTATAGTTCAGCTCTATAGTTCACCTCTATAGTTCAGCTCTATAGTCTAGTTCAGCTCTATAGTTCAGCTCTATAGTTCAGCTCTATAGTTCAGCTCTATAGTTCAGCTCTATAGTTCAGCTCTATAGTCTAGTTCAGCTCTATAGTTCAGCTCTATAGTATAGTTCAGCTCTATAGTCTAGTTCAGCTCTATAGTTCAGCTCTATAGTTCAGCTCTATAGTTTAGTTCAGCTCTATAGTCTAGTTCAGCTCTATAGTCTAGTTCAGCTCTATAGTTCAGCTCTATAGTTCAGCTCTATAGTTTAGTTCAGCTCTATAGTCTAGTTCAGCTCTATAGTTCACCTCTATAGTTCAGCTCTATAGTCTAGTTCAGCTCTATAGTTCAGCTCTATAGTTCAGCTCTAGTTGAGCTCTATAGTTGAGCTCTATAGTTGAGCTCTATAGTCTAGTTCAGCTCTAGTCTAGTTCAGCTCTATAGTTCAGCTCTATAGTTCAACTCTATAGTTCAGCTCTATAGTCTAGTTCAGCTCTATAGTTCAGCTCTATAGTCTAGTTCAGCTCTATAGTTCAGCTCTATAGTTTAGTTCAGCTCTATAGTCTAGTTCAGCTCTATAGTTCAGCTCAATAGTCTAGTTCAGCTCTATAGTTCAGCTCTATAGTTCAGCTCTATAGTTTAGTTCAGCTCTATAGTTCAGCTCTATAGTTTAGTTCAGCTCTATAGTTCAGCTCTATAGTTTAGTTCAGCTCTATAGTTCAGCTCTATAGTTCACCTCTATAGTTCAGCTCTATAGTCTAGTTCAGCTCTATAGTCTAGTTCAGCTCTATAGTTCAGCTCTATAGTCTAGTTCAGCTCTATAGTTCAGCTCTATAGTCTAGTTCAGCTCTATAGTTCAGCTCTATAGTTCAGCTCTATAGTTTAGTTCAGCTCTATAGTCTAGTTCAGCTCTATAGTTCACCTCTATAGTTCAGCTCTATAGTTCACCTCTATAGTTCAGCTCTATAGTTCAGCTCTATAGTTTAGTTCAGCTCTATAGTCTAGTTCAGCTCTATAGTTCACCTCTATAGTTCAGCTCTATAGTCTAGTTCAGCTCTATAGTTCACCTCTATAGTTCAGCTCTATAGTTCAGCTCTATAGTCTAGTTCAGCTCTATAGTTCAGCTCTAGTTGAGCTCTATAGTTGAGCTCTATAGCTCTATCAGCTCTATAGTCTAGTTCAGCTCTAGTCTAGTTCAGCTCTATAGTTCAGCTCTATAGTTTAGGTCAGCTCTATAGTTCAGCTCTATAGTTTAGTTCAGCTCTATAGTTCAGCTCTATAGTTCACCTCTATAGTTCAGCTCTATAGTCTAGTTCAGCTCTATAGTTCAGCTCTATAGTCTAGTTCAGCTCTATAGTTCAGCTCTAGTTGAGCTCTATAGTTGAGCTCAATAGCTCTATCAGCTCTATAGTCTAGTTCAGCTCTATAGTTCAGCTCTATAGTTCAGCTCTATAGTTCAGCTCTATAGTTTAGTTCAGCTCTATAGTCTAGTTCAGCTCTATAGTCTAGTTCAGCTCTATAGTTCAGCTCTATAGTCTAGTTCAGCTCTATAGTTCAGCTCTATAGTCTAGTTCAGCTCTATAGTCTAGTTCAGCTCTATAGTTCAGCTCTAGTTGAGCTCTATAGTTGAGCTCAATAGCTCTATCAGCTCTATAGTCTAGTTCAGCTCTATAGTTCAGCTCTATAGTTCAGCTCTATAGTTTAGGTCAGCTCTATAGTTCAGCTCTATAGTTTAGTTCAGCTCTATAGTTCAGCTCTATAGTTCACCTCTATAGTTCAGCTCTATAGTCTAGTTCAGCTCTATAGTCTAGTTCAGCTCTATAGTTCAGCTCTATAGTCTAGTTCAGCTCTATAGTTCAGCTCTATAGTTCAGCTCTATAGTCTAGTTCAGCTCTATAGTTCAGCTCTATAGTTCAGCTCTATAGTTTAGTTCAGCTCTATAGTCTAGTTCAGCTCTATAGTTCACCTCTATAGTTCAGCTCTATAGTTCAGCTCTATAGTTTAGTTCAGCTCTATAGTCTAGTTCAGCTCTATAGTCTAGTTCAGCTCTATAGTTCAGCTCTAGTTGAGCTCTATAGTTGAGCTCAATAGCTCTATCAGCTCTATAGTCTAGTTCAGCTCTATAGTTCAGCTCTATAGTTCAGCTCTATAGTTTAGGTCAGCTCTATAGTTTAGTTCAGCTCTATAGTTCAGCTCTATAGTTCACCTCTATAGTTCAGCTCTATAGTCTAGTTCAGCTCTATAGTCTAGTTCAGCTCTATAGTTCAGCTCTATAGTCTAGTTCAGCTCTATAGTATAGTTCAGCTCTATAGTTCAGCTCTATAGTCTAGTTCAGCTCTATAGTTCAGCTCTATAGTTCAGCTCTATAGTTTAGTTCAGCTCTATAGTCTAGTTCAGCTCTATAGTTCACCTCTATAGTTCAGCTCTATAGTTCAGCTCTATAGTTTAGTTCAGCTCTATAGTCTAGTTCAGCTCTATAGTTCACCTCTATAGTTCAGCTCTATAGTCTAGTTCAGCTCTATAGTTCACCTCTATAGTTCAGCTCTATAGTCTAGTTCAGCTCTATAGTTCAGCTCTATAGTCTAGTTCAGCTCTATAGTTCAGCTCTATAGTCTAGTTCAGCTCTATAGTTCAGCTCTATAGTTCAGCTCTATAGTTTAGTTCAGCTCTATAGTCTAGTTCAGCTCTATAGTTCACCTCTATAGTTCAGCTCTATAGTCTAGTTCAGCTCTATAGTCTAGTTCAGCTCTATAGTTCACCTCTATAGTCTAGTTCAGCTCTATAGTTCAGCTCTAGTTGAGCTCTATAGTTGAGCTCTATAGCTCTATCAGCTCTATAGTCTAGTTCAGCTCTAGTCTAGTTCAGCTCTATAGTTCAACTCTATAGTTCAGCTCTATAGTCTAGTTCAGCTCTATAGTTGAGCTCTATAGCTCTATCAGCTCTATAGTCTAGTTCAGCTCTATAGTTCAGCTCTATAGTTCAGCTCTATAGTTCAACTCTATAGTTCAGCTCTATAGTTCAGCTCTATAGTCTAGTTCAGCTCTATAGTTCAGCTCTATAGTTTAGTTCAGCTCTATAGTCTAGTTCAGCTCTATAGTTCAGCTCTATAGTCTAGTTCAGCTCTATAGTCTAGTTCAGCTCTATAGTCTAGTTCAGCTCTTATAGTTCAGCTCTATAGTTCAGCTCTATAGTCTAGTTCAGCTCTATAGTTCAGCTCTATAGTTCAGCTCTATAGTCTAGTTCAGCTCTATAGTTCAGCTCTATAGTTTAGTTCAGCTCTATAGTCTAGTTCAGCTCTATAGTTCAGCTCTATAGTTCAGCTCTCTAGTTCAGCTCTATAGTTCAGCTCTATAGTCTAGTTCAGCTCTATAGTTCAGCTCCATAGTTCAGCTCTATAGTCTAGTTCAGCTCTATAGTTCAGCTCTATAGTTTAGTTCAGCTCTATAGTCTAGTTCAGCTCTATAGTTCAGCTCTATAGTTCAGCTCTCTAGTTCAGCTCTATAGTTCAGCTCTATAGTCTAGTTCAGCTCTATAGTTTAGTTCAGCTCTATAGTCTAGTTCAGCTCTATAGTCTAGTTCTATAGTTCAGCTCTATAGTTTAGTTCAGCTCTATAGTCTAGTTCAGCTCTATAGTCTAGTTCAGCTCTATAGTTCAGCTCTATAGTTCAGCTCTATAGTCTAGTTCAGCTCTATAGTCTAGTTCAGCTCTATAGTTCAGCTCTATAGTTCAGCTCTATAGTTTAGTTCAGCTCTATAGTCTAGTTCAGCTCTATAGTTCAACTCTATAGTTCAGCTCTATAGTTCAGCTCTATAGTCTAGTTCAGCTCTATAGTTGAGCTCTATAGCTCTATCAGCTCTATAGTCTAGTTCAGCTCTAGTCTAGTTCAGCTCTATAGTTCAACTCTATAGTTCAGCTCTATAGTTCAGCTCTATAGTCTAGTTCAGCTCTATAGTTCAGCTCTATAGTTTAGTTCAGCTCTATAGTCTAGTTCAGCTCTATAGTCTAGTTCAGCTCTATAGTCTAGTTCAGCTCTTATAGTTCAGCTCTATAGTTCAGCTCTATAGTCTAGTTCAGCTCTATAGTCTAGTTCAGCTCTATAGTTCAGCTCTATAGTTCAGCTCTATAGTCTAGTTCAGCTCTATAGTTCAGCTCTATAGTTTAGTTCAGCTCTATAGTCTAGTTCAGCTCTATAGTTCAGCTCTATAGTTCAGCTCTCTAGTTCAGCTCTATAGTTCAGCTCTATAGTCTAGTTCAGCTCTATAGTTCAGCTCTATAGTTCAGCTCTATAGTCTAGTTCAGCTCTATAGTTCAGCTCTATAGTTTAGTTCAGCTCTATAGTCTAGTTCAGCTCTATAGTTCAGCTCTATAGTTCAGCTCTCTAGTTCAGCTCTATAGTCTAGTTCAGCTCTATAGTTTAGTTCAGCTCTATAGTCTAGTTCAGCTCTATAGTCTAGTTCAGCTCTATAGTTCAGCTCTATAGTTCAGCTCTATAGTCTAGTTCAGCTCTATAGTCTAGTTCAGCTCTATAGTTCAGCTCTATAGTTCAGCTCTATAGTCTAGTTCAGCTCTATAGTCTAGTTCAGCTCTATAGTTCAGCTCTATAGTTCAGCTCTATAGTTTAGTTCAGCTCTATAGTCTAGTTCAGCTCTATAGTCTAGTTCAGCTCTATAGTTCAGCTCTATAGTCTAGTTCAGCTCTATAGTCTAGTTCAGCTCTATAGTCTAGTTCAGCTCTATAGTTCAGCTCTATAGTCTAGTTCAGCTCTATAGTCTAGTTCAGCTCTATAGTTCAGCTCTATAGTTCAGCTCTATAGTCTAGTTCAGCTCTATAGTCTAGTTCAGCTCTATACAGTCGTTACAAACTCATGTGAATCTCTTCTGCCCTCTTCTGGTTATGAAACTTATAAACCTCCATGTTTTCCAGGCATCTGAATTTGTGAAGAAAAACATTGTGGTTTCCAGTGGATTTGTTGGCGGCTTCTTGCTCGGCCTCGCCTCTTGAGCCGACAGTGTTTCTGCGATGTCCCATCATGCACCTCAGTGTGTGAGTCTGATGAACTGGAGGTGAAAGTGAGCTTATTCTGTGCAGAACTGAACTCTATAAACTCCACCACTCAGTCTGTGTGTGTGTGTGTGTGTGTGTGTGTGTGTGTGTGTGCTTCTCTGTGAAAACTATCGGATGGAAAATTACTTTTCCCGCTATAATGCTTGTACAGGTTTTTGTAATTTTGTTCTTGGTGAAGTTACTGTTGCATTTTCATGGCCTTTGTTTCTTTATGGGAACTGTTTACATTGTAAATAAAAATGACTCCTGATTCAACTTTGCGACGTATTGATTTTTTTGGTTGTTTAATTTCAACAGTAATATTATATGATGGAATATCTGGTAGTTTGTTCACATATTGCTTACCTATTTTTCCATTGGTCTTTTTCCAGAGGTGTAACTAAGGTCAGAGGTCGTCAGAGGCTCAACAAATCCTCAGCTGGAAGAATACATAATAATATATGTTTATCCATTTAGTGCACTTTACAATTATTAATATTCCATATATATGTTCAGTCATTTGAAGCTGACTGAGCAGTTCATTCAGTCTTTGTGTTTGATAAATGCCGTCAGTAATTGTAATGCTTGCATTGGCCTGTACCTGTCTTTCTACTTTCTGTCTTATTTTTCTTTTCTCTTGCTGTCTCTCATCATCATGTTGTGAAACAAGACCAGTTTTGGGCAAGCTACTCAAACATTATATAAAAAAAGCTGTATAAAATATCAGCTACTTCTCCAAAATGGTTCAGACATTAAAGCTAATTACACTACAAGTTAATTTGATTGAATACATGATAAAAAAATTAAAAAAACTCCAAAAGAAATATTATTACCATAATAGGAAATAATTATTACACCATAATGCTATATCAGATGGTTTTACAATGATAATTTTATATCATGCTCTGCTACTCAATAGTTATCAAATTAATGTATGGTATTTATATTTCAAGGTGGTTCAAAGAAAGGTAGAAAACAAACAAACAAACATGGTACTGATGATACATTATGATATGTCCAGAAAGCATGTAAGCAATGCTGTGTTCTGATCTGGTCTTTACCTGAGTTACTGCAGGTATTCTTCATCAAAGATAATTTTTTTATTTAACCCTTATTTAACCAAGGAAATCCTTTGAGAACAAGTCTCTTTTACGAAGGAGCCCTGGCCAAGAAGGCCGCCATAAAAGTTCCACATAGAATACAAAATATAATAAATACAATGAACATACAAAACATAATACGTTAACAGTACAATGAATCGACCAACGTTAGAAAAAATAAATAAATAATAAAATCATCATGACATCCCCCATTGTCACCATAGACTTATCCTAATTTGGGAAGCAGGGACAGGTGCCCATTGTGCCTGCTTCCCGGGACTTTACTAGCCTCTTAAATTGACCAAAGGAGACCAAGTTATCAAGTTTTAAGTCATTCTGTAACAGGTTCCACGCTGATGGGGCAGAAATTCTACATGCTTGCTTCCCTAACTCTGTGCGAGCCCTAGGCACAACCAGGTGGAGATTATCATTAGACCGCAGAGAGCGAGTGCTGGCCTTAAAGGACATAAGCCTACATAAATAAGGGGGCAATGTCCCAATGATGGATTTATATATAAACAATCGCCACCGGGTTAGCCTGCGCTGAGCAAGGGAGGGCCACTGGACTAGATTATACAGAGTGCAACAATGTGTAAGGGGTTTGCACCCTGTAATAAATCTCAGTGCACCATGATAAGCTGAATCCAGTTGGTGCAAATATTTATTAGGGGCGTGCATATATAAAAAATCACCATAATCCATAAGAGACAGGAAAGTAGCCTCGACCAATTTCTTCCTTGTTGCAAGAGAAAAACAGGCCCTATTCCTAAAATAGAACCCTAGCTTTAACCTAAGTTTCCGGGCTAAATTTAGGATATGAGCCTTAAAAGTCAAATGGTCGTCAAGTAAAAGCCCTAAGTACTTGTACTCAGCCACACGCTCTATTAGATTTCCCTGCAAGGTAACAATGTTTGGAGGGATAACTGTGGAGTTCCTATTATTTGAGAACAGGACCGTCTTGGTTTTACTTGCATTCAACAACAGCTTCAAGTCAGATAGCCGAGATTGTACAGTGTCAAAGGCATCCTGCAGGTACTGAAAGGTCTGGTGAAGGGTTTCTCCACAGGTGTAAATGATTGTGTCGTCAGCATAAAAATGAAACAGAGCATTGTGGACATTTGAACCGAGGTCATTTACATAAATGGTAAATAAAAGTGGGCCCAGCACCGATCCCTGTGGAACCCCTGATACAACCTGTAAGAAACCTGAAGAGATACCGTCAAAGGTGACGCACTGAGTCTTATCTGAGAGATAATTTTCAAACCAACCAGCTGCCTTCTCAGAAAGACCAATGTTGAGCAGTCTCTGTTTTAAAATACAATGGTTCACCGTATCAAAAGCTTTGGAAAGATCGATGAAAAGAGCTGCACACATCTTTTTGCTGTCCAGTGCCTCGATGATCTCATTCACAACCTTCAGTGAAGCAGAGATGGTACTATGTTCCTTTCGGAAACCCGACTGAAACTCTGAGAGAATATTATTAAAACTCAGGAATTCTTTCAGTTGTTCACTTACTAGTCGTTCTAAGACCTTTGACAGCACAGACAAGTTGGAGATAGGCCTATAGTTGTTTAGCAGGGTAGGATCTCCTCCCTTTAACAAGGGGAGGACATGGGCAGATTTCCAGATTGATGGCATAACATTCTGAGCCAAAGAGAAATTAAAAATATACATGAGCGGTTTAGCAATAAAATCTGCAGCGATTTTTAAAAAATATGTCTCTAAGCAATCTGGGCCAGCAGGCTTTTTGATGTCCAGTGACATTAGGGCTTTATGTACATCATTGAGTGAAAACGGGGTAAAGGTAAAAGAAAAAGGCTGGCCAACACAACATCTTCCAGCAGCATTACCATCAGAAGGGGAGGTTTTTAGAGGTAGAGATTGGTCAAACAAAAAACCAGATGCAACAAAGTGTTCATTACAACATTCTAGCATCGCCGATCTGTCCGAGATAGTAATATTGTCCCTGATGATATGGGGAGGCAGTTCATTACGAGATTTAGTTAAAGAAATTGACTTGATAGACTTCCAAAAAGTCCTAGGGTTATTTCAATTGTAGGGCTGGGTAAAAAATATCGATTTCTCGATTTTAATCGATTCTCATTTTTACGAAACAATATCGATTCTTAAATCCCAAGAATCGATTAGTCATCCTGTTTTCAGTTGATGAATTAATGGAACATTGATGCGCGCATCCCATCCAATAAATCGCAATAATCTTTGTGCTTTGTTATTATTGATATGAAACAAAGTCTCAGATTTCAAATTACGTCCATTTTCTTACGAAATTCAAAAACATAATTACCGTTTTGGCGCTGTGGCGTGAGATCGCTCTGGCTCAGCTCTAGAGAAGCACATGATCTTCTCTTGCCTTAATAAAACCAACTACAGCGAGAAATAAACACGAATGAGCATCTGAAAGTGTGTTAAAGGTAGAGTACAACTTATCGAAGTCCGTATCATTCACATGGAATCGCTCAATCAGTGTTTCAACCGTGGAAAGACGTTAGTAAACAATGTCATGTAACGTCACATTTACCTCAGAAAAACCATATCCAGTGACCATAAACTCGTTAGTCAGCTGGAAAAATTAACTCTAGAGAGGAGCATTTTGCTAAATATATGCACCATATTACATAACCATTATTTATAATTCAATATTTAATGCATGTTTGAATAAATCTGGAAAGTTTTTATGACAGCCACCATTTAAATTTTTATATTTTCATATAACTTTATTATTATAAAAATAAATAAAAGTGTATTTTAAGTGTTTGTATACAAATCAGTTAATTTTTACCTTCAATATTATAGTAGGCTAATGAAGCCTATAGGCTACAACTGACTCCCATAGTTTACAATAATTTTTTTCCCTTTTATTTTCCAGTTTTCCTTGAGAAAATGTACAATGTATTGTACCTGATATCCAAAATAATCGATATTGAATCGAATCGAATCGCAAGCTTGTGAATCGAAATCGAATCGAATTGTGAAATCTGTGTCAATACCCAGCCCTATTAAATTGTCTGTAGTAGCCGCTAGATAGTATTCAGATTTGGCATGTCGAACAGCTGCTGTGAACTGGTTTCGTAGTCGTCTGAAATGAATCCTATCGGCCTCCACCTCTGATTTCCTAGCCTTTGCCCAAGCCACATCCCTCTCATGAAGAAGTTTGCTAAGCTCCGTCGAAAACCAAGGGTTGTCTCGTCCCTTGACTCTAAACTTACGCAAAGGAGCATGTTTGTTAATAAGTTGCAAAAATCCATCATGAAAGTATTTCCAGGCTATTTCAACATCATCAATAAGCCTAATGCTGTCCCAATTAAAATAAAATAAATCATGTGTAAAGCCTTGTAAGGAGAAATGTTTCATATCACGTTTTTCAATGCATCGAGGCCTGGATTTTGGAATTTTGGCATTTCTAATTGCAGCAATCGTACAATGATCACTGATGTCATTAGCAAACACACCAATTTCAGAAAATTTATGGGGAGCATTTGTCAATAGCAAATCAATTAGAGTAGATTTCTCTGGGTGTTTTGGATTTGGGCGAGTAGGAGACTCAATTAATTGTGTAAGATTTAATTCACTGCAAAGACCCTTCAGTCCGTCTGAAGCAGGTTTGAACCAGTCCCAGTTTATATCGCAGGACAATCTCACTGTACTGCAGCTGTGATGAAAGCTGTGACAGCGTCTGAAGGGTGTCAGCTAACCCTAGCTTCCAACAACAGTGACAGTCATGCCTTTGTACACCTCAACATTTAGGGCCAGAAATTCAAGTTGTTTACTCACAGATATGGACAAAACTACAATGGCAATGAACTTGCTCTTCTTTACATATATAGCCACCCACGCCCCCAGCCTCACGAGGTCAGTTCTAAAGACACTGTATCCACTGACAGAAATGTCTTTGTCTGTGACTAATTTAGAGAGCCATGTAATAAACGACATTTCAGGCTCGTTTTTAATGGGTTGTAGGTAAATAATACACTTTATCCAGTGCGTTTTTTATAATTGCAAATTTTTGTACTTTCTTTGTGCGTGTAATTTACAGATTTAGATTGTAGTGTTACTAGTTTGTCAGATTCATTAGAACCGACTCAAACGGGTGAATCATTGGCCAGTCGGGCAGTTTAAACAGCCGACAGAAAATATGAGGGATAATATTAAATACACATAAATATTGAGAAATACTGAATGTTGAATACAAATTGGGGTCTCGTCTCACATCAGATTTTTCAAGTTCGTTACCAACGTCGTTCACGCTCGTGCGTCGAAGAGCGCGCGCTTTTCCGTGGTGAGAAAAGGCGTTTATTTCCCTTCAATTGACATCAATCAAGTTCAAAACAAATCAAATTACATTAATTCTGAAGTTACCAAAGTAATATATAACTAGCTATATCAAAACTGAGAAATAAAGGTTACCAATAGCTTTTGGTAGACAGACAGTTGTTGGACCCCATCGACTTCCAGAGTATTTTATTTTCCTGTTATGTTAGTCAGAGGGGTCCAACAACTGGTTACAGACATTCTTCTGAATATCTTCGTGTGTTCAGCAGAAGACAGAAACTCATACAGGTCTGAAACAGCTCGAGGGTGAGTCAATTATGACAGAATTTACCTTTTTAAGTGAACTATTCCTTTAAGGGAATCTTCCTCTAACTGATTTTAAATCATAATATTGGCCACCCCTGAAATAAGTCATACAACATTAACATTTCCCGAGCAGTTGAATATGCCCAACTTATTCTGTAAAATATATAAATGCTGTAAAACAGGTCGCATCACTTCCGGCTCAGATCCTCTTTCAGAGCTCTGAAAGCATCTTAAGATCTGATGTTTGTTTGTTTGCATCTTAAGATCTGAGCCGTTTGCAGATTTATATCTAAAAGTTTTCTATTTTTCTTCTCACCGGAGATGCAGAAGCACGGAGACTCGGGATTAAAGAGACTCTGGGAAAAGTGGAAGTATGGACTACATGTTTTTACTCAAGTTAAAGTATGTCCTCTGCCATGTTGAGTATAGTAGCCGTCTCTACTGCCTGCTTCAGTGTCGCTGTAACTGGACCTCACATTATACACTAAACCTTACATTTCAAATTCTGTTCGCTAATAAAAATGTATCCAGGCTGAACCACCGTTAGAACAGGGCCAGACCGGGACCAGATCCGGGGAATCCCGAACTCCCACAGCTAATCCCGAACCGCTGAGAAACCCTGACAAACCCAGTCTCCTGTACGGCCATCACACACTCACACACACACACACACACACACGTTTAAATCCTTAAACTGAGGCCGTGCAAGATGATCATAAGTCTCTCTTGACCTTCACTTCCATTTCCCCTGATCCCTCTGTCTCTCACTTGAGTGAGTGTGTGTGTGTGTGTGTGTTGCATCAGTCACTGTCTGCTGTTAGCACAGAACTGTCTCCGCCTCAGTGTAATTTGTTTGCATATAATATACATTTATTTTAATACATTTAAAGTATCACATTATGACCATGTGTTATTGTTTAATCTTAAAATGACTTCAATACAAACCTATATTCTCTAAATTGCCTAAATGTCAAATTTAGTACAATAACTACATCTTGACAATATATTTATAGAAAAAAAAACTAATACTGAACATGTTATTGCATTATCATAAATCATATTGTTCCCTTATGAAAATTAACCATGGTAAGATTATAGTAAAAGTATAGTAACCATGTTTTTATTGCGGATTAATTATCTATATAACCATAGTTTTACTACAAACTCCACGGTTAAACTATGGTTAGTGTTGCAAAACCATGGTTAATTTGTGGTTCTGGTTTATCTACAGTAACCATGTTTTTTGCTTTATTATTAGTAAATCATCGCTCTTCTTCATCAGGGTTGTGTTGTTCTGCTCTAAACTGAACATTAGTCTGCTAAACTCCTGCAACTCTACAATACTGAAGTCCTGGAGCGGTTCTCAACCTTCTCTATTCACAAAACATTAGTATCGGTTTCATTTTCAACTCCATGTTATTATTTACTTAAATTCAATACAGATTTAAACCTTCAGTGTTCTTCTTTTAAACATACTTTACAAAACAATAAAAACAAAGTGAGTGTTTTAGCGCAATTTTCTGACGTCATGGGATCACAACACTAAGAGATAGTAAATCTTTTTCGTTTTTTTTTTTTTTTTTTTTTTTTTGTGTGCGTTCCCGAGATTAGACCTTCCTTAACATAATGCCGAAAACCCGAAGTCTCTAGGTGGTCTGGTTGAGGAGGAGATAGAAGTGCAAGATTGGTGCGCACAGACAGAACAGAAATCATGAGTTAACAATCGCAATTTTGTCCGTTGGAAAATTGCGCTAAAAAGTCACTGCAGAAAACCCTCTACAACACCAGCCGACTGCGCTCCGCTATACAGGAACCAACCAGGAGTGATCCGGCCGGACCCGACTATCCCTCAGGAAAGCTGGACAGCACTGCTCTCCCAGGGGATTCAGGAGCACCACAAACACTTTAAAGAGATTTATTTGATTTAAAAACACCATGTTTTGTAGAGAAGTGAAAACGGTCGTGATGCACCAATCATGACGCCTCATGGCCGATGTTGATTTAAGCTCCTACTTTATATTCAGTGGCTTTAATTACTATATACTAACATTGAAATTAATAATTTGATACAATGGACTTATTGTGTACACGTGTTTTTACATTGTACTTATATTTTAAAACTACCTGCATGTAATTAATGTAATGACACTGTTGACCTTCCCGACTGTCGATCATGTGCTCTAGAAGAGCCGTAAACACTTGAAATGAAGCGACCACTGAATATAATCACAATCCAAACAAAGATGTTTATTTTAATTAATTATGTAAAGCTACAAACAAAGCGCTTCTAAACTCTACTTTATAGATGATTATAATGACAGCGATGCAGTGTGTGTGTGTGAGTGTGTGTGTGTGTGTGTGTGTGTGTGCGGATGGAGATCGGCTAAAGCCGTTCGTGTGTTTGAAGCACAAACTGGAACTCTGACTTATGGCCGGTCAACCGGTGCAACTCTAGAAACACTCGCTCCAATATAAACCCAGATTAATCTCCGGGAGCAAAACGAGGCTCGGGAACCGGTGTTTTAAAGCATGCGAGATGCAAAGACACACGAGAAGTTTCTGTATTTGCAATTTCCAACTTTAATTTGGTAAAATCATACGATAAACACACATTTTCATTTTTCGTGCAGTGCACAGCCTCTAAACTAGTACGTAAAGCAAATACTCTAAGTCTAAGGGCTCGGGCGATGTTCTCTCACACGATCCGGAGATCCAGAGCCTCATCCATGCTCTCCACGGCTTCTGCAACGAAGGCTCTCGGCCAATCCCGTCAGAGAACAGCGCCGGCGCCCAGTATGCAAATGCAACAATAGAGAATAACCACATGTTCTTGTTACTTAAGATTGCCGTGTGCCAGACATTCACTGGGGGTAAAGACACAAATAAAAAAATCAAAATAAATACCGGAAAAACAAAAACAAACAAACAGAAAAACAACTGGAGAATCTGAACACTTTGCACTGATACACATTTACAAAAATATTTCTGTAACTTTGTCCAAACCTTGGCATGGTTGTAGAGCGTTCAAATCGTGGCTGCCAATTCAGAGTTCGATTGATCGGATTGAAACGTTTAGTCAGCGAGACAATTACAGATGCGAATTTTGGCGGAGTCCAAAATGACCGTAAACATTAAAAAGCTCACACTACCCCGAAAAATATAAATTTCACGCATACGGGTGACATTCAACATTCAAGTGCCAGTGTTTTTGTACTGTCTTTTGGTCAAGTTACTTGAAACTATCACTTTTAGGCTTATAAAAATAAATATTTCTCAAAAATGCTTAATAAATTACACAAACTAGCAGCAAAAGTAGAATCTAGTAATCTGTGCAAATAGCTAAATTCCCCACTGCTAATCCCCCTGGTCCCAAATCAATCCTGGTTAACTATTGGAGAACACTTCCCCTTTTGTAAACAAGCTGCGTTTTCACTATCTTCACACACAATATTTGGAAGCTTAAGGACACGCACTCAAGACATTTATATAAAACCCTAGATGTGCAATAAAACGACTTTTGTAAAACTTGAAGGGCGTAACACAGAAGGGCCGAAGTAGCACCACTGCTATCAAGTCACACAATACTGTCAAAGCATCCGCTTCACGTCACCGTTTCAAATCCATGTCGAAAGGCACAACACGCTTGAGTAAATCTATTGCACTTCAGTTAAACGCCTCCCACTCGCCCGAGGCCCGTGCCGTGGGGGCTCATGGGAGTTTGAAAGAAACCTGTCTTTGGCCAGGGATGCCACGGAAACCAACCGACCAATGAGAGTCACACCCCTGTCGTGTACGCTGAACTCTGACCCCAGCGGGAGCCGTGTAAAGCCGAGGATGTCTTTCGGAATTCAACGCAGCTTGAAAAAGAGAAAAAAACAAAAAAAAGAACAAAAAGTGAACGAACGTTACTTGTACGTAAAAGCCTGCTGCAGAAATCGATTTGAAAATCTCCTTGACCAAAAAACAAGAACACTAGCATGCGGATTTCTCCAGAGACGAGCGGGCGCTAGGGCCAGTCGCTCTGACGGCGTGGTCCTCGAGTAGCCGTATGAACTCTTCGCTACGGAATCGCCACAAGCCTCCCATTATCAACTTCAAGAATGAGTTTTGTAGGAAGAAAAAGTTAATCCAATCGCTACATCCTAATATTTCCAAAGAAAACAAATGAAATAAAGTAATCCAACACCACTAAACAGCTAGTGTGTGTGTGTGTGTGTGTGTGTCAGTGAACTAGCTTAGCTGCCTCAATGGTAGAGTTACACGGCGGAGTGGCGGAGGCAGACACGGTTCAGCACAATCAAATTTAAGATCATATACTGGAATGGCTTGGTTTCTTTTCTCAGAAGACGACAGTCTCTTATAGATACCTCTCCAGGATAGAGTGAGCAAGCATTCGATATTTTAACTCCCTTGCGATGCGGTTTTACCACACAAGAGGGTACGAGCCAATCGGGGGGTGGGGGGGGGCGGGGTCGTAGGGGTCAGGCCCATGTGACATCAGCACTGGTGACCCCATTAGAAATTTCAGTTCAAAACGAGGTTGTGACAGACCATCCCAGAGTTTGCCAAGGTTTGATTACATCCAAGCTTATTTTGTTATACCATCCAAAACAAAAGAGTCATTTGGGGGAGAAAACGGAGAAAGAAAGAAAGAAAAGGGGGGAAACAACTGTCAGCCAGACATTTAAAAAAAGAAGAAAACAAACCAAACACAGCGAGTATAAATTTAAAGGCACAGTACATTAACAAACGAATGATTCTCATTTAGTAGAAAGAAATGAGATGTAGTGGAAAACTAGAGTCCGGGAATCTAACGCAAACTCGGTTCCGCTTCAGCACGGGTTCGGGACACTGCTTTCTGCTACGGTCAAGCCTTCGCTGGCCCGGCGTCCCAGAATCCCACGGGGCGAAAGCCGCTCCAGGTGGGGTCAGAGAATCACAGCTGGTAATGTACTGCAAAGTTCTTCAAAGCTACACAGGGTATATAGTCTGGCTATGGTACATCATGTGGTTTCCGCTCAGTGAGTTTGGCATGTGATCACTGTAATGGGGCGTGGGTGGGGTGAGGGTGGAGGAGGGGGCGGAGTCTCAGTTACCCCACCAGTCCACCTGAGAGTAGTTCCCTCCATAGCCGTCGCTGCTGTAGAAGTTCCCAAAGCCACCTGAGGACACACACACACACACACACAATGAAGCATCACTGAGCTTAAGCTGGACTGTGACGCCATTTTCTTCTGGAAACTGTTGCATTATTTTCTCTGTAAAGCTGCTCTGAAGCACTGCTGTAAAGCGCTGTATTAATAAAGCGGACTCGACTTCTGGTTCTGCTGCTCCAAATGATTAGAATGTGCTGCAAAAGTCATTTATTTCAATCTCTACATTAAAAAAACTATTAGGGAGTGTTTATTACTTTTAAATTTAAATTACAACTTTTTAATTGAATGTGTGTGTGTATTGTAACATGTCAGTATGTCTTTCAGGAGATCTGAACTCCTGCCAGGCTGTTATAAACAACTTAAAGTGACTTGCCTGGTTAAATAAAGGTCAACTCATCTGTCATTCACTTGTCCGAGCAAAAAAGTTGCTTGTCTGGAATGTGTGTGTGTGTGTGTGTGTGTGTGTGTGTGTGTGTGTGTGTGTGGTAAATGATTCTTCCGAATTAATATTCTCATTGTTCAATCAGCTTTGATACTTAAATCCGCATATTGTAATATTGGCACCTTTAAGGGGCATTTCCCCCCCGATCTTATTAAATATACGCTTTTCATTTTAAATTCCTAAACTTCATCAATAAATTAAATTAGCATAATAAGACACTACAGGGCTGTTAGCCTCGGTAGGGCTGATCAAATTAAGTCATTTACACTGGAAAAATTACAACTACATTAAATGTTATGAGATTGTTTTAAATATAAAGAACACGAAACTACAGCGCCAGTAGGTGGCAGCAGGTGACCGCCTTAATGAGCGAGTCTTTTATTTAAACGATTCGAGCACAACCTTGTTACGTCAGTATCAACATCCATCATCCACTATCCATCGCAACTCACAATAAACGTAATAAATCAGAATCATTCTGTCATTTGAGCGATTCCCCAGTTAGGGTTTTGTCATTGACGTGATCAGGCTTCTTGTCCGGTCGGGAAGTAAAATTTTCACTTGCCCCTTCAAAAAAATCCACTTCTTCCGGACAAGCGTTAACGAGCCCTGCTGTCATGCAACTAGACTGGAGAATACAGTCGTCAACATTTAGAACGGGTCTCGTTCAAACTTCACGTATAACTTGGAAAGGTTTAGGTCTCCACTTCAGATGCTGACGACTGTATATCCGAGTTAAAGCCCTTCCCTCGAGGAGTGCCTGAATGAAAGGGCCTTACCGCCACCACCACCGAACCCGCGGTTCCCGCCGTGGCCCCCAGTGCTGCGGCCCCCCCGACTGCCGAAGCCGCCGCTGCTGGTGCTGTTGCTGGTCTGACGGTAGTCTCGGGCGCCGAACCCACCGGAGAACCTGAGGACACAGGATCAGTTTAATGAGGAGTCACCAGACCGTCACAGAGTGATGTCACTCCTGAGTGACGCCGCTTCAGATCACACCATTCTGAGACGGCACACATGACGGGTTGGGAAGCAGCGTGTAGTCTGACGTGTTTCTGGTCCATGACACAAGATTTTATGAGTCAGAATCACACAATCTGACAGTGACTATCGTAATGTAATCAGGTGTAATCTGAAGCAGGCGTGAGGGAAGGTGTGTGTGAGGGTGTGTGTGTGAGGGAAGGTGTGTGTGTGTGTGTGTGTGTGTGAAGGTGTGTGTGTGTGTGTGTGTGTGTGTGGGAAGGTGTGTGTGTGTGTGTGTGTGTGTGGGTGTGTGGGAAGGTGTGGGTGTGGGTGTGTGTGGGTGTGGGTGTGTGGGTAGGTGTGGGTGTGGGTGTGTGGGTGTGTGTGTGGGAAGGTGTGGGTGTGGGTGTGTGGGTGTGGGTGTGTGGGAAGGTGTGTGTGTGTGTGTGTGTGTATGTGTGTGTGTGTGTGTGTGTGTGTGTGTGGACAGGTGTGTGTGCATGAGGGTGTGTGTGAGGGAAGGTGTGTACAGGTGTGTGTGTGGGAAGGTGTGTGTGTGGACAGGTGTGTGTGTGTGGACAGGTGTGTGTGTGGGCGAGGGCAGGTGTGGGCGAGTGTGTGTGTGGGCGAGTGTGTGTGTGGGCGAGTGTGTGTGTGGGCGAGTGTGTGTGTGGGCGAGTGTGTGTGTGGGCGAGTGTGTGTGTGGGCGAGTGTGTGTGTGGGCGAGTGTGTGTGTGGGCGAGTGTGTGTGTGGGCGAGTGTGTGTGTGGGCGAGTGTGTGTGTGGGCGAGTGTGTGTGTGGGCGAGTGTGTGTGTGGACAGGTGTGTGTGTGTGTGGACAGGTGTGTGAGGGTGTGTGTGAAGGTGTGCATGAGGGTGTGTGTGAGGGAAGGTGTGTGTGTGGACAGGTGTGTGTGTGTGTGGACAGGTGTGTGTGTGTGTGGACAGGTGTGTGAGGGTGTGTGTGCATGAGGGTGTGTGTGAGGGAAGGTGTGTGTGTATGTATGTATGAGGACAGGTGTGTGTGTGGACAGGTGTGTGAGGGTGTGTGTGAGGGTGTGTGTGCATGAGGGTGTGTGAGGGAAGGTGTGTATGTATGTATGAGGACAGGTGTGTGTGTGGACAGGTGTGTGTGAGGGTGTGTATGTATGAGGACAGGTGTGTGTGTGGGCGAGTGTGTGTGTGGGCGAGTGTGTGTGTGGGCGAGTGTGTGTGTGGGCGAGTGTGTGTGTGGGCGAGTGTGTGTGTGGGCGAGTGTGTGTGTGGGCGAGTGTGTGTGTGGGCGAGTGTGTGTGTGGGCGAGTGTGTGTGTGGGCGAGTGTGTGTGTGGGCGAGTGTGTGTGTGGGCGAGTGTGTGTGTGGGCGAGTGTGTGTGTGGGCGAGTGTGTGTGTGGGCGAGTGTGTGTGTGGGCGAGTGTGTGTGTGGGCGAGTGTGTGTGTGGGCGAGTGTGTGTGTGGGCGAGTGTGTGTGTGGGCGAGTGTGTGTGTGGGCGAGTGTGTGTGTGGGCGAGTGTGTGTGTGGGCGAGTGTGTGTGTGGGCGAGTGTGTGTGTGGGCGAGTGTGTGTGTGGGCGAGTGTGTGTGTGGGCGAGTGTGTGTGTGGGCGAGTGTGTGTGTGGGCGAGTGTGTGTGTGGGCGAGTGTGTGTGTGGGCGAGTGTGTGTGTGGGCGAGTGTGTGTGTGGGCGAGTGTGTGTGTGGGCGAGTGTGTGTGTGGGCGAGTGTGTGTGTGGGCGAGTGTGTGTGTGGGCGAGTGTGTGTGTGGGCGAGTGTGTGTGTGGGCGAGTGTGTGTGTGGGCGAGTGTGTGTGTGGGCGAGTGTGTGTGTGGGCGAGTGTGTGTGTGGGCGAGTGTGTGTGTGGGCGAGTGTGTGTGTGGACAGGTGTGTGTGTGGACAGGTGTGTGGACAGGTGTGTGTGTGTGTGGACAGGTGTGTGAGGGTGTGTGTGAAGGTGTGCATGAGGGTGTGTGTGAGGGAAGGTGTGTGTGTGGACAGGTGTGTGTGTGTGTGGACAGGTGTGTGTGTGTGTGGACAGGTGTGTGAGGGTGTGTGTGCATGAGGGTGTGTGTGAGGGAAGGTGTGTGTGTATGTATGTATGAGGACAGGTGTGTGTGTGGACAGGTGTGTGAGGGTGTGTGTGAGGGTGTGTGTGCATGAGGGTGTGTGAGGGAAGGTGTGTATGTATGTATGAGGACAGGTGTGTGTGTGGACAGGTGTGTGTGAGGGTGTGTATGTATGAGGACAGGTGTGTGTGTGGACAGGTGTGTGTGTGGGAAGGAGTGTGTGGACAGGTGAGTGTGTGGACAGGTGAGTGTGAGGGCAGGTGAGTGTGGACAGGTGAGTGTGTGGACAGGTGAGTGTGAGGGCAGGTGTGGGCGAGTGTGTGTGTGCGTGAGTGTGTGTAGCTGCTGACCTCTTGGAGCGCCCGCGGGTGCTGCTCTTGTGCTGGTGTTCGTACGCCAGGCTCTCCAGCCACGACGGCACTTCCTGCTTCGCCTCCACCAGGATGTCCAGCAGGTCCTTCGTGATGTTGCCGTTCTTATCGTTGAAGAATGATGTAGCGAGACCTGAGACGAGCCAACCAGAGGCCGAGTGAGACTGGGAACGTCACGCACCACAGCGGAGAACCGCTACACTACTAATCTTACCCATCCCAAACCTTAGACTGCTAATGTTTTTAAAAGAGTCTCTTCTGCTCACCAAGGCTGCGATTATTAAACAGCAATATTGTGAAACATTTCAATGTAAATGTGAATAATAAATTATAGTAATTTATTCCTGTGAGCTGAATTCAGCATCATTACTCCAGTCTTCAGTGTCACATGATCCTTCAGAAATCACTCTAATATGATGATTTGATGCTCAAGAAACATTTATGATTGTTAGTTTTGAAAACAGTTTACAAAATTATAATATTTCACAATATTGCTGTTCTTTTTTTGTATTTGTAATCAAATAAACGCAGCCTTGGTGAGCAGAAGAGACTTTTAAAATCATTAAACTCACAGATCCAGAACTTTTGACTGGTTGTGTACATGCAAGTGTATTGATGATGTCATAATTACCCAGGTTGCCCACACGCCCGGTACGCCCGATGCGATGGACGTATTCCTCGATGTCACTGGGCAGGTCGAAGTTGATGACGTGCTTGACGTTGGAGATGTCGAGGCCGCGCGCAGCCACCTGTGGGACGAGAGCGTGAGACCGGCACAACACTCAGACAGGGGTCAGGCGCTCACAGAGGTCGTCGGATGCACACTTTACACAGGCTGGGGATTCTTTAGGGTCTTCATGTAAAGTTTGTAACATACTTTGGTTAAAATTCCTCAACGGTTGTGTAAAACAGTCGCGTTAGCGGCCGCTAAGTTAATCACTAATGATGTTTACAACGGAAGTGAATCAATCAAAACTAACTTTATCTGGACTATAACTTTATTCTAGATCTGCTGTAAAGCCTGATCTCTGTTACTGTAATCTCCTGTTCTCACTGTAAAGCTGCTGAGAAACATCTATATTGTTAAATAAAAGTGAATCCTGCATCCGATGAGCCCTTTCACACACACACACACACGGAGGAAGGAAAGCCACGTACGGCGGTGGCCACGAGGATGGGGCATCTCCCGGACCGGAACTGGTGCAGCGCCTCCTCCCGGTCCCGCTGGGAACGGTCCCCGTGGATGCTGGTGCACGCGTATCCCTCACGGTACAGGAAGTCCTCCAGAGCGTCCGCTCCCTTTTTGGTCTCAACAAACACCAAAGTCAGAGATTCTTTACCTAATGGACGAGATGAAGACGATGAACACCGGATAAAGCCCTTCAGCGGGAGCAGAAGCTAATGAATGGCTAACAGGAAGTGACAAGCATTTGGATCTCATAGAAGTGAACTTTACGTTAAACTTAAGACTAGTGCAGTTAAAGCCAATGCTGAACCTCAATGCGCTGTCCTGCTAAACGCAGATAAACCACAGCAGTCATGTGACTTTACAGGGTGTGTTTCCCGTACAGCGCCGTAACTCGCGGCTTCACTACTATAGTACGATCCACCGCTGAGAGAATCCACTGGCGAGGCTCGACTGTTTCCCGTATTGTCGTGAGTTGGTCGTTCAACCGTTGGTTAATGATGTCACTCAGGAGTAATAACTACTGTTAATGAATGTGTTTGAGATCGAGTTAACGCGAGATGTTTCGCTATAAATTAGACACGGCATCTGAGGAATATTTCTCTGTTATTTTGCTTTATTTCCAGATTCACTCATAGACTCGTTCTCACGCACTAGAGCTCGTTCACACATGCGCACTCTTCAACACGACGCTTTAAATCTCGACAAACTAAAGACGTAAATGACATTTGTATGTATTCTAAATAACAGATATAGATTGCACTGAATGTCAGGTTGCAAACACACAACTCTGCGATGCTGTTTGCGAATGTTTCATTAGAACGATGGTTTGGGGAAACACACCCCAGTTCAGCACTGCACACACACTTCATGCACAGATCCAGCTGAAGGAATCAACCACTGGAAAGGAGCATGACTATTGGGGGGGGGGGGGGGGGGGGGGGGTAAAAACATGAAGTAAAGATCCTAACACCACACGAGAACACAGATCTCTTGACATGGCGAAAGGGGTTGGAAAACAAACAATGTTCAAGCAAAATAAAGAGGTGAGATGAGACTTGCATTTGTTCCACGTCCAGTGGAGAGATAAACGTCTCTACTCACCAGGTTTTTCTACGTTCTCCCCCGTATTGTCCTGAACCTCACTCGGAATAACTAAATAGAATCAGACCTTATGATGAGCTTCAACAAATATCAGTTTCATTCTAGATATGGTATACATGGGTTCAGATGAAGCTCTACTGCACTATGGGAGGACCGTACAAATGTGCCGCTACTGAACATCTAAAGCATCGGAAAACCTCTTCATACTCAGATATATTAATCTGCACTGACACTATTGGACGAGAGCTGGTCGATGACATCACGGTCTTATGCAGATCTGCTTTATAGCTGAACTCATTTTATAAGTGATGTACTTTACACTGTTATTGAGCCAAACATACACTGATCTGACTTCAACTAAATTACTGTTACTAATGTCTTTTTAGAGCTGAAATCTGTTTGCATCATCGAATTGTTATTTTCCTGTTTCTTCACTGTAAAGCTGCATTATATAAAGTGCTAATAACTATAGGTGACTTCATCTGTACCTGATCTCACTGAGCCTGATGTCATTACACTGATGTTTAAAGGGCCATTTCATATCATCCTCAACCCCAGAAGAGCTCAGGAGAGATTACTTTAGCTTCATCTCCTCGTGACACCCCATGTGAAGAGCCGTGTGCCATCATGGTCATATAGACCGACCACAGCGAGTAGACCCCCACAGAACCTGAACTGTGGACGCTCAGGGGCCATGTGCAGACGAACGTACCTGTGGCGTTGAGCAAGTCAAGCAGGAAGGACCTCTTGTCGTTCTCCTCAACCCACACCACCTTCTGTGTGATGTTCTCCGAGGTGGAGCCGACCCGGCCCACGGCCAGGAAGATGTACTCCTCCAGGAAGTCACGAGCCAAGATCTAAGAAACAAAACACCATAACTAAAGGTCCAAGAAACCGTTTCCCGGAGTCTCCGCATCCGAGATTAAAATAAGAGTCTGGAAGTATAGTGTTGAAGAGAGTGTGCCAGAAGTCCTGGATCGTCTACTATTCCTGGTGGATTTTAAGTGTGGATCCGTCTCACTATACCGGCTAATATTACCCACAACCCACTGCGCTTTAGGAGGAACTACAAACACGAGTAAAGTTTCAAAAAAAAAAAATGTTATATTTCATCTGCAATAACAATGTGGACTTTTATAAAGATCCGTTCGGCCATTAACTTCTAAATTCATCATTATGCATTAATATGAGGAGAGTCTCCGCATGAAAGACCCGCGACTGCAGATCAACGCGATTCTGCACTTCTCTCCGATACGGGAGGAAATGGAGGATTTCATCTTTGACAAGATGATTGACAGGTCAGTTTACTGTGACAGAGCAACCGTTAAACATGCAATTGTATGACGTGACCGTGTGTCCTAAAGCTCGTCTTCTCCGACAGTAAAAGACGGCGCCGGTGTGCGTGGCTGGCCGTCTACTGCCTGTTCTGTTTGTCTTTATTTTGTTCGTCTTACTCCTGGTTCAGGATGTTACCGCTATTTTGGTTTATTAATTGAATTTCAGTCTGGTTTTAGGGAACATCACAGTACAGAATCTGCACTTTTAAAGGTTCTTAATGATGTTTTATTAATGCTGCAGTTTTGGTGTTACTCGATTTGAGTGCGGCATTTGATACCATAGACCATGATATTCTTATTGCACGGCTGGAGAGGTTGGTAGGGATGCGAGGTGTGGTTTTAAATTGGTCCCATCTAACTAACAGAAGTTTTTCAGTCACCATGGGGGAATTTACATCTTCGTCTGCCCCTCTTAAATGTGGGGTACCTCAAGGGTCCATTTTGGGACCCATTCTGTTTTCGTTATACATGCTTCCAATTGGCGCTATCTTTTGAAAACAGAGTATCATTCCATTGTTATGCGGATGATACTCAGATATATATGCCAGTAAAAAAGGAAGATAATTCATTAGGGCCTCTTTTAGCATGTTTGAATGATTTGAAATCTTGGCTGGCTGCTAATTTTCTGCATCTAAATGAATGCAAAACCGAGATGATTGTGTTTGCACCCTCTAATGTACTCGAGTTCCCCTGTGTTGATTTAGTCCCTTTATCTATTTATGGTAAATCCATGGTGAAAAACTTGGGGGTAATTTTTGATAACTCCCTAAAATTTGACAAGCAAGTTAACACTGTTGTTCGATCAGGCTTCTTTCAATTGAGAACCTTGACAAAAGTCAAGCCATTTTTGTCATATGAGGATTTAGAGAGTGATGCACGCATTTGTGACCTCCCGTTTAGACTACTGTAATGCCCTGTATGCAGGGATTAAGCAGTCGACGTTGACACGCTTGCAAATTGTTCAAAATGCCGCAGCTAGATTGTTGACAGGTTCTCGAAAGCGGAACCATATCACTCCAATTCTGCTTTCATTACATTGGTTGCCAATCCGTTACAGGATTGATTTTAAGATTTAGTTGTTTGTTTTTAAATCTCTAAATGGTATGGCACCACCCTATCTCTCAGATTTGTTGCACATATACTCACCATCAAGATCACTTAGGTCTTCTGACCAGAAACCCTTAATTGTCCCAAGGTCTAGACGTAAATTTTGGGGTGATCGTTCTTTTTCAGTGTTGGCTCCGAAACTCTGGAATAGTTTGCCTTTGCATATTAGAACTGCCTCCACAGTGGTATCTTTTAAATCTCTTTTAAAAACTCATCTTTTTTCTCTGGCTTTTCTGTCTAACTCTAATTGCTGATATGTTGGTAGCTTGCTTGCTTTGTGAGAGTAGTTAGATTTATGTATTACACTGTATAAATGTTTTGTACATTTGCTCTTTGCATGTTTTTTACAAATTGTACAGCACATTGGTCAACTACCCGTTGTTTTTAATTGTGCTTTATAAATAAATTACCTTACCTTGTCTACTCTTCTGATACGCACTCAAACGCATCTACTTTTTCTTCACAAAAAGTACATACTTTCAGGGCGCAGTTTAAGTGTGCGAATTGAGACGCAGCAAATGTGTCTATAACACGAGACATCCTGAGACTCACTTGGATCTCCTTAGGGAAGGTGGCGCTGAACATCATGGTCTGGCGAAGGCCTTTGGGAGGCATGGTGTCCTGCTCCACGATACGCCGAATCTGCGGCTCGAAGCCCATGTCCAGCATCCGGTCCGCTTCGTCCAGAACCAGGTAACTAGTGACAGAAGCACACAGCTCAAGGTCAAGCCACAAACAGAGATGTGAAAAGATGGAGGGGGTAAATGTGACCCTGGATCAGTAAACCCAGTCACGAGTCGCACGGGTTTATCTGTGGCAATAGCCAATAATACACTGTACGAGTCAAAGTTATCGATTTTTCTTTTATGCCAAAAATCATGAGGATATAAAGATCATGTTCCATGAAGATATTTAGTAAATTTCCTACCATAAATGTATACAAAATGTATTTTTGTGAGTGGATGCAGCAAAATCACAAACATAAATGGAGAACTTTAAAGGCCATTTTCTCAATGTTTCCAGATTTAAGTGTTTGTACCGCGGCCAAATATTAACATCCTAACCTAACAAATCATACATCAACGGAAAGCTTATTTAATCAGCTTTCAGATGATGTATACATTTCAAAAACTTGACCCTTGCGAGTGGTTTTGTGGCCCAGGGTCACATGGGCAGATGCTTGACGTACTTGCAGTAGTCCATGCCGATCTTGCCCCGCTCCATCATGTCCACGAGCCGGCCCGGCGTGGCCACGAGCAGATGACAGCCTCGCTCCAGGTCCCGGATCTGCTGGCCGATATCAGCGCCGCCGTACACCACACAGGGCCGCACCAGAGAGCGATACGCAAACTAGAGGAAACACCAGAGTTAGACCGAGCGGAATCTAATGAGATCGTGTTCTGGTTAGAGTTGGGAATCATTTTAATTTGAACGATTCCGCTTATCGATTCCAACAAGGTACACAAAACATCATTCACATTTAGTCTTATTGCAAAACATTTAATGGTGTCTGAATATCATGAACAGAAATCAACAGTCTAAAGAACACTTACACACAAGGAACGTTTGACTGGTTTAAAAACACCATAGAAAACTAGCCAAACTAATGTACATACAATATTAGGCTGCGGTCACTTTAAGAGCTGCACGGATCCAATATACTGACACACATTAAACCATTCAAGCGTCAGACGACTGTTTAAGTCATGTTGAAATGCTCACAAAGGAATCGAAATTACAACAAGTATTCGATTCCCGACTCTAGATCTGGTTAGGTTGTTGAATACCTTCCTGGCCTCGTCGTAGATCTGGAGCGCCAGTTCTCTTGTCGGGGCTAACACCAGAGAGATGGGATACTGCTTACGGCGGCCATATTTCCCATTTTCCTGAGGACAAGAACACACCCAGTTAAGATGGGCAACAAGTTTCCCTTTCTTGAGCTATTCCCGGACAGAGTCGGTACCTGAGCGCTGTTCTTGGCCGCCTGCAGCGCTTCTCCTGGGCCCTCGGTGTAGATCTGGCTCAGAACCGGCAACAGGAACGCTGCGGTCTTACCAGAGCCTACAGTCACAGACACAGGTGTCAATCAAGAGCGCTGTACCAAACACACACACGCTGAAACACAGGGAGCTGATGTCTGACCTGTCTGTGCGCACGCCATCAGATCCCTCTTAGACTTGATGATGGGAATGGCGTACTTCTGGACCGGAGTGGGTCGTGTGTAGCGGCTCAGGGCGATGTTACCCATAATGATCTCGCCCATCTCCAGATCCTGGAACTATCACCAAAACACACAAAGCTGTTAAATTAAAACCATCAGGGATGCACCGATGAACAATTTGGAGGATACGGATAAATCTTTATATTTGAAAGCAGATAGCCGATATATTGGCCGATAAGTTTAAATTCTAATTCTAATATCTTTTTTGAGAGCCTGATTACAAAAACAAAAGTCTCAACATTGAAGTCCATGTCCCAAACACACATTATAATGTTCTCATGGTTTTATGTAGCCGATATGACAGACTTGTGTTGCACTGAACTGCATTTTCCTTTTCGGAAGTGATTCCAATTATATTTCAAGCAATTCAAAATCATGTTGAAGCGTCTCAGATGAAGACATTATTTATCGGCTTTAATATAATTGACAATTTTTTTATTGGGCTGATATTGATAACATTAAAAATGAAGATATATCAGCTGATACCGATACGGTGGCCGATTTAGCGTGCATCCCTAGAAACCACTGATTTGCAGTTGAACTGTGCCGAGATCTTCATTAGGACACTCACACTCTCGATGTGCTGTGGGCAGTTCTGGCCTGTGGCTTCAACAGGAATGTCGTCATATTTCTCAAAGTTAATCCCGGTGTTGCTGGCAGCGAACAGCTCACTGCGAGGAAACCGGAAACAAGCGTCAGGAAACACACCTCTCTGGGTTTAACCCCATATGCAACGTCCAGTTCATATCAATGGATGCATGTGCAAGATTAGCACATATGAACACCATAACTACCTCATTCCGTCGCCTTTTGATGAATTATTAAACATTCTATTAGCCATTAGAAACAAAAAGGGAAAATGAAATTGCTTAAATGGAGGGAAAAAAAACTACTTGACACATAGGAATCAGGATTAGTGTTTGAGGGTTCGGGAACACTCACTGTTCCTGGCGCTCGTTGGGAGGCAGCGGTTTGGACCAGTCCTCTTCATCCCGGGAGTCTTCTCCCCATCGGCTGTTCCCACCGCCACCGAACCCGCCGCGCTCGTACCTGCCGAACACACAGATGCATCAGGCCGCGTCCACATGAACACACTAACGTTTGAAAACACATCTTTCTCCGTTTTGTCCTTCCATCCACACTGAGACTTAATGAAAACTCTCCAAAGTGGACAAACTTGAAAGCGCAGTGTTCGTGTTGTAGTGTGGACTGTCAAAACAGAGGTCTTTAAAAACGATGACGCAAGTTTAGTCATGTGATGCATATTGTACCAACAGATATTCATGTTTATACTGGTATTGTGTGTGCTATGTGCCGTTCACTTTCACACTGTTGATGAAATATGTCACTCTTGATATCTCAGTCCTGCAGAGGACAGAACTCACTCACACCGGCTGTCCTGCGGTGAAACATTAGCGCTCGCGTTTCAGACCAAACACAGCGAGCGAGACCTGGACGCATCGGCGAACGCGGAGATATTCTGCTAAATACAATGATCCTATCAGAAGAATTGTGTGATAACTTTGTTCCCGTCTGCATCTCAGCGAGCTTCTGTGAGGGTTACGCATGCGCAGTGAAGGTGAATTTAGCGTTTTCAGGCGTTTCCAAGAGTTTCTCATCCACACTGAAACGCCGGGAAGTGCCTGAAAGTCCTATTGTGGACAGAGAACGCTTTCAAACAAAAACACCATTTTCAAATGTATCCGGATCACTGAAGCTAAAGCTAGGAGCTACAGACTTCTGTAACATGCTAAAGGGGAATAGAGGTCTTACCGGCCCCTGGAAGAAGACCCGCGGTCGTTGAAGAAAGAGGACTTGCCCCGGTCAGAGCGCCCACCGAAGCTGTTGTAGGCGGCGTCTTTTGGGGCGTTCCACCCACCGCCATCTGTCATAACCAAACACACACACACACTCGCATCAGAACACGGCAGGTGACGCAAGTCAACTCACACTTATTTATACAGCGCTTTACAACATAGATTGTTTCAGAGCAGCTTTACAGAGAAAACCAGTCCAGCATAAAGATGACACACGCCCCTCACGAGAGAGACCTGCACCTGTCAGACTGAACCTGGACGCTTCTCAGTGTTAGCGGAGACATTATGGAGTTGTTGTGGGGTTACATTGATCATCTCATCATCATGTTTAACTTCTACACTAAAGTTGACCGTTCCCCGACAGAACAGTTTCAGGCTTTGCTGGATCTTCATCATTGCGTTAGAACTGGTCTCTGTCGTCGCGGGTGAAACCAAATGTCGGCTGGTGTGTGTAAACGTGCAGATTAAGGGCCGGTAATATTATAATAAGATCCTCTTCATACGTCAGAAGGAGAAGAAATCTGATTGGCTTATTTCTGACATGCTTGCAGAGAAAGACTGACCAGAACACAGGGTTTCACGTTTCATGTTTTGTGTGTCGGCACTTCAATTAAAGCACTTCAACAAGAGTCAGATTTTCATGATATGTCCCCTTTGAGTACATTCAGTGATGGTTAATTTTTGTTGTAAAAAAGTTAACTTAATTTATATTTATATAGCCGGTCTGGAGAAAACAGTGATGTCATCGTCCAGCTCAGTTCTCATATAATGGTGTCAGTGCAGGAGATCAATAATATTGTTGAATATTAAATGTCCTCAACTAAGCAAGACAAAAGCCAGAGGAACTAAAGCTCCATCAGTGACAGAATGGAGGAAAACCCTCAGGAGAAACCAGACTCAGTTCTCCTCTGGCCAACGAGCGAACAGTGTGTGATTATGATAGAGGTCAGAGGTCATAAGACATGCCTGCGCTCTGCAGAGTCTGGATGGGGTTGAAGGATCCGCCGGGTTTGCCCCTGAACCCTCCTCTTCCCCCGCGGTCGGTGCGCATCGGCCCGCGCCCGAACCCGTTCCCTCCGTTCATACGGGAGCCGTCGTGGAAGCCGTTCACGAAGCCGTTGCTGCGGCCGTTATCCCATCCTCCGGGAGAATCTGAGGGAGAGGAGAGCACGGGTTATTGAGACCGCAGGCACACGTCTCCGGTCTGCAGACGAGAGGGCATTCTGGGGCGGAGAGGCACACGCAAGCAGTTAGTCAAGCAGGAACGCCACTCCTCAGCCAGCAGAAGTCATCAGACCCACTGCGCTGGAAGAGTTTGCAAATTGCAGAAATTAAAGCAAAGCAAATGTGTCCGAGTCTGAGTGATCTTAAAGCCTGTGCACGCCATCTTGGAAACAAATGCCAAAATAACCTGTTAGTTACGATTCCAAGTGTGTGCTGAGAATTAACTGTGGAATCATGCATTTCTGAGCATCTTTCCCTCAAAGTTTCTCTTAGCCAAGGCTGTCAGAGTAGACACTTACAGCTTCCGGGCGCCACTGAGAAACCGCTCTGTCTACCAGAGGAGTAAGCTCCTGCTAAGAGAAAAAACGTGTAGTCAGGAGGACTAGAGGTCAAGGGTCGGAGAGACACGGCCAATGCGTTTCAGACAAGCTTTGGTAGAGTTTCAGAAGCATTTTATTGCTTTACATGCCAGCACAGATCACTCGTGTCACTGGACAAAACATGGATGAGGGGGTAAAGTGAGCCGGAACGCCAGTGGAAAACCACTGGATGTGTTTTAGGATGTGAACTGAACCGTGCAACATGAACATCATGAAGATGACGTCACACACTGATAACCCTACAGACATGCTGAACCACAAATGTAAAACACACACACACACACATTGCAGATTTAATGTTAGACAATTACAACTTGCACTGCACTGGAGTTTAGTGAGGCCTAAAGATCGTTCACACAAACAATGATAACTGAAGAAGAACTAGAGTCGTCAACACTGATCAAAAGAGCTCATCAAAGGTGTCTAAGACTAACTCCATGTTTAACTTTGATGAAAGGTTTTGATCCTCAGATGTTGACGACTGTACATTAGCGTCCACGTCTGCACACGGTTTATTAGAAGATGGATAAAGCAGGACGGGTTCTGATGGTGTTCAGTGGTTTTATCGTTCATCAACTGGAAAAAAATTGTTCTGAAAGTGATTCCGACACTAGTTTCTGTGCTAATCTTTTACATTTAAGAAGTTTTTAAAACAATCTATCATTATAGATGTGAACTGGCCGTAACTGGGACTTTAACATCAGAAGCTCAGAGGTGTACGTACCGTTTTTGGGACCTTCTTTGTTCCTTAAATGAGGAGGAATGTAACGCCCTGGTGAAGGACAGGCTTTGTTAGCATGGCAAACACACACACATTACTTCATCTACAGGCAAATCAACTTCCTGGGCTTGAACGCCTCGATTAAACAAGATGTCGAAGCTGATCTGAAACTGGTCTAAGATGCAGATACTCACTTCCAGGGATTCCGTCAGCGGAGTTCAAGTCTAGCACAGCGAGCTGAAAGAGAAACGAGATACTGTTGAAAAAAAAACATTAACACCTGAACCGGGTCATTGAGAAGAGCGAATAACGTCACTTCCGGCAGAGGGCGCGCGAGAGCTCGAGCTCATTCAGCACAAAAGATCACTGAGGACAAACAAATGTATAATTTAACGTCCACCAAAAAACTAATTTACTCGAACCCTCCTTGTAGAAGAAGTTGTAAATTGGTTTAGACAACTGTATGTCAAACACAAATTAACAGAAATAAATACCGCCACATCCCAATTATTAAAAAACGAAACCTAAGTCAAAAAAGACAGAATAAAAGCCGAGCGTCTCTGAGGTAAATTACGCCACTAACATTTACAACACAACTTTAACACGCGTCATGCCTTTAATTCAACACTAACTAAACAGATCATTGATTATTAATGACTTGTCACATTATATTAAAAAGCTCTTAGAAGATTCTGAATGCTTCAGTCGAGATATTCATGTGTGTTTGCGTTCATCTAACGTACAGAATAAATTCTATTAAGACATGAAATGACAGCGAATATAAAATGTGATAGCAAATGCAGTGAAACGGGGAACTGGTCAGACAAAGGCCCAGAAGCAGCTAAACAACAGGCCCGAGCGGCTCTAAAATCCACCAGATTAAAGTTTCTCCTCGCGGGATTTAATGTGTCCGAACGACATCATAATCTACACAAACATCCATATACGAAAAACGCAATCCTCCCGAAACCCTTTAATGAAGCATCACATGAACACTGCGATGAAACGCAGCCGCGCGTGACGAATAAACGCTCCGCGTTCCGACGCGCCGCATCTCCGCCATCATCCGCGCATCGACAGCAGCGCCTCCATCTTAAACACGCAGCGCGGCTTCAGCGTCACCTCAACCCGCCCGAAACAGCCCGAAACCCCGCGATGGACCCCGGCTCACCTGCTGGTCTAGACCGTGTACATTCTCGACGGCCACATGACTCATAACTAACGAGTGGTGAAGGTTGATCTCGCGCTAAAACAGGGTTCTTTGTTTGCCGGTATGTTGCTCGTGCTCGCGATGCTCGTGTCCGGTGATTCCTCTCTCGACGCCGGTCGGTCAGACTTATAACTTTGACAAAAAAAATGAAAGAAAAACGGTTTATTCCACAAAACGTAAACGTTGCTTTAAAATGAAACGTGTCGGTTTGAGTTTTCGTCCGTGTGTGTGAAAGCGTTGCGCGTCGAACTCGAGCTGCGCGTCTCTCTCGGTCTGAGGGTGAAATAAGAGCGCAGCGGAAACCGCGTCATTTTATTGGACGACGCGAGACGACAGATCTCACCGCGTGATGCGTTCTCGCGAGACTTCGAGGAGCGACGCCACATTGATCTGTTTACAATAGTAAATGCGGCCTAGTGGCGATTATAAAGTTTATCTCCATAATCTGTCAGCCATTTAACGCACGCGCATGTTGTCTTTTAAAGGCCCCCTCTTACAAATATGGCTAATTTGCTCTAGAAGCGCGCGTCCGTAGTTTTGATCTACAGGTCACGCGCACTAGAGCTGAGGAATGCGTGAATTAATAGCATGTGAACCGTGACTGCGGATAATGACAAATTCATGTAAACATGAGCAAACATGATATGACTTGCCTTCTATTATAATGCGTTTACAAGTATCAGTGTGTGTGTGTGTGTCTTCCATCAGTGCATCTGAAGTGTATTCATGTAAACAGTGCTCGAGGATCATCAGCTCTCAGACCTGGGGAGAGTTCTTCATCCTGTCCACGCGTTTAATGAAGCATTTCACAAGAATTATGAATTCTCCAAAAACATGGAGCTGCATTAAAACTGCCTGCTAATTAAATGCCAGAACATGATGCTTTAAAACACACATTAAACTACAAACCTTTTTAGCTTTTATGTATGTATGTGTGTGTGTATATATATATATATATATATATATATATATAAGGGTGATTCTCCAACTAGGAGCACTTTTGGCACTGTGAGCTTATGGAAAATTCACTCTCTTAAAACACACTTAAAACAATCTTCCTAGCTTCATTAATTTGTCTTCTAACACAATATAGCAGCGGGCAGTGTTAGAATTCCATGGAATATTATTATTTTTAACAGTTTTTCTGAAGAGCACTTTCAAAGATGTCATTTCCACCACTTTTCAATTTATGTATTTTATTAAATATTTAAGGTGGATCTATTAAAGTGGATTTTGTTGGGAGGTGGAAATGACAGAAAGCCTGGGGACAGAATTATTTTATTCCAAAAACAGTTTAAAATTGTGATATACATATGGAATTTCGATGGTATGATATTATTTTATTTGTCCTTAAAACAAACAAAGACAAAGACAAATTTGGTGGTTACTAGGATGTTGGAGCATGAACTTCATACGGACAATTTATTTGTGCATTTATTTGTTTACAAAAAAAGGCCAAGGACACAAAAGTGCCTGTAGTTGGAGAATCACCCATAAATGAACTAAAATTAATAACTTTTTTACAACAGAAATGAAGCATCACTGAACTGACTTAAGCTGGACTGTGATGCTATTTTCTTCTGGAAACAAACTCTGTTGCATTATTTCCTGCTGTCTCTGTAAAGCTGCTCTGAAACACTCAGTGCTGTAAATAAAGCTGACTCGACTAAAGGCAGAGCATCAGATCAGTGTATTAGACAGACGGGTTAATCAAATACCATTTATTTTTACCTTTAAAGTATAATTTTACAGTGTGCTGGGTTTGTACAGTGCTCGAGGGCTGATCGAGGAATATTACTCATGCACATGTCACAAAAACATCTGTAGAATTCAAACAAAATTAAACCCTGAAAAGGAAAACCAAAGCAAAAGGCAGATGTCATTCTGATGAGACGTTTACACAGATGGAGCAGAATGAAGCGTGAGGGGCGTCAGCAGAGGCCTGCGCTGTAGTGATCACGGTTAACCCCTTCATCCACTCACTGGCCACTACTGGTCCGGGTTAAGGCCTTCAGTGTGTGCTGGGTCTGAAGCTCTGGCTGGGTTCGGGATCTGGACGATCCACACGCCGACCGACAGACGCCAGCTACTCAATGATTTAACAAGCATGTGTGTGTGTGTGTGTGTTTCTGCGTGCAGTGGGTATTTGAAACCTTCGGAAAGCTAATAAAAAGTCAAGCTTGCATTTAAATGTTTAATTTATTGTTTCTAGTGGTGCAATGCTTCTGTTATTATGCGTCTGTGCAGGAGAGAAAGACTTCTTCAAAGTGAACACTTCAGTAAAGCAGCTCCAGAATCCCACCGTCGCCCGAACAAACAACAGTCGGCAAAAACAGAACTCTGTACAGTAAATATCCTCTTAAAAATAACAACACAAGGACGATGCCTTCTCATTCAAACGCTCAAACTCTTCTCAAATTCAACAAAATAACCTCTATCAAAGAAAACAGCGAAACTGAAGACGGTGCGGTTCATTTTCCTTCGCAGGGATTTTGGTTTTCAGACAAAAGAGAACAAGAGCCACACTATAACTCCAGTACAGTACGCGCTGTCGATGAATCCTGTAAATCTCCTCGGAAACAGTAGTGTGTCCGTGGCTGCGTTCTCATTGGACAGGGGCAGAGGAAGTGGGCGGGGCCGACTCAGAACTAGGCCAGACGCAGTTCCACTCGAACACCAGATCTTTCACTGTCAGCCTGTTGGAAACACACATGAAACATCGAGCGTTCATTCTGTGGAGTAGATGTGCCGATCCGAGCGTCTGGATAGAGTGTGTTAAAGAGCTTGACAGGAGATGACATCACACTCCTAACAGGAGATGACATCACACTCCTGACAGGCCAAAGACTTCCTGATGAATGGAGAAAACAAAAGAAACAAAAGTGCTGAAAGATTCCAATGACTCCGAGTCGATCCACAAACACCGTCCACGACGAAGCCTCGGGTTTCCCTTCATTCTGCTGTGTGTTACAGGATGATGATGATGATGATGATGTCGTCTCTGGAAATGGAGGGCGTCCCAAACTCCAGATGTCTGCACACTATCTCCACAGCATCACCACTCCTGCCGGTTCACACAGAGCTGTGTGTGTGTGTGTGTGTTTGCGCACCGATCTCTGCAGCGTTGAGATGCGCGCGTGTGTGTGTTTGCGCACCGAACTCTGCAGCGTTGAGATCCGCGCGTGTGTGTGTTTGCGCACCGAACTCTGCAGCGCTGAGATCCGCGCGTGTGTGTGTGTGTTTGCGCACCGAACTCTGCAGCGCTGAGATCCGCGCGTGTGTGTGTGTGTGTGTGTGTGTGAGAGGAGAGAGAGTCAGCGCTGCAGGAGTCGGGTGTGTTGCGCGAGTGTGTTCTCCGGTTCTGGTCTCTGGAACGAGCGGGTCGAGTCTCTACTCTTTACTCTGGGCCGGGGGAGCCTCGTCAGACCCGTCCCAGCTCTCCTGACTCGCTCGCTGAGGGTTATTCATGTGCTGAGCGGCCGGCCCGGTGTACGGCTGCCCGTGAGGAAGAGTGTTCACCTGCGGAGAGAGAGAGGGGGGAGAGAGAAAGAGAGAGAGAGGGGAGAGAGAGAAAGAGAGAGAGAGGGGAGAGAGAGAAAGAGAGAGAGAGAGAGAGAGAGAGAGAGGGGGGGGGGGAGAGGGGGAGAGAGAGAGAGGGGGGGGAGAGAGAGAAAGAGAGAGAGAGAGAGAGAGGGGGGGGGGAGAGAGAGGGGGGGGGGGAGAGAGAGAGGGGGGGGGAGAGAGGGGGGGGGGGAGAGAGAGAGGGGGGGGGAGAGAGAGAGAGGGGGGGGGGAGAGAGAGTGAGAGAGAGGGGGGGGGAGGAGAGAGAGAAAGAGAGAGAGAGTTAAGCACTGTGTATAAGAGTCCTCGCTGTAAAAGTGCATCTAGAAGTCGCTGCAGAAGAAGAGTTTGTGCTAAACGCTAGGCTAGTGTGTGTGTGTCGCTCACCTGCTGATACTGAGACTGTGCTAAACGCTAGGCTAGTGTGTGTGTGTGTGTGTCGCTCACCTGCTGATACTGAGACTGTGCTAAACGCTAGGCTAGTGTGTGTGTGTGTGTGTCGCTCACCTGCTGATACTGAGGCTGTGCTAAACGCTAGGCTAGTGTGTGTGTCGCTCACCTGCTGATACTGAGACTGTGCTAAACGCTAGGCTAGCGTGTGTGTGTGTGTCGCTCATCTGCTGATACTGAGGCTGTGCTAAACGCTAGGCTAGCGTGTGTGTGTGTGTGTCGCTCACCTGCTCATACTGAGGCTGTGCTAAACGCTAGGCTAGCGTGTGTGTGTGTGTGTCGCTCATCTGCTGATACTGAGACTGTGCTAAACGCTAGGCTAGTGTGTGTGTGTGTGTGTGTCGCTCATCTGCTGATACTGAGGCTGTGCTAAACGCTAGGCTAGCGTGTGTGTGTCGCTCACCTGCTGATACTGAGACTGTGCTAAACGCTAGGCTAGTGTGTGTGTGTGTGTGTCGCTCACCTGCTGATACTGAGACTGTGCTAAACGCTAGGCTAGTGTGTGTGTGTGTGTGTCGCTCACCTGCTGATACTGAGGCTGTGCTAAACGCTAGGCTAGTGTGTGTGTCGCTCACCTGCTGATACTGAGGCTGTGCTAAACGCTAGGCTAGTGTGTGTGTCGCTCACCTGCTGATACTGAGGCTGTGCTAAACGCTAGGCTAGTGGTGTGTGTGTGTCGCTCACCTGCTGATACTGAGGCTGTGCTAAACGCTAGGCTAGTGTGTGTGTGTGTGTGTGTGTGTGTGTCGCTCACCTGCTGATACTGAGGCTGTGCTAAACGCTAGGCTAGTGTGTGTGTGTGTGTGTGTGTGTCGCTCACCTGCTGATACTGAGGCTGTGTCGCTGGAGAGTGAGGATAGAGGGCCGTGTCTTCAGGCGGCGTTGAGTCGTGCTCATCAGGGGCTTCCTGGTCGTCGGGCTCCTGAACACATCAAACAAACGTGTGTCGATTAGCAGAGAGCAGTGCTGACAACACCGCGGGTTAATATTCGGCTCCCAGAGAACGCGTCGACCGATGACACGTAACGCTGAGCTCAAGCTGAACTCAAGGCTGCACGATATTAGAAGACACTGACACTGAGATTCCTGAGATATATAAGATGATTTTAATAACCGTATTTGGAAAGAATGAATTATTCTAGAGTGTTTTGTTGGGGTTGGGGGTGGGGGTGGGGGGGGGGGGGGTACTGTTGCACTGTAAAATAAAAATGATTAAAATACTACTATTTGAATCCAAGGCTCAGCCATGCAATAGGATCATTTCAAAGTTGTATAAGGGTTTTTTCCAAAATTTACCTGAAAATACTCTGTATATAAGGGACAAGTGGATAAGGGAAGGAGACTTAAATATTTCAAATGAAGACTGGGGGAGAATTTGTAGAGCACAGTGGCAATCCACAAGTTCAGCCACATGGAGAGAATTCTGTTGGAAAAACGTTATCAGGTTTTTTACTACACCATCACAGAAAAAACATCAAGGGAAGGGCACGAGTTGCTGGAGATCATGTGGGGAAATGGAAGCGAACCATTATCACATTTTTTGGGGGTGTCAGAAATTGAATCAGTACTGGCATGAGATTATAGGAGCTCTGACGGCTGTCTTTGGGGTAGAGATTGAGTTTACCTGTGAATTTTTATACTTGGGTAATATCCCCTCAGAGAGGTGGGACAGAAATGATAAGAAGTTATTGTTAATTCTCTTAGCAGCTAGTAAAAAAGTAATTACCAGAAAATGGTTAAAACCAGAGTCACCCACGGTGAAGGAGTGGATTGATATAATACATAATATATATGTGATGGAAAAATTATCTTTCTCCTTAAGAGCATTAAGGGAAGACTTCCTCCAAATATGGAGTAAATGGATTGATTACATTAAACCAGTACGCCCAGACCTCTTTTGAAAGGTTAATTTTTTTATTTATTTTTTTAACTATTGGAATACGGCAATTTTTGGAATCTTCTGTAAGTAATAGCTCCACATGTTCTATTGTATATAGTTACTGTTAAGAGGAGGAAACAAAGCATTGGTGACACTTGTAAAAACTTCTTTCCAGGCCTGAGAGAATACACTCTGTATTGATAATTGGTTTTTATGTGTATATGAGTATGTATGTACAGTATATGTTTATTTTTCATTATTATTAATACTGTTTTGATATATATGTATTTGCATAAACTTTAAAGTGTCTTTGATTTAGGAATATATTGAAGGCTTGCTTTCTATATTTCTCCTTGAAAAATGAAAAATAAAAAATTACAAAAAAAAAAAATACTACTATTTGCATCTTCATTTCTTCATTTTTCAAATGGCAAACCATCAAGCTTTTATTTTGACGGGTTGCTGCCGGTCATGAACCACATGACACGCTTCACTCTGAAACCGCTAGCGCATACGTTTATTTGATTAGATCGTAGCGATATCTCTGTTGTTCTGATAGATATCGTGCAGCCCTACCTGGGATGAAAACTGTGGATTAAAGCGTCAGCAAACTGCATGAATGCATAAAACAAAAACTTCAAAATCGTAATATCTTCCTAACACCTCAGAGTCGCACCCGTTATGCAGAAGCAGCAGAACTCACCAGAGGCGCAGGGTGAGGTTTGAGTGACTGAGCGCTCACCTCTTCAGGACAGAGCTCGCAGGCCTTGGCTAGCGTCATGCGCGCGCTGTGGGAGCGCTCCAGGAAGTAGCCGTTGGACGTCTCGTTGCTCTGCACTGGCGGAGACCAGTTGTTGTACGTGTACTGAGGGTTCCCAGTGTAAGGCCTGCGCTCCAGCTCGTCGCCCAGCCATTCCACCGCCCACGTCCACTTCCTCTTCAGGTCTCCGTTACTCTGCACACATGCACAACACAGTCACTGCACCCAGTGCTTATTCACCCAGCGCTGCAGCATACACACGCTCTCAAAGTGATTCCGGTTCGCATGGACACGGGGAAGCAACACAAAACTCAGTATTATGAATTTTTAAGGCCAGGCGAGTAATTTGATGAGGTCAGTTTGTAAAGAAAGACACTCGCCTGCACACACACACATATATATATATATTTATACGCGCATA
This sequence comes from Abramis brama, assembly GCF_963993115.1. Classification (NCBI taxonomy): domain Eukaryota; kingdom Metazoa; phylum Chordata; class Actinopteri; order Cypriniformes; family Leuciscidae; genus Abramis; species Abramis brama. Next base: position 137,033 of record NC_139973.1, on the reverse strand, counting down.
TCTATAAACTAATATACACATTAAAGTTTCTGTTTCCTGTGAGAGCGGTGTGTGTTAGCGGCCGCTAAGTTAATAACTCATGATGTTTACAACGGAAGTGAATCGGAAGTGAATCAATCAAAACGAACTTCATCTGGACAATAACTTTATTCTAGATCTGCTGTAAAGCCTGATCTCTGTTACTGTAATCTCCTGTTCTCACTGTAAAGCTGCTGAGAGACTCTGTATTCGAGCGCTGTATAAGTGAAGGAGACTCGACGACATGATAGAAAAACGAAGCTGACGAATGTCCCTTTTCCGAGCGCTCAGACAGATCCTCCGGCTGCCGACGAGACGAGACTCCTAGCGTCGCTCCTGCTGTGCTAACTGCACTCTGGGATTGAGCAGGAAGGGTTAGGGTAGCAGGAAGTGTGTGTGTGTGTGTGTGTGTGTGTGTGTGTGTGTGTGTGCGCGGCTCACCTGCAGGATCTGATAGGCCACAGAGCAGTTGCTGAACAGCGCCACCATGCACTTAATGCACTGATAGGCCCGTTTCTGATAATGGTTCTTGGAGCGCTGGATGGTGTCGAAGAGCCCGTCTCGGTCATCAGGGATGCCCTTCAGAACATTGTGGATCCTAAACAGAGAAGGACACCGGCAGGAGTGAGGACACTTGCTCAACATCGGCTGTGGACACGTGCAGCAGTGATGCCGTTATTCCCAGTAATCAGAGCCAGGGTGTAACCGCAGGGATGTTTACATGACACGAGCTAACCTCTTCACCTCCGCTTACACGCAGTTTTCATTTTTCTGATAATCTCCAAGAATTGTGTGAAGAATCTACAAGTGATGAACTCATACATCATGTGTTCCTGTTTTAAACTACTTAAAACATTTCTATGGACGCACGTAAAAGTGTCATCATTACACTGCATTACATTCACACAACGCTGTCAACATACACTAGTTTCTTCAGCAACTTCTTCCCTGCTGTCCACGGAGCCGTCACGAGCACGAGCTGAGAGTGCAGGAGAGCCCATTAAAGTCTTTACATGCCTATTTATTGCCAACATGTAAAGGAGGCTCATCTGTCTCTGTTTCCCATGTTCGTAGAGTTAGTTTCTGGAGTAAATATATAGGCTATAATCTGTGTGCTGTTTAATAATGGTGGGTGCTGGTGTTTCGCGTGCGTTCGGCCAATCAGCGAACACTACCGTCCCGGAGAGCTCCTCTAGCGCTGGGTTAGAGTGACTCTGGAGGAGGAGTAAAGTAGTTCCTAATAGAGGTGAGCCTCACCTGTGCGTCTGCCACGAGTCCTCGATCAGGAGGATCTGCAGCAGGAGATCCAGGTACGGCCGCAGCTCATAGGTGTAGGAATACGCCACCTAGCAGAGAACCTTCAGTGAGTGTCGTGAGGAAGATACACACACACACACACACACACACACGCACACACACGCGCACACACACACCCACACACACACCCACACACACACCCACACACACACCCACACACACACCCACACACACACACCTGCCAGAGCAGCTCGCTGAGCACCGTGGAGGAGAACTGAGGGTTCTCCCAGCAGCACACACACACACACACGCACACACACGCGCACACGCACACACTCACGCACACACACACACACACCTGCCAGAGCAGCTCGCTGAGCACCGTGGAGGAGAACTGAGGGTTCTCCCAGCAGCACACACACACACACACGCACACACACACCCACACACACACTCACGCACACACACACACACACACACACACACACACACACACACACACACACACACACACACACACACACACACACACACACACACACACACACACACACACACACACACCTGCCAGAGCAGCTCGCTGAGCACCGTGGAGGAGAACTGAGGGTTCTCCCAGCAGCACACACACACACACACGCACACACACGCGCACACACGCGCACACACACACCCACACACACCCACACACACACTCACGCACACACACACACACACACACACACACACACACACACACACACACACACACACACCTGCCAGAGCAGCTCGCTGAGCACCGTGGAGGAGAACTGAGGGTTCTCCCAGCAGCAGAAGCGCAGCAGCTTCACCGTCTCCTCAGAGTTGCTGCAGTCCTCGATGATCTTCTTCACGTAGCTGGTGCGCACGAACAGGGTCTCGGCCACGGGCGGCTGCAGGGGCATGATGGGAAGCGTGAGGCCGGGGTCACCGTACGGGTTGGCCAGCGGGGGGTTCCCTGTCGGAGAACAGTGGCTCAGATCAGCTGAGAGTAGGGATGGGCCATATATTAGCGTTCGTGATTTACCAGTAAAAATTCTCCTCACGATAAGAATTAGTTCCTGCGATAATATCGCTAAAGGCTAGTGATGATGCGTTCCTGTTTGGGACCCATTCATTCGTAGCTCACGTGAAGCGAAAACACCATACATGAAGCAGGAAAGACAGCAGGACTAACCCTCACCGTTAATGGAGGACTGCATGCGCGAGGACACGTCGCAGCACCGCAGCAGCAGCGACACCACCGTGTAGAGTTTGCCCAGCTCTGCGTACTGGTACTTGATGGGAGGACCGGGACCCTCGTCCAGCGCCACCAGCATGAAGGTGGACGGCACGCTTAACTTCAGCAGCTGCGTCTTCTCTGCCAGACCTGCAACAGACAGATGGGTAATATTATGACACTCAGTTACCCTTAAAGGTGACATATTATGCCAGATGTAATATAAATCTCTGGCGTCTCCAGAATGTGTGTGTAAAATTTCAGCTCAAAATACCAGATCATTTATTATATCTTGTCAAATTTGCCCCTTTTTGGGTGTGAGCAAAAACGCGCCATTTTTGTGTGTGTCCCTTTAAATGCAAATGAGCTTTAGCTCCGCCTCCGTTCAGAAGAGGGCGGAGTCTTTACTCGAGCTTCAGAAACTTCGGCAATAACAGAACAGGCCAATCTCACTCATCCAGAATCCCAGAATCACCAGTAGCGAGTGCAGCCTTACGGAGAGACTCAGGAAGAGCTTCTGGATGTTAGTGGAGACATTTCTGTAGTTGTTGTGGAGTTACACTGATCATCTCATCATCATGTTTAACTTCTCCACAAGTGTCCACAGTTCCTGAGGTCTTTATAAGACAGCGGTGACATGTTCTGGTCAATAGTGTTCAGTGCTCGTCTGTGCTCAACCACAGAACAGCTTCAGGCTCTGCTGGATCTTCATCAGTGCGTTAGAACTGGTCTCTGTTGTCGCGGGTGAAACCAAATGTCGGCTGGTGTGTGTAAATGTGCAGATTAAGGGCCGGTAATATTATAATAAGATCCTCTTCATACGCCAGAAGGAGAAGAAATCTGATCGGCTTATTTTATAACATGCTTGCAGAGAAAGACTGACCAGAACACAGTTACTGGTTTCACTTCTCAGGTTTTCTGGGTTGGTAGAAGCACCGGATTAAAGCACTTCAACACGGGGAAAGACAGATTGTCCTGATATGTCCCCTCTAACCTTCTGCGCTGCCTGTGCAGACTCATGGAGTCGAGAGAACGAGCACTCACCCAGGTTGGCGTACATGACGAAGAGGTTGAAGTACTGCTGAAGGTGCCGCCCGTGTTCGGACACTTCTCTCCTCAGCAAGTTCAGCACCGCCCGTAACAGGTGATCGCTCAGGGTCACGGGGTCACAGGCCTGTTCACAACGACAAACGGCTGTTTAAACGCCACGCCAGCTTCTGTGGCTCTTCATGCTGAGAAACTCTATAAGGTTTTTAAAATCTAAAGACTACATTTGGTTTAAAGGATTCACTTCAGAATTATAATTCCCCGATAATTTACTCTCCCTCACGTCATCCGAGATGTTCATGTCTTTCTTTCTTCAGTGGAAAAGAAATAAAGGGTTTTGAGGAAAACACTCCAGGATTTCCTCCATATAGTGTCTTCAATGGGGTCCAACGGGTCGAAGGTCCAGATGTGAGTTTCAGTGCATTAGTGGTTAAAAGTCTAAAATGTCCGCTGGTTTGTCTAGATGAGACTCTTATTCCTCGGCTGGATCGTGTCGAGACTCTGAAGCTGCACTGAAACTCACATCTGGACCTTCGACCCGTTGGACCCCATTGAAGACACTATATGGAGGAAATCCTGGAGTGTTTTCCTCAAAACCCTTTATTTCTTTTCCACTGAAGAAAGAAAGACATGAACATCTCGGATGACGTGAGGGAGAGTAAATTATCGGGGAATTATAATTCTGAAGTGAACGACTCCTTTACCATTGTTAAAAAATTATTTCAAAGAGTTAACTGAATAAAAAAAGGGGCTAAACCCATCATCACTATCTAATAAAACATGATACAGGGATACAGGATTTAGACAAAGAGAACATGTTGGTGGATCTTTTCCTAATATTAAAAACTTGTATGTCATTCTGTAATGGCCTATTCGGCAACTGGTATAAACAATGGAGTCTAGAACCCACTTTTGCTTGCCATTTGTTAAAGTGCCCTATTATGCTTTTTCAGATGTTCCCTTTCATACAGTGTGTAATAGAGCTGTCCGTGACTGTAAAAGCTCTGAAAGTGCAGATAAATAAAGTGTTTGTCTCTAAAACAAAGTGATTCTGAGCTGAAACGAGTCGTCAGTAATTCAGTCTCTGCTGATCCTGCGCAGGTTTGTAACTCATTAGCATAATGCCAGCCTGTAGTGTTGATTGGCTGAGCAGCGTCACTTAGCCCCGCCCTCAAACACTGTAGTGTATCTGAGACTGGAGAGTTTGGTTTGTGTTGTTCGTGTGGAGAAGACGCTGTTTTCTGAGATTGATACGGTAAAACCCACGCCATCGTCACTGTTCGTATCACTGAGATCAAGAGCTGAGATTCAGATATGATAATGAGCGTTTGCTTTCTGGCCAATCACAGCAGAGCAGCTCTCAGAGAGGCGGGGCTTAGAGAGACTGAATCCTTGAAGCGTTTCAGACACTGAGAGAAAGAGCTGATGCTGCAGTGGAAACTAGGAACCTTTAAGATGGCATTTTAATACAGGAACTTTCCTTTCTCCCATTTAAAAGACCTTTAAAAACTGATAAATCCATTTCATCTGAGAGCAGACCCCAAAATGTTTTCAGCCTAGTCTACATAACACGGAAAAGCACAACGAGGTTTAGCTGAATCACTGGTTGAGGAACGTGGGACACGGATCTGTGAGATCCTCCTACACTGGTTTCTCTCCTACACTGGTTTCTCTCCTGCACTGGTTTCTCTCCTGCACTGGTTTCTCTCCTGCACTGGTTTCTCTCACCTGTGTGGATGTGCTGGGAGAGGTAACTGGAGCAGGACACGGGCCGTCCTGCAGGGAAAAGTGTGCGATGAAAACGATTAGCTTGGCGAAGGCTCCGCGGACCTCGGCACTGGGACACTCCAGCAGGAACTCGGAGAAGCGCGTGGGGAAGGAGAACAACACGCTGTGAGCAAACCAGCTGCGCACGTTCTTGCTGTGACGCAACAGGAGACACAGGGCGTCATACCTGACGGAGAAGCAGAAGAGAGAGGGGTCAGCTGACACTGGCCACACACCTGGACCGGCCGCTGAACGCACGACCGGACACTAGTGGTGCAACGGATCACAACATTCACGGTTCGGATCATCTACGGTTTTTGAGCCACGGATCGGATCATTTTTCGGGTTTAGCAAAAAAAATTTTTTTTTTTTTTAGAATTTATATATAATATTATTATATCTTTGCTTTTTATTTATTACTTAAAGCTCACTTGAAGTTCTTCGATACCACATCAAAAACTGCTAGCCTAACTGGTAAAGTCCAAACATTATTAAAGACAAGTGAACAGTCGGTGATAAAATAAGAACAAATACACAAATTACAGGCAGAGACTAAATAAAGCCTAATATTCCTGCTGTCTGTGTCATTAATGTTAATAAAACAACAAAATACAGCTTTAACTAAATCATTTTTTACAGTGAATAAATAGTGTTATTTTACATGTAGGCCTAGTTTTTAATTTCTGTACCTGAATAATACTCTGTTAGACTTTGTAACTGTATTTAGTGTTCATCTCTGCTTGTAATTTGTGTATTTGGTCTTATTTTATTACTGACTGTTCACTTGTCTTTAGTTTTTAATAGTTGTGGGTTGGACTCTTATATTTAGACTTTTAGAACTATATCTTTAATGTTATTGTACTTAGTGTGAACGGCCTTTAGTAATTCCCATACTTTCATGACTTGACTATTATTCTATTATTATTATAGTTGCAGTGTTAATTTCGTTAAAGGCACATACGCAGCTCTGTGTGACAATAAATAGTCTTTTTTTTATTGCTGTTGTTTTAATAAAAAAACATGAATGTAATTTGGTATTAGGTTACAAATTTCACTGTTTTAATTTTTGAGAGAAATGTCTTGTTTTTATAATGTTAGAGAATGGGTTAATTTATGACAAATAGCCTATGAAAAAAAAACAGGAAACTAGAAATAAACCATCCATACGAGTTCTATGAGACATTATGAGACTATACGAGACATTCTCTAGATTTGTACTTGTATATGAAAGAGCAATAATTCTGATGAAATGCAAATATAAATTTCTCAAATGACAACAATTGTTGTGATTATAACTTTAAGCAAAAAAATCGTTAGCCTATTATAAATTGAACCATTATGCAGCATGACGAAAATATGACTCAGTTTTCATTGATTAAAACTGGATAAAATTCCCAGGCTTTCAGTCGACTGAACCTTGACTGATGAAAACAGGGCAAGACTAAATAGCTGACAAAATGAACACTATATAGTAGGCGTGTCCTCAGTTTCGACAGCTGACGCTCAGCTAACGCTCAGCTAACGCACAGCTAACGCTCAGCTAACGCTCAACTAACGCACAGCTAACGCTCAGCTAACGCTCAGCTAACGCTCACCAGTCGCTCGCAGGACCTCGGACGACCTTCTTCGTGTGGAAGCCGGTGCTAAACAGGAATCTGGCAGCGAGCTGTACACTTATCATCGCTATTTCTTCAGCTTCTGGTAAAAGGTGATCTTGACCTAGAAGGACCAGAGAAGAGGAGCATCTCAATACATCAGACGTTTACAGATCCTCAGACACGAGGCCTAGTCCACACGCACACGGGGTTTCCTCCACATTCGCATCCACATGAAAACGCAAAAACACGCTGTCAAAAGCATGCCAAACCAACAGGTGGCGATATAGCCCTAACCGTAAAGCAATGTTGGCCAATCAGAAGCCTGGACAAAAGGTTATTACCGTCACAAGCCAGAATCTCCGGTTTCTACACTACTTCTAAAGATCTTCACCCTGGAGTTTTCATTAAGTCAGGTCTCAGAGAGCGGATCCTGCGTGTGCGTGTGGACGAGCGGCCGGAGCTGCTGGCGTGGGCAGGGCCTGAGGGGTCTCACCTGGAGGAGGGTTCAGGTACACGCTGTTGCAGGTCAGCAGCTTCTTCATGAACTGGAAGTACTCGAGGCTGAACTGCATGCGGCTGTGCATGAACTGCACGTTCTGCTTGCGGACGCTGGCCTCGATGGCCAAGGGCATCTTGGGTTGGTTGGGCCGGGACGCGAGCGTGAGTTCGGTGATGTACTTCAGCAGCTCGCCGTCGCCCCCTGTGGCGTCCATGCGCTCGTAGAACAGGATATAGGCGTTCCACCAGCGCTTCTGCCGCCGGTACGACATGCGCTTCATCATGTGATCGAACACCTCGCCCATGTACTCTCCGCCAAAGCACTGGTTCTTCATCTCCTCGTCGTCGTCCATCTTACACTCCGTCACGTCACCGTCGTCAAACTTATACCAGCGGTCCTTCAGCCCGTCGCCGTCGCTGCCGTGGCGCTGCACGATGTACGAGTAGTAGTGTCCGCCGCTAGCCTGACCCGAGTGCACTAGCACGCCCACGAGCCTGTAGCGCGAGCTAGCGTCGGGATCCGCCGGGGGGTTCTCCGGGATAACCTGGTTCTCCAGCGGAACCTCGTCCCCCTCCAGCTTCGCCACGCCGGCCACCGTGTACGGCTCCATGTCCAGCTCGCGAGGGAACTCGAAGTAATCGTTGAACTTGATCGCACACTCGCGCTCCCAATCGTAGTCGAAGCGCTTCAGCTGGATGGCTAACACCGGCGGGAGCTTCTTTATGAGGAGACGCTTCACGGTGTCCACCTGGCGGAAAACCACAGGATAGATGGAGAGAGAGAGAGAGAGAGAGGGTGGGGGGGAGAGAGAGAGAGAGAGAGAGAGAGAGAGAGAGAGAGAGAGAGAGAGAGAAGAGAGAGACAGAGAGAGAGAGAAGAGAGAAGAGAGAGGAGAGAGAGAGAGAAGAGAGAGAGAGGAGAGAGAGAGAGAGAGAGAGAGAGAGAGAAGAGAGAGAGAGAGAGAGAAGAGAGAGGAGAGAGAGAGAGAAGAGAGAGAGAGGAGAGAGACAGAGAGAGAGAGAGAAGAGAGAAGAGAGAGAGAGGAGAGAGAGAGAGAGAGAGAGAGAGAGGAGAGAGAGAGAGACAGAGAGAAGAGAGAAGAGAGAGAGAGGAGAGAGAGAGAGACAGAGAGAGAGAGAGAAGAGAGAAGAGAGAGAGAGACAGAGAGAGAGAGAGAAGAGAGAGTTTCATTTAATGCCATGTCAGCATTTAAGCCTATTTAGACAAAAATTCAATTAGAAAAATACAAAAATTATATAAATACAATAAAACCAAGCAAACAAACACAACAAGTCATATTATACAAATTATTTTAAATTAACATGATTAAAAAAATCCCAAACTTTTTCAGGCATAATCTCACTAAATAAGTCCATAAAAGAGAAATAACTTGATAAAGAGCATTCTGCTTGTATTAAACGCAGGACAGTCGATGAACTGTTTAACAGAGACGGGAATCTCACACAACATGCAGAGAGTCGCTCTTCACCTTCATGAGGGAAAACCACAGGAAAACGTCACGAAGCTGCACTTTACACAAGTTTGGGAGATTCAGGGAAGACATCCTACCTTTTTGTTGCACTTCTCACAGTGGTAGGCGTTGGCTCCCTCCAGGAGATCCCCTTTGACGTACTGTTCTAAAGAGTCCAGGAGGTTCTGGTGGTTCCTGATGTCAACGTTTAGCGTTGTGAAGGATTCCTCACACTCGTACCTGTGAACACACCAGGGTCATTCCCTACTTCCCTTTACCTCTGTGCAGATAAAACGCTCTCAAACTGAATCCAGTTCGCAATCTATTGACATTTTCGTCAACGAATTAAAATTAGACGAAAATGTTAGTAAGAGATTTGGGAAGAGACCCAGTCAGAACGGATGTGTGTGTGTGTGTGTGTGTGTGTGTGTGGTACATGCGCACATTTGAACTGTAACGCGCTGATCTACCCGGCGGGACACGAGTCCCAAAAAACGTTAGAAATGTAAGCGTCTGGGAGAGAGAGAAGAGCAGACGTGTGGAGAGATCTGAAGAAGAGTGACGAGAGCTTTACCCGTGCGGTTTTCTGTGCGCACACACACACTCGAAGCATGCAGCCGTACACACACACAGCACAACATCATGTCTAAATGTTCGTTGTGGAGAGTATTCAGGTAAACACCGTCGGTTGTGTCTCTGCAGAACGCCGACAGCGAGATATCAGACGTGCATCAGTGGATCCGCGCATTCGGTCTTAAAGTGACAGTGCGTAATAAACCTAATGCGTCTGTGCCCTTAATATTAATCATATTAACAGATAATAGATGTTTTCTCCAAGAGTATATGGGTTTGGACATTTCTAAATTAATGCATTACAATTGAACTAAACCCTTAATAATTTAGTCGACTAAATCTACTGTAGATTAGAACTAAAACAATTCAGATGACTAAAATATGACTAAAACTAAATAGCATTTTAGTCAAAAGACTATCACTAAACCTATATCAAAATTCACAATTAACACTGGAACACACACACACACACACACACACACACACAAAATCCCTCAGAATGATTGACAGTCCTTCTCTCACCTGTGAGGACAACCCTGACAGATCTTCTGGTCTGCAAACGAGCCCCCCAGGATCCTGCTGAGCATGCTGGGATGCCCGAGGGCCTTCAGCGCCTCATCCAGACTGTCCACCAGCGAGTTGAAGAACTCGAGAGCGTCGTGCTGTTCTCTCAGATTCACTGGTTCCCCCCATAACCTGCAGGAACCAATCAAACGCAGTCGTCTTCACATGAGCCGCTGAACAACACCAATAATGACGGTTCACACACACATTTACCCATCAGCCACTGGTCTAACAAACGCCTCAAACTCAAGCCAGTGATTGACCAGTAGAACTCTTGAACAGTGTTTCACTCACAGCTGTGTCTGGATATTAATCCGGGAAATGAGAAAGTACACAAATTACTAACTTTATATAACACGCTAAATCTGGTTCTGCTGTGGCCGATGTTCACACACACCATCAGAATAAAGTTATTCTTTTTACATGAGTTTACATGAATGAACGCTAAATAAAGTGATCGGGTTGATGTGCGCATTTATATCACAAGCTGCGCTCACTTTAAAAGCAGAATTAATATTGATCTGCAGTTTAGTGCCGTGCTGCTTATATCTATCACAACACAAGCGTCTGTGGATGAGAGGAATGAAGTCTTTCCTCGTTGCGTGCCTCATACGCCGGGTTCGTACGGACACAGGACTTGTCTCCAGCAGAACCACACTGGTGTCTAGATCCTAGAACTAAAGCCCCTGTTGTGCTCCACAAGCGCTTCAGACCCGTGAGGTGTGCGTACCTGAACTGCTTCCAGAAGCCTCGGGGGACGTAGTACTGCAGCCGGGACGCCGCCAGGTGCCCGAAGATCACCTGCAGATGCCGGAGCACTCCGATGTTGTACTCCTTACGGTCCTCCGCCTTATTGAGAGAGGGCTTGTCATCACACTGCTGATGATAACTGAACACATCATCCCTGGGGTCCACAATACTCTGCAGCACAACATCCAGACCGGCTTCATCTCTGCACTGGAGCGCGCTCACACTGTCACTCCTAATCCGGCCGTTTCTCAATCCGATTGGAATCTGATCTAAAGTTATTGATGTCCACACTGTGTATCGCAACGGTTCACATCTGATGTGTGTGTTCATGCACACGTTCATGTTCCTTCGCTGTCCGGAATATATGCATTGGTTTCTATGGCAATGACCTTGCATCAAAATATACAGAACAACCACCACCGCGACACGGAGGGGTTAGCAATAGAGATGTTGTCTTATTTCAGTCTGGCAACATGTAAATGTGTAGCCGTGCTCTGGACTACGCGTCCTCTGAGGCAGAACCGGAGGCTGGGATGAGACGCTTTATTTATTATTTATATATCAACAAACCATACATCAGTGGGAAGCTTATTTATTCAACTTTTAGACAATGTCTAAATTTCAATTTCCTGTGACTGGTTTAGTGGTCCAGGGTCACATATGAATGCAGCTTGAAACGGATTTGTACAGATCGAATTTCATGTGATTTTTAACCGTTCACACTAACTATCCCTGATCGGATTCCAATCGGATTTGGACTGACAGTCTGAACGAGGCCTAAGGGTTTAGGGTGCGGTCGAGTGACACGTGTGCAGTTTGTACCTCGTTGTCCTGCTTCTCGTCCCCGGACGTGTCGTCGTCGATGTCGCTGCCGGTGCCCTCGATGGCCAGGAGCCCGTTCCGGATGTGCGGGATCATGTAGAGCTGCTGGATCACCGAGTTCATGTAGCATGTGGCTCCCGCGTTCTTCAGACCCACGAAGCCTTTGTTCGGCCTCGGCCCCACCGGAGGAAGATACTCCCACTCCGTCAGAGCCTCGCACCCTGAGACAACACACACGCGTTACACACTCCGGAGACAGCAGCAGAACGCACCGCTAGACAAGACATGCTTCAGTTCAGGCTTTACGTGAATGAGGCTCATTAGCTGTGCTCCCATCCGAAGCTGCAAGTTTAACTAATGCGTAAAGTTGGAATAAAGCATTAATAAAAGTGTGTTTCTGCAGTCGGCTGTTTCTCCCTCCATCATAAACGAGTGTGTCTCGAGCGTCAGACGAACACAGTAAGCGCTGTCGTGTTCTCTGGCCTTCGGATGCTGGTGTTCGGGAACACACTCGTGTGTGAGACGCTTCTGGAGGGAGTTACACCACATCATTCTGAACACACACTTTGACTCCGGCGTTTCAGAAACACCAAACCAACATTAGAGACGCTGCGACGCCATTGGTCCACTGGATACTCCAGGTATCCAATCACAGCCTCCGCTGAGCCAAAGCCACATGAGGTTTTCGTTACACATCGACGGATCTATTAGGTAAATGGGTTTTAATCGTAGTTTATACGATGACATCAGTGTCTCAATTGAGCGCATACGTTTTTTTATGCACATTTTTAGAATTTGGAATTCCGGTGGATGGAGACAGCTAATGATACACTGAAAGCTAACATGCCCGATTCTGTACAGGAGGGTCGGGAGAGACCTTCCTAGCAGCTGATTAGCTGAGAAGGTGATAACACGTGCCTAGATAGTACATGTCCGTGAGCGTGTCGACGATCTGCTTGAGGTTTCGCACGCAGCCGACAGCGAGCGCCACGAGCAGCTCGAAGCCGGCGCTGATGGAGGCCGGACTGGTGCACACTGGGATAGCTTGCTCCGCCGGGAACTCGCCGCTCTTCACGTACTGCAGGTACACGTTAGACGCCGGGAAGATGAAGTCATCAATCAGCTCCTGTGAGGGACACACACCAGAGATGAAGCCAGGGACAAATTAAGTCTTTTTACAACAAATCTGTATAAAATAATCAAGTTATAGTCAATCAGCTTTATCTATACAGCGCTTTTTATAATACTGACTGTTTCAAAGCAGTTTAGTTCATATATATATATATATACCGTGATGTCATCGTCCAGCTCAGTTCTCATATAATGGTGTCAATGCAGGAGATCAATAATGTTGTAGAATATTACATGAATAGGACATTCACCTTTATTAGATTAGCACCATCTTTCTCACAGCCGATGTAGAACTTCTTCTCGGGCGTCTGAAAGGCCAGCAGTTCTTTAGTGATGCCCAGATGGCCCTCGAGGATGGTCTCCTCCACACCCGTCTCGCTCGTCTTCTTCACCTCGTCCTGAACGCACATGAAGACCCAAGAGTTAAACATCGCTCTCGTGCTCCGGCTCGAGGAGCTGTGAATGTGAACTCACTCGTATTCTCTTGAGCCAGTCGATCTCGTTGTTGAGCAGCACCTCGGCGTTGGGCAGGTTTATGTTGCTGTTGTACGCGTAGTTGAGCAAGTGGCGTAAGAGCGTGAAGTAATCGCCAGCGTGCTTCGCTCTTTCTTTAGCCGTACTCTGAAACAGCAGCAAGCAATTAATAACGGCATCTAAACATGTTGCATCATGGGTCAACCCTTCTGCGTGACGGCTGTACTCACTCCCAGGACAGTGAAGAGGAGGGTGATGAAGAACAGCAGCGGTCGGTGGCCCATACAGCACCTGGTGGCCATGAGGAAGAACTGCTCCTGTGCCATCTGACGCACCGCTCTGAGGAAAACACAACGCTTCTTTAGCACCTCAGTCTTCACACCACGCAGTTTCTGGTCTCATGTTAAACGTCACGCTAACATGATTCGAACAGGTTAAATGGTCCTGAAACACTTGTGCTCCTCACGGTCAGAAATGAGCGCATTGGAAATGAATGGGAGAGGAAGTTCCTCTAGTGGAAGCGTTTGGAACTGCAACCGAACAACATCTCACTGATAGATCCTTTTTTGAGATATAAGGCTCATATTTGGAGCACAACTTGTTTAGATTTATGGCTTTGATTTTCTCACAGTTTTAGAGTAAAACATGTTTTTGAAAATATATATTTCATATAAATTTTTTAAATAGTACTATGCAAATTTGTCATAACAATAAGCGTAAAATTCTGTAACTTTTTTAAAGTTCACTTTTTAAAACATTTTTCACTTCAGCAATAATCTGCCAAGGGTCGTCTTTGAAAAGAGATCAAACTTCAGTCTGTCGCTCTAAAGCGTTCAAGATTTACCACAGTTTAATTTGGAAATTTAATTTTCCTGTCTATGCTCAAAAAGTGAATAAATGGATTGTAAATACAGCATAAATATAATTTAGTACCATAAAATCCCCTAAAAATACAAAATATTAAATAAAAAACATTATCGAACTAAAATACAGTACTAGTATCGTATATTAATTTCACTGAAATAAGAAAATTCTGTCTTTTTTAACCGACACGCGAGGATCAATCGGCCCTACACACACTGGGGATGCTGGAATCCTCCGAACACCAGCTAGTGAACACACACCTGCTCTGTCTGTGAACACACACCTGCTCTGTCTGTGAACACACACCTGCTCTGTGTCTGTGAACACACACCTGCTCTGTGTCTGTGAACACACACCTGCTCTGTGTCTGTGAACACACACCTGCTCTGTCTGTGAACACACACCTGCTCTGTCTGTGAACACACACCTGCTCTGTCTGTGAACACACACCTGCTCTGTGTCTGTGAACACACACCTGCTCTGTGTCTGTGAACACACACCTGCTCTGTGTCTGTGAACACACACCTGCTCTGGCAGTGAACACACACCTGCTCTGTCTGTGAACACACACCTGCTCTGTCTGTGAACACACACCTGCTCTGTCTGTGAACACACACCTGCTCTGTGTCTGTGAACACACACCTGCTCTGTGTCTGTGAACACACACCTGCTCTGTGTCTGTGAACACACACCTGCTCTGGCAGTGAACACACACCTGCTCTGGCAGTGAACACACACCTGCTCTGTCTGTGAACACACACCTGCTCTGTCTGTGAACACACACCTGCTCTGTCTGTGAACACACACCTGCTCTGGCAGTGAACACACACCTGCTCTGTCTGTGAACACACACCTGCTCTGTGTCTGTGAACACACACCTGCTCTGTGTCTGTGAACACACACCTGCTCTGTGTCTGTGAACACACACCTGCTCTGTGTCTGTGAACACACACCTGCTCTGTGTCTGTGAACACACACCTGCTCTGTGTCTGTGAACACACACCTGCTCTGTCTGTGAACACACACCTGCTCTGTGTCTGTGAACACACACCTGCTCTGTGTCTGTGAACACACACCTGCTCTGTGTCTGTGAACACACACCTGCTCTGTCTGTGAACACACACCTGCTCTGTCAGTGAACACACACCTGCTCTGTCTGTGAACACACACCTGCTCTGTCAGTGAACACACACCTGCTCTGTCTGTGAACACACACCTGCTCTGTCTGTGAACACACACCTGCTCTGTCTGTGAACACACACCTGCTCTGTCTGTGAACACACACCTGCTCTGTCTGTGAACACACACCTGC
This sequence comes from Abramis brama, assembly GCF_963993115.1. Taxonomy (NCBI): domain Eukaryota; kingdom Metazoa; phylum Chordata; class Actinopteri; order Cypriniformes; family Leuciscidae; genus Abramis; species Abramis brama. Next base: position 121,652 of record NC_139973.1, on the reverse strand, counting down.
TCTGTCTGTGAACACACACCTGCTCTGTCTGTGAACACACACCTGCTCTGTCAGTGAACACACACCTGCTCTGTGTCTGTGAACACACACCTGCTCTGTCTGTGAACACACACCTGCTCTGTCTGTGAACACACACCTGCTCTGTCTGTGAACACACACCTGCTCTGTCTGTGAACACACACCTGCTCTGTCTGTGAACACACACCTGCTCTGTCTGTGAACACACACCTGCTCTGTCTGTGAACACACACCTGCTCTGGCAGTGAACACACACCTGCTCTGGCAGTGAACACACACCTGCTCTGGCAGTGAACACTAGAGCCCGACCGATATATCGGCGGGCCGATATTATCGGCCGATATTAGGCATTTTCCTAACTATCGGTATCGGCATTTATAATGGCCGATAAATTAATATTTAAAAAAATGCAGCGTGCAGTGATTTATGTAAGGATGGCGCTGCCAATAAAGCACCTAAAAGCTGTCACAAAGAACAGGCAAAAGTGGCAAAAAAATAACGCGTCCATGTAGACACAGTGTTAAAGCGACACAGTGTTAAAGCTCATTCTGCTACGTTACAACATCAAGCAATATTCCAATAATTTATGTAATTATAACACTTTATATAGGGCCATTTTGCATTAAGAGTAGCCAGATGGACACGCGAGACGCGACACGTTCAGAATTAATACACTTTTAGTAAACTACAGAACAGCGCGAGCGGGAAGCGGCGCACCTCACAGGCAGAGAATGCGTCCGAGAATGGACACTGCATTAGTGATATAAAACGCACACACACAGGTCTGTTAAATTAAGCAATACTTTTAAGGTAGTCTAATATTTTTCTGACTAACAAAATTACTGACACAGTAAAGGGTAGATTTAAATAAAGAAAAACGAAATTTAAATAAAGAAAACGAAATTTAAATAAAGAAAACGAAATTTAAATAAAGAAATTAAACGAAATTTAAATAAAGAAAAACGAAATTTAAATAAAGAAAAACGAAATTTAAATAAAGAAATTAAACGAAATTTAAATAAAGAAAAACGAAATTTAAATAAAGAAAAAACGAAATTTAAATAAAGAAAAACGAAATTAAGTTAAATTAAAAAACGAGATTAATTTAGATTGATAATAACGGGTAAAAAGGCTAATACATTTTGTTTCTATTATTCCATTTTCCACAATGTCAAAGCAACACAGCTTAACCCAAAACACAAGCTCAGACATGCACTTCGTCCATACAAACTCCGCTGTTCTGCGCTCTAGCCAGAGAACACTCCCGTTGCTGGAACACTTGCGCTTCAGTTCTATTTCTAGCTTGCATGCGTTTTCCGCGTGGCTCGAGCCGCGCCTGAGAGACGCGTCTCACGCAGGCAGTGTGCAAACTCCAACCTGTTAACATGGGAGCCGAAATAAAAACGGCCATGCCACGCAGTCAGTGTGTCGCCGGCCTTATTCAAGCGCGAATGAGAACCGTTTCGCGGGGGATCCCAGATGTGAAAAAAAAAAACGAATGTCAAATTTTCAAATCGAATACCAACCCACCGAACGAATATTCGAATATTCGGGTCCAGCCCTATAGCCTAGTTTCACGTTTAGTACATTTTGCTTACTACTTATTTAAAATAGTATAAAACTACTGTACATATGTAATTATAAACGTTTTCATTATATTATTAATTTTACTTTACTAAAAAGATCTGAGTTCTTCCTCCACTGGTAGATATTAGAGAAATTAAGATTAAAAATAGAAGATAAGGTTTTGTCAGTGACACTTTTGATATATTTATAAGTTATGTTTTAAATAACGTGACTAAATTAAAAGACAAAGTCGTTAGTGAAGATTATGCAACAGTATTTAGAATATAATATAATATAAAATGCAATGCAAACTAGTTTGGTTACAGCTCAAATTCTCATTCTATCATTCACCCTGCCTCCATTACATATCTTTGTCACACAAGTGTTTGATCACCACATTTGAGTGATCATTGCAAAACGTTTATATATTTATTCTGTTTATACTGTGTATTCTATATACAGTACCCATCAAAAGTTTGTACACACCAATTGGAAAGTGTGTCCAAACTTACTGTACTATAATACACATAAATAATATTGCTACTGTATTATAATATACACATAAATAATATCGGCCGATATATCGGTATCTGGCTTTTTTTTATCGGTATCGGCATCGGCGCCCAAAAATCCATATCGGTCGGGCTCTAGTGAACACACACCTGCTCTGGCAGTGAACACACACCTGCTCTGTCTGTGAACACACACCTGCTCTGTCTGTGAACACACACCTGCTCTGTCTGTGAACACACACCTGCTCTGTGTCTGTGAACACACACCTGCTCTGTCTGTGAACACACACCTGCTCTGTCTGTGAACACACACCTGCTCTGTGTCTGTGAACACACACCTGCTCTGTGTCTGTGAACACACACCTGCTCTGTCTGTGAACACACACCTGCTCTGTCTGTGAACACACACCTGCTCTGGCAGTGAACACACACCTGCTCTGTCTGTGAACACACACCTGCTCTGGCAGTGAACACACACCTGCTCTGGCAGTGAACACACACCTGCTCTGTCTGTGAACACACACCTGCTCTGTCTGTGAACACACACCTGCTCTGTGTGTGAACACACACCTGCTCTGTGTGTGAACACACACCTGCTCTGTGTCTGTGAACACACACCTGCTCTGTCTGTGAACACACACCTGCTCTGTCTGTGAACACACACCTGCTCTGTCTGTGAACACACACCTGCTCTGTCTGTGAACACACACCTGCTCTGTCTGTGAACACACACCTGCTCTGGCAGTGAACACACACCTGCTCTGTGTCTGTGAACACACACCTGCTCTGTCTGTGAACACACACCTGCTCTGTGTCTGTGAACACACACCTGCTCTGTCTGTGAACACACACCTGCTCTGTGTCTGTGAACACACACCTGCTCTGTCTGTGAACACACACCTGCTCTGTCTGTGAACACACACCTGCTCTGTCTGTGAACACACACCTGCTCTGTGTCTGTGAACACACACCTGCTCTGTCTGTGAACACACACCTGCTCTGTGTCTGTGAACACACACCTGCTCTGTGTGTGAACACACACCTGCTCTGTGTCTGTGAACACACACCTGCTCTGTGTCTGTGAACACACACCTGCTCTGTCTGTGAACACACACCTGCTCTGTCTGTGAACACACACCTGCTCTGTCTGTGAACACACACCTGCTCTGGCAGTGAACACACACCTGCTCTGTCTGTGAACACACACCTGCTCTGTCTGTGAACACACACCTGCTCTGTGTCTGTGAACACACACCTGCTCTGTCTGTGAACACACACCTGCTCTGGCAGTGAACACACACCTGCTCTGTCTGTGAACACACACCTGCTCTGGCAGTGAACACACACCTGCTCTGTCTGTGAACACACACCTGCTCTGTCTGTGAACACACACCTGCTCTGTGTCTGTGAACACACACCTGCTCTGTCTGTGAACACACACCTGCTCTGTCTGTGAACACACACCTGCTCTGTCTGTGAACACACACCTGCTCTGTCTGTGAACACACACCTGCTCTGTGTCTGTGAACACACACCTGCTCTGTCTGTGAACACACACCTGCTCTGTCTGTGAACACACACCTGCTCTGGCAGTGAACACACACCTGCTCTGTCTGTGAACACACACCTGCTCTGGCAGTGAACACACACCTGCTCTGTCTGTGAACACACACCTGCTCTGTCTGTGAACACACACCTGCTCTGTCTGTGAACACACACCTGCTCTGTGTCTGTGAACACACACCTGCTCTGTCTGTGAACACACACCTGCTCTGTCTGTGAACACACACCTGCTCTGTCTGTGAACACACACCTGCTCTGTCTGTGAACACACACCTGCTCTGTCTGTGAACACACACCTGCTCTGTGTCTGTGAACACACACCTGCTCTGTCTGTGAACACACACCTGCTCTGTCTGTGAACACACACCTGCTCTGTCTGTGAACACACACCTGCTCTGTCTGTGAACACACACCTGCTCTGGCAGTGAACACACACCTGCTCTGTCTGTGAACACACACCTGCTCTGTCTGTGAACACACACCTGCTCTGTCTGTGAACACACACCTGCTCTGTGTCTGTGAACACACACCTGCTCTGTCTGTGAACACACACCTGCTCTGTGTCTGTGAACACACACCTGCTCTGTGTCTGTGAACACACACCTGCTCTGTCTGTGAACACACACCTGCTCTGTGTCTGTGAACACACACCTGCTCTGTCTGTGAACACACACCTGCTCTGTCTGTGAACACACACCTGCTCTGTCTGTGAACACACACCTGCTCTGTCTGTGAACACACACCTGCTCTGTCTGTGAACACACACCTGCTCTGTCTGTGAACACACACCTGCTCTGTCTGTGAACACACACCTGCTCTGTCTGTGAACACACACCTGCTCTGTGTCTGTGAACACACACCTGCTCTGTCTGTGAACACACACCTGCTCTGTCTGTGAACACACACCTGCTCTGTGTCTGTGAACACACACCTGCTCTGTCTGTGAACACACACCTGCTCTGTGTCTGTGAACACACACCTGCTCTGTGTCTGTGAACACACACCTGCTCTGTGTCTGTGAACACACACCTGCTCTGTGTCTGTGAACACACACCTGCTCTGTCTGTGAACACACACCTGCTCTGTCTGTGAACACACACCTGCTCTGGCAGTGAAGCAGCAGGTCGATGATGAAGGTCTGCCACGCCTTCTCTTTGCTGAGCGTGTCGAGGGCCGTCGGGAGCAGAGCGAAACACAAGGTCATGACCTCCAGCGCCTCACAGCAAACCTGCTCGTCTTCAGCGTCAGGCTCGTTCCCCGCATTCGTCTAAAGAACAACACATGTACGTTTAAAAGTGCGGTGTGTAATATTCAGGAGGATCTGTTGACAGAAATGCAATATCATATTCATAACTATGTTTTCAGTGGTGTATAAAGATCTTAACGAACCGTGTGTGTTTATTAGGTTAGAATGAGGCCTTTCTCTCTACACACACCGCTTACATCGACATGTTTCTACGGTGGCCCTGAACGGACAAACGCGGTTCGTCACTATGTTGTTCTTCATGATAAGAAGCTTCAGCTAAAGCCAGCGGATAAAACACTGACACAATGATGAACAAGTAACAATAATATTCACAATAACATAGTTTTACTGAATAATTAAGTAGACCTAATTTCTTCATTCATCTTTGTAAAGAAACCTCATTGCTGACTGGCTACTCTCTGCTGTCTCAGACGACGACATCACTTCCTGTTGGCCACCGTAACTTCTGTTGGGTGCAGTTCACAACCTCACCACTAGATGCCGCTAAACATCACACAGTGCACCTTTAACTGAGGACATTGGTATTGAGCCGTGAATCCTGCCTTTTCGTAGATCTGGCTAATCTCTTCGTTCGAGCTGAAGACCAGATGCACCATCCCACATCCCGAAGCCCAGACGATCTTCTGCACGGCGCGGATCACACAGATATCCGGGATGTACTTCGAGGCCTGGAAGAAGTTCTGTACGATGTGGGAAAACAACAAAGATCAGTGTGACACGTGTTTACAAGATCTCATCCTGCAAGATTACAGCGGGGAAGATCAGGACCTCGTCAGAGATCTGCTGGGCCAATCGGATGGCCACGTTGCGCAGCATGCACTCGGAGCCGGGATTGGGAATGTTCTGGAGAGCGTTCTGCAGAACCAGAGCCTGATCGTGAGTCGCCTGGTTTATCTGGAAGACAAACAGGAAGTCACATCAGCATTAGAGGAAATACGTCAGCCAGAGGAAGGATTAATTTCGTTGATGAATAATTTTAGTCATTTATTTTCATTTTTTCACAGAAGAAAACGAGACGACAACTAAATAAAAACCAGTTTTGAATGACAAAAACTATGACAAAAATCTATTGACGTAGGATCCTGATATCCTGATTCATTATATTTAATTTATACAAATAAATCTGCTTGAAAGAATAAAACGTGATGTATGCAAGTTGTTATAAAGAATGCATTGAGAAGAAGACTGTGCTTTACTTCAGGAGAAGTGGTTTTATTTAAGATTTTTTTTTTATGTCACAGTATATTTTTTTTAATGTTTTTTTGTCTGTTTTGCCTGTTCAAAGTTTAAAACAGGTTAATAGATGTTTTCTCCGAGAGTATATGGGTTTGGACATTTTAGAGAAATTCTAAATTAATGCATTACAATTGAACTAAACCCATTATATTTTAGTCGACTAAGTCTAGACTAGAACTAAAACAGTTCAGATGACTTAAATATGACTAAAACTAAATGGCATTTGTGTCAAAAGACTATGACTATATTTGCTGTCAAAACTAACACTGCTGTGAGGTTGTGTGGGGGTAAGTTGTGTGGGGGTAAGTCAGTGGGGTAAGTTGTGTCGGGGTAAGTCGCACCGGAGAGGCGGGGTTGGTGCCCTCCACCACAGGCTGGCACGCCTCTGCCACTGCCTTCACGTGCCCGAACCCGATGGCGGTGAGCATGAGTTTGCTGATCTTGAGGGCGTTCAGGTAAGAGCCGCGCCTCGTCTCCATGTCCGCACTGGGAAGGAAGTTGTTCCTCGTGAGCATTCCCAGTACGAGCGGAAGACCACCACTCTTCAGGAAGTTGTACTGGAAGTCACAGGCGTCGTCTCCCAGCGTGCCACTGGCGGGCATCAGCAGCGCATACACCACCTGAGAGAGAGAGACACAGAGAGGAGAGAGAGAGAGAGAGAGAGAGAGAGAGAGAGAGAGAGAGAGAGAGAGAGAGAGAGAGAGAGAGAGAGACAGGGAGAGAGAGAGAGAGAGAGACAGGGAGAGAGAGAGAGAGAGACAGAGAGAGAGAGAGAGAGAGAGAGAGCACAGAGAGAGAGAGAGAGAGAGAGAGAGAGAGAGAGAGAGAGAGAGAGAGAGAGAGAGAGAGAGAGAGAGAGAGAGAGAGAGAGAGAGAGAGAGAGAGAGAGAGAGAGAGAGAGAGAGACACAGAGAGGAGAGAGAGAGAGAGACAGAGAGAGAGAGAGAGAGAGGGAAAACATTTGATCTGATAAACACCATGTATAAAAACAACACATGTGCTGTAAAAATAGGGAATAGTCGAACAGAATTTTCCCCCCAAAATCAAGGAGTCAGACAAGGTTGCCCATTGAGCCCCACTCTATTTAACATCTATATAAATGAATTAGCCAAAGCATTAAATAACTCCACTGCCCCCGGCCCAACCCTGACGGACTCAGAGGTCAGATGTCTCCTCTTTGCAGATGATCTAGTCATTTTGTCAGAAACAAAAGAGGGACTACAACAGCTCCTCGACGTCGTAGAGACATTCAGTCTAACGTGGGCTCTCAAAATTAACTTAGCTAAAACAAAAATAATGATTTTTCAAAATAGATCCAGGTGTAGGGAAAATAAATATGTCTTCAAAGCAGGAAACCAAGTCCTCCAACACACCCACGAATACACATATCTGGGACTAAAGCTGAGTTCAACAGGGAACTTTAATCTGGCTGTGAATGAACTGAAAGCGAAAGCAATGAGAGTCTTCTACATGATTAAAAACACTATTCGGCATGAAATTCCAATTCAAACCTGGCTAAAAATCCTAAAAGCAATAATTGAACCCATTGCTCTGTATGGCAGTGAGATATGGGGACCTCTGAAAACCCAAGATTTCTCAAAATGGGAAAAAGAGGAAATCGAAACTCTGCATACCCAAATTTGTAAAAGCATCCTAAAAGTAAACAGAGCGACACCAAACAACTCGTGCAGAGCTGAATTAGGACAATACCCCCTGCTGATCACTATCCAAAAAAGAGCTGTGAAGTTCTACCAGCACCTGAAGCGCAGTGACCCGAGCTCATACCAGCTGAGGCCCTGCGGTGTCAGGAGCAGAACCGGCACCGGAGCGCAGTGACCCGAGCTCATACCAGGCTGAGGCCCTGCGGTGTCAGGAGCAGAACCGGCACCGGAGCGCAGTGACCCGAGCTCATACCAGGCTGAGGCCCTGCGGTGTCAGGAGCAGAACCGGCACCGGAGCGCAGTGACCCGAGCTCATACCAGGCTGAGGCCCTGCGGTGTCAGGAGCAGAACCGGCACCGGAGCGCAGTGACCCGAGCTCATACCAGCTGAGGCCCTGCGGTGTCAGGAGCAGAACCGGCACCGGAGCGCAGTGACCCGAGCTCATACCAGGCTGAGGCCCTGCGGTGTCAGGAGCAGAACCGGCACCGGAGCGCACTCTCACAGCTCATGCTGAAACTACAGCCAGACCAGCACTGCACTATCTGGCCCAACCAAATTATTAAATTACAAAAACAAAATTACATTACCTATTGGAAAGATGCTACTAAATCACAAAAGAAGATGGAACTCTATTTACACCTGAAAAGAGACTATACACCAGCAGAATACCTGAGCTGTGTGAAAGAGCATAAAATGAGAAAGACCCTGACCAAGTACAGGCTGAGTGACCACAGTCTGGCTGTAGAGAGAGGAGTGTGTGTGTGTGTGTGTGTGTGTGTGTGTGTGTGTGTGAGTGACCACAGTCTGGCTGTAGAGAGAGGAGTGTGTGTGTGTGTGTGTGTGTGTGTGTGTGTGTGTGTGAGTGACCACAGTCTGGCTGTAGAGAGAGGAGTGTGTGTGTGTGTGTGTGTGTGTGTGTGTGAGTGACCACAGTCTGGCTGTAGAGAGAGGTGTGTGTGTGTGTGTGTGTGTGTGTGTGTGTGAGTGACCACAGTCTGGCTGTAGAGAGAGGAGTGTGTGTGTGTGTGTGTGTGTGTGTGTGAGTGACCACAGTCTGGCTGTAGAGAGAGGTGTGTGTGTGTGTGTGTGTGTGTGTGAGTGACCACAGTCTGGCTGTAGAGAGAGGAGTGTGTGTGTGTGTGTGTGTGTGTGTGTGTGTGAGTGACCACAGTCTGGCTGTAGAGAGAGGAGTGTGTGTGTGTGTGTGTGTGTGTGTGTGAGTGACCACAGTCTGGCTGTAGAGAGAGGAGTGTGTGTGTGTGTGTGTGTGTGTGTGTGAGTGACCACAGTCTGGCTGTAGAGAGAGGTGTGTGTGTGTGTGTGTGTGTGTGTGTGTGTGTGTGAGTGACCACAGTCTGGCTGTAGAGAGAGGTGTGTGTGTGTGTGTGTGTGTGTGACCACAGTCTGGCTGTAGAGAGAGGTGTGTGTGTGTGTGTGTGTGTGTGTGTGTGTGAGTGACCACAGTCTGGCTGTAGAGAGAGGTGTGTGTGTGTGTGTGTGTGTGTGTGTGAGAGTGACCACAGTCTGGCTGTAGAGAGAGGTGTGTGTGTGTGTGTGTGTGTGTGTGTGTGAGTGACCACAGTCTGGCTGTAGAGAGAGGTGTGTGTGTGTGTGTGTGTGTGAGTGACCACAGTCTGGCTGTAGAGAGAGGTGTGTGTGTGTGTGTGTGTGTGTGTGTGAGTGACCACAGTCTGGCTGTAGAGAGAGGTGTGTGTGTGTGTGTGTGTGTGTGTGTGAGTGACCACAGTCTGGCTGTAGAGAGAGGTGTGTGTGTGTGTGTGTGTGTGTGTGTGAGTGACCACAGTCTGGCTGTAGAGAGAGGTGTGTGTGTGTGTGTGTGTGTGTGTGTGTGTGAGTGACCACAGTCTGGCTGTAGAGAGAGGTGTGTGTGTGTGTGTGTGTGTGAGTGACCACAGTCTGGCTGTAGAGAGAGGTGTGTGTGTGTGTGTGTGTGTGTGTGTGTGTGAGTGACCACAGTCTGGCTGTAGAGAGAGGTGTGTGTGTGTGTGTGTGTGTGTGTGTGTGAGTGACCACAGTCTGGCTGTAGAGAGAGGAGTGTGTGTGTGTGTGTGTGTGTGTGTGTGTGTGAGTGACCACAGTCTGGCTGTAGAGAGAGGTGTGTGTGTGTGTGTGTGTGTGTGTGTGTGAGTGACCACAGTCTGGCTGTAGAGAGAGGTGTGTGTGTGTGTGTGTGTGTGTGTGTGTGAGTGACCACAGTCTGGCTGTAGAGAGAGGAGTGTGTGTGTGTGTGTGTGTGTGTGTGAGTGACCACAGTCTGGCTGTAGAGAGAGGTGTGTGTGTGTGTGTGTGTGTGTGTGAGTGACCACAGTCTGGCTGTAGAGAGAGGAGTGTGTGTGTGTGTGTGTGTGTGTGTGTGTGTGAGTGACCACAGTCTGGCTGTAGAGAGAGGAGTGTGTGTGTGTGTGTGTGTGTGTGTGTGAGTGACCACAGTCTGGCTGTAGAGAGAGGAGTGTGTGTGTGTGTGTGTGTGTGTGTGTGTGAGTGACCACAGTCTGGCTGTAGAGAGAGGTGTGTGTGTGTGTGTGTGTGTGTGTGTGTGTGAGTGACCACAGTCTGGCTGTAGAGAGAGGTGTGTGTGTGTGTGTGTGTGTGTGACCACAGTCTGGCTGTAGAGAGAGGTGTGTGTGTGTGTGTGTGTGTGTGTGTGTGTGAGTGACCACAGTCTGGCTGTAGAGAGAGGTGTGTGTGTGTGTGTGTGTGTGTGTGTGTGTGTGAGTGACCACAGTCTGGCTGTAGAGAGAGGTGTGTGTGTGTGTGTGTGTGTGTGTGTGTGTGAGTGACCACAGTCTGGCTGTAGAGAGAGGTGTGTGTGTGTGTGTGTGTGTGAGTGACCACAGTCTGGCTGTAGAGAGAGGTGTGTGTGTGTGTGTGTGTGTGTGTGAGTGACCACAGTCTGGCTGTAGAGAGAGGTGTGTGTGTGTGTGTGTGTGTGTGTGTGAGTGACCACAGTCTGGCTGTAGAGAGAGGTGTGTGTGTGTGTGTGTGTGTGTGTGTGTGAGTGACCACAGTCTGGCTGTAGAGAGAGGTGTGTGTGTGTGTGTGTGTGTGTGTGTGAGTGACCACAGTCTGGCTGTAGAGAGAGGAGTGTGTGTGTGTGTGTGTGTGTGTGTGTGTGTGTGTGAGTGACCACAGTCTGGCTGTAGAGAGAGGTGTGTGTGTGTGTGTGTGTGTGTGTGTGTGTGTGTGTGAGTGACCACAGTCTGGCTGTAGAGAGAGGTGTGTGTGTGTGTGTGTGTGTGTGTGTGAGTGACCACAGTCTGGCTGTAGAGAGAGGTGTGTGTGTGTGTGTGTGTGTGTGTGTGTGTGTGTGTGAGTGACCACAGTCTGGCTGTAGAGAGAGGTGTGTGTGTGTGTGTGTGTGTGAGTGACCACAGTCTGGCTGTAGAGAGAGGTGTGTGTGTGTGTGTGTCGTGTGTGTGTGAGTGACCACAGTCTGGCTGTAGAGAGAGGTGTGTGTGTGTGTGTGTGTGTGTGTGTGAGTGACCACAGTCTGGCTGTAGAGAGAGGTGTGTGTGTGTGTGTGTGTGTGTGTGTGAGTGACCACAGTCTGGCTGTAGAGAGAGGTGTGTGTGTGTGTGTGTGTGTGTGTGTGAGTGACCACAGTCTGGCTGTAGAGAGAGGTGTGTGTGTGTGTGTGTGTGTGTGTGTGAGTGACCACAGTCTGGCTGTAGAGAGAGGTGTGTGTGTGTGTGTGTGTGTGTGTGTGTGTGAGTGACCACAGTCTGGCTGTAGAGAGAGGAGTGTGTGTGTGTGTGTGTGTGTGTGTGTGTGTGTGAGTGACCACAGTCTGGCTGTAGAGAGAGGTGTGTGTGTGTGTGTGTGTGTGTGTGTGTGTGTGTGAGTGACCACAGTCTGGCTGTAGAGAGAGGTGTGTGTGTGTGTGTGTGTGTGTGTGTGACCACAGTCTGGCTGTAGAGAGAGGTGTGTGTGTGTGTGTGTGTGTGTGTGTGAGTGACCACAGTCTGGCTGTAGAGAGAGGTGTGTGTGTGTGTGTGTGTGTGTGTGTGAGTGACCACAGTCTGGCTGTAGAGAGAGGTGTGTGTGTGTGTGTGTGTGTGTGTGTGTGTGTGTGTGTGTGAGTGACCACAGTCTGGCTGTAGAGAGAGGTGTGTGTGTGTGTGTGTGTGTGTGTGTGAGTGACCACAGTCTGGCTGTAGAGAGAGGTGTGTGTGTGTGTGTGTGTGAGTGACAACAGTCTGGCTGTAGAGAGAGGTGTGTGTGTGTGTGTGTGTGTGTGTGTGTGTGTGAGTGACCACAGTCTGGCTGTAGAGAGAGGTGTGTGTGTGTGTGTGTGTGTGTGTGTGTGTGTGTGAGTGACCACAGTCTGGCTGTAGAGAGAGGTGTGTGTGTGTGTGTGTGTGTGTGTGTGTGTGTGTGTGTGAGTGACCACAGTCTGGCTGTAGAGAGAGGTGTGTGTGTGTGTGTGTGTGTGTGTGTGTGAGTGACCACAGTCTGGCTGTAGAGAGAGGTGTGTGTGTGTGTGTGTGTGTGAGTGACCACAGTCTGGCTGTAGAGAGAGGTGTGTGTGTGTGTGTGTGTGTGTGTGAGTGACCACAGTCTGGCTGTAGAGAGAGGTGTGTGTGTGTGTGTGTGTGTGTGAGTGACCACAGTCTGGCTGTAGAGAGAGGTGTGTGTGTGTGTGTGTGTGTGTGTGTGTGTGTGTGTGAGTGACCACAGTCTGGCTGTAGAGAGAGGTGTGTGTGTGTGTGTGTGTGTGTGTGTGTGTGAGTGACCACAGTCTGGCTGTAGAGGAGAGGTGTGTGTGTGTGTGTGTGTGTGTGTGAGTGACCACAGTCTGGCTGTAGAGAGAGGTGTGTGTGTGTGTGTGTGTGTGTGTGTGTGTGTGTGAGTGACCACAGTCTGGCTGTAGAGAGAGGTGTGTGTGTGTGTGTGTGTGTGTGTGAGTGACCACAGTCTGGCTGTAGGAGAGAGGTGTGTGTGTGTGTGTGTGTGTGTGTGTGTGTGTGTGTGTGTGTGTGTGTGTGTGAGAGAGTGACCACAGTCCGGCTGTAGAGAGAGGTGTGTGTGTGTGTGTGTGTGTGTGTGTGTGAGTGACCACAGTCTGGCTGTAGAGAGAGGTGTGTGTGTGTGTGTGTGTGTGTGTGAGTGACCACAGTCTGGCTGTAGAGAGAGGTGTGTGTGTGTGTGTGTGTGTGTGTGTGTGAGTGACCACAGTCTGGCTGTAGAGAGAGGTGTGTGTGTGTGTGTGTGTGTGTGAGTGACCACAGTCTGGCTGTAGAGAGAGGTGTGTGTGTGTGTGTGTGTGTGTGTGAGTGACCACAGTCTGGCTGTAGAGAGAGGTGTGTGTGTGTGTGTGTGAGTGACCACAGTCTGGCTGTAGAGAGAGGTGTGTGTGTGTGTGTGTGTGTGTGTGAGTGACCACAGTCTGGCTGTAGAGAGAGGTGTGTGTGTGTGTGTGTGTGTGTGTGAGTGACCACAGTCTGGCTGTAGAGAGAGGTGTGTGTGTGTGTGTGTGTGTGTGTGAGTGACCACAGTCCGGCTGTAGAGAGAGGTGTGTGTGTGTGTGTGTGTGTGTGTGAGTGACCACAGTCTGGCTGTAGAGAGAGGTGTGTGTGTGTGTGTGTGAGTGACCACAGTCTGGCTGTAGAGAGAGGTGTGTGTGTGTGTGTGTGTGTGAGTGACCACAGTCTGGCTGTAGAGAGAGGTGTGTGTGTGTGTGTGTGTGTGTGTGAGTGACCACAGTCTGGCTGTAGAGAGAGGTGTGTGTGTGTGTGTGTGTGTGTGTGAGTGACCACAGTCTGGCTGTAGAGAGAGGTGTGTGTGTGTGTGTGTGTGAGTGACCACAGTCTGGCTGTAGAGAGAGGTGTGTGTGTGTGTGTGTGTGTGTGTGAGTGACCACAGTCTGGCTGTAGAGAGAGGTGTGTGTGTGTGTGTGTGTGTGTGAGTGACCACAGTCTGGCTGTAGAGAGAGGTGTGTGTGTGTGTGTGTGTGTGTGTGTGTGTGAGTGACCACAGTCTGGCTGTAGAGAGAGGTGTGTGTGTGTGTGTGTGTGAGTGACCACAGTCTGGCTGTAGAGAGAGGTGTGTGTGTGTGTGTGTGTGAGTGACCACAGTCTGGCTGTAGAGAGAGGTGTGTGTGTGTGTGTGTGTGTGTGAGTGACCACAGTCTGGCTGTAGAGAGAGGTGTGTGTGTGTGTGTGTGTGTGTGTGTGAGTGACCACAGTCTGGCTGTAGAGAGAGGTGTGTGTGTGTGTGTGTGTGTGTGTGTGTGAGTGACCACAGTCTGGCTGTAGAGAGAGGTGTGTGTGTGTGTGTGTGTGTGAGCAGAGACTGTGTTCACTGTGCTCTCAGAGAGAGGTGTGTGTGTGTGTGTGTGAGCAGAGACTGTGTTCACTGTGCTCTCAGAGAGAGGTGTGTGTGTGTGTGTGTGTGTGTGTGTGTGTGTGTGTGTGAGCAGAGACTGTGTTCACTGTGCTCTCAGAGAGAGGTGTGTGTGTGTGTGTGTGAGCAGAGACTGTGTTCACTGTGCTCTCAGAGAGAGGTGTGTGTGTGTGTGTGTGTGTGAGCAGAGACTGTGTTCACTGTGCTCTCAGAGAGAGGTGTGTGTGTGTGTGTGTGTGTGTGTGTGTGTGTGTGTGTGTGTGTGTGTGTGTGTGTGTGTGTGTGTGTGTGTGTGTGTGTGTGTGTGTGAGCAGAGACTGTGTTCACTGTGCTCTCAGAGAGAGGTGTGTGTGTGTGTGTGAGCAGAGACTGTGTTCACTGTGCTCTCAGAGGGAGGTGTGTGTGTGTGTGTGTGTGTGTGTGTGTGTGTGTGTGTGTGTGTGTGTGAGCAGAGACTGTGTTCTCAGGGAGAGGTGGAGACAGAAGAACACTTCCTGATACACTATGATCACTATCACAGCATTAGATCAGACTATTTCACTAGATTCCAACAACTAGAACCAAATTTTATGGCACTACCAAATTCAGAAAAATTAAATCATATTTTGGGTGAGGACTCCAGCTCAATCACAACAGCAGCAAAATATGTGACAGCCACAAACTACGAGAGTCAGCCAGTGGACAAAACCACAGTCAGAATCATTCTCATCTTGTCTGAATGTTGGTACAAATGTACAAGGGTTAGGGTTACAGGTGTGTTTTTTTTTTCTTTTTCTTGTTTATATAAATGTATTCATGCATTTGTTTACTGATTGATTTATTGACTTTATTGATTATTTGTTCATTGCTTATGTAATGGCCAATGCTTTGGCAATACTGTACAAGTCATGCCAATAAAGCTCATTTGAATTTGAGAGAGAGAGAGAAAGAGAGAGAGAGAGAGAGAGAGAGAGAGAGACACAGAGAGAGAGAGAGAGAGAGACACAGAGAGAGAGAGAGAGAGAGAGAGAGAGAGAGAGAGAGAGAGAGAGAGAGAGAGAGAGAGAGAGAGAGAGAGAGAGAGAGAGAGAGAGAGAATCTGTCTTGGAAGAGAGATCTGTTGCAGCATCAGCCCAGCACAGGGTTCTTAATGTGGGACTCATTTCAAGTGAGAGCAAGGTTACATTGTGTTTCCTTACAAGATACATTGTTATAGTTTTTATGTGTCAAACACAACTATGCAAAAAAGTGTCTTTTTTTCCCAATTATTTTTGGCCACATGACAGAGATCTGATATTCCATTTGTCGTATTTCTGTTTTGCATAAAACTGAAGAATATTCGGTACATCCTATGATGCTGTTTTCTAAAATGATCTGACATTAACTTTTGCATGGATTTTATTGAAAAGAGCTTCGGCTCATGCAACAGCCTTCAGTTTCATTCAATGTTTCAATGCAAAAATGTTTCACGGTGTGTCTGTGAAACGTTGAGGTTCCATCGTAGTAGTTTCGTGCACGCGTGAACGTCATGGCAACGTACAACACAAAGTACCTCACGCGGGAAACACTTAACGTAACACATAAATGCGCAATCTACAGATTAACACTTATAGTCCATAAATGACCTAAAAAACATGCAACTGCTATATTTATATTAGCTCTAGTCCGCCAACACCACATGCAAATATAAATATATAAATTCACGTTATTTATATTTATCCATGGCACGAAACCTTATTATAAAGTGTTACCATTTTTTAATAAAGAACGTTGGCCATAGGAGTGTAAAATTAATTTAAAAAGTTAAGGAATCTTACACTGGTTTAAACTAGGCTACTGTATTGTATATGTTTGATTAATGTTGAAGTTTTGTTTATGTATACAGGATATCAAAATTTGAATTTAGATTTATCGGCCAATATATCGGTTATCAGCTTTCGAATGTAAAGAATTATCGGTATCGGCGCATCCCTCAGCGTGACAGAACATGAAGATACCTCAGTGAGGTAGAGCACTTGTGAAGCGGAAGGGCCGAAGAAGCGCGAGTCCAGAGTGGGACTCAGACTGTTCTCTCCCAGCTTAGCGTGATCCAAACACGTCGCCCGGAGGTTCTCCACTGTAGTGGTATCTGTGAACACAAGACACAGGTTTCAGCAGCGCTTCCAGCATCACACGGCACGGCTCGGGCTCGGCTGGTACCTGGAGGCATGAGCTTCATGAGCACTCGAGCTCCGTCGCGCAGTAACGGCATGTTTAAGGTGCAGCCCAGATCCGCGATCTGCCACAGGAAGGAGATGTAGCGCAGATGCAGAGACATGATCTGAGGAGAGGAGAAACACACGTGTCAACAGGACTGAGGACCGATTATTCTGCGCTTCGGATGAGAAATGCAGAAAACCCCGCCTCTCTGAGAGCTGCTCTGCTGTGATTGGTCAAAGCAAACGCTCATTATCATATCTGAATCTCAGCTCTTGATCTCAGTGATTCGAACAGTGACGATGGCGTGGGTTTTACCGTATCAATCTCAGAAAACAGCGTCTTCTCCACACGAACAACACGAACCAAACTCTCCAGTCTCAGATATACTACAGTGTTTGAGGGCGGGGCTAAGAGACACTGCTCAGCCAATCAACACCACAGGCTGGCATTATGCTAATGAGTTACAAACCTGCGCAGGATCAGCAGAGACTGAATTACTGACGACTCGTTTCAGCTCAGAATCACTTTGTTTTAGAGACAAAAACTATTAATTTACATTCTAAAATAGAGTTATTACATTTATTAAAACCATAATAGGGGCACTTCAAAGATTTATAGGTTTTATGTGAGGTAACTTAAATGTAAAAACAGGAAATGTGCACATATAATAAAATATCCATCATTATAAAGATGAACTAATCTCTAATGTCGGACAAAAACAGATGTATCTGGCGCAGATATTCAGGCCTGAGGTGGTCACATGATGCACAAACACGGGTCTCACCACTCCTGGTAAGCAGCCCTCCACCTCGGGGTTCGGCCCGTCGCTGTAGTGGTTGGCGTGGGTCCCGGGCGAGCCGGTGGACGAGTCGGACGAGCTGTCGGGGCTCGAGGGCATGTTGGCGCTGACCTGCGTGAGCTTCGCCGTGATGAGCTACAGAAAGAGTCAGGCGAGTGTTACAGCAGAACACGCACAAGCTTCCCCTCAAACATCTAAGCAGAAACATGTGTTAAAGGGATAGTTCACCCAAAACTGAAAATTAGCCCATGATTTACTCACCCTGTTTATGACATTCTTCTTTCAGACGAACACAATCAGAGTTATATAAAAAATGTCCTGGCTCTTCCAAGCTTTATAATGGCAGTGAATGGCCGTTTGTGTTTTGAAGTCCATAATTTGGGGGCTGCCCCCCTAAAACAATGGTAGGGAAACACTTTTATGATGGATAGACGCACTTTTATGATGGATAGACGCACTTTTATGATGGATAGACGCACTTTTATGATGGATAGATGCACTTTTATGATGGATAGATGCACTTTTATGATGGATAGATGCACTTTTATGATGGATAGTCACACTTTTATGATGGATAGACGCACTTTTATGATGGATAGACGCACTTTTATGACGGATAGATGCACTTTTATGATGGATAGTCACACTTTTATGATGGACAGACGCACTTTTATGATGGACAGACGCACTTTTATGATGGACAGACGCACTTTTATGATGGACAGATGCACTTTTATGATGGACAGATGCACTTTTATGATGGACAGATGCACTTTTATGATGGATAGACGCACTTTTATGGACTTCAAAACAGAAACAGCAATTCACTGCCATTATAAAGCTTGGAAGAGCCAGGACATTTTTTAATATACCTCCGATTGTGTTCGTCTGAAAGAAGAATGTTATAAACACCTAAGATGACTTAATCATGTAAATCATGGGCTAATTTTAATTTTTGGGTGAACTATCCCTTTAAATGACAGAAGTGTGTAAAGCTCACAGTTTTATCTTTGAGGTTCAGCTGTCCAATCAGCCGGCGGTCGTCAGCAGGGTCCACGATCTCTCCTCCAATGAACAGCTCCACTTTGGTGTGTGTGCTGTTGGCTTTGATGCGGGAGAGAACGCAGCGGCGCACGGAGCCGATGGTGTCGTTGGTGTGAGACCAGATGTCCAGGTCGTCCACCTGACGCCCCTGATTGGGAAACCGCACCACCAGGCTGATGTGTTTCCCACGGAAGGCCCTGGAACACAGGACAAAATAAAAGAGTATGTCAAACCTTTTCGTCCTCGTTTGGCTACACGTGTTCATTCGACAGAGCCTTTCATGAACTGATAATTCACTTTATTTTCTTAATGCACGTTATAAATCTTATTGATAACAATGAATCCGTGCATGTTTCCTTTTTTAAAAGTTTTAACCTTGTAATGTTTAATCAGACTGTCGTAACTGGATCTTCTGGTGACGTATTCAGGATTCTCCAATCGTTTAGTGCGATTAAGCTCCGCCCCTACATGCTCACGCTCATCTGCATACACTTCTGAGTGCCACGCCCACATCTCAACATCCAATCAACAACTGATGCACACAACCAAGTCCCGCACAACATTTTTTCTTTTTATATAATCACTTACACTACAGAGCAAAAGATCTGATGCTACGTCTGTTTCATCACGACTTTAACCTCATCCTTCCCTCGGGTCATTCTGAACCAAAACTCTTTTTTTATTTAATTTTTTTTATCGAGTGTTCATCAGAGGGGTCCAAGACCCCAGGACTTTTGTCGCACTTGAACCACGAATACACAAAAAAAATTGAATGGATTCGAGCAGTTTTGTGGTTGAAATCTAAAAAAGTGACAAACCTTTCCCTCACAGGTCAATCTGACCCCCTTAGGAATGAATGGAATGCGAGGAATGCTTCAGTGCACGTACGGCTCGGTTCGGCTCGCTTTAGTTCGGTTGCTTTTCCACTGCAGTTAGTACCGCTTCAAAGTGGGTGGGACTGATCGTTATAGTTGCCGTCTCTACTACCATGATATCATCATATTAAATGCAAATTTTTCATTCCGTGTTTCCCCATCCACTCCTCGGCAACCAACGAGAGGAATGTGCACCTCGTCCACTGACCACGATTCAGCCATTTCTTTTTTTGAAGTTTATACTCTTTTTTTTGAAGCAAATACTTTTAAAACAGGCGCTACAGCGTTGGCTGTTGTCTACTGGCTATTAAATCTAGCGGGTTTAGTGTCTCGTGTCGTAAATACAATGACGCTGGTAGTGATGATTCTGTCTGACCAATCAGTGATCTGCAGTGTTTTCACGTCACATTTTAGTATCGGTACGGTACGCTTGGAACCTCAACAGAGGTGGTACCATTTAAAGCGAGCCGTACCGTACCATGCAGTGGAAAAGCGCCAAAGCGTGCCGTACCGAACCGAGCCGTACCGTACCATGCAGTGGAAAAGCGCCAATAGAAAAACCTACAAATGCTAAAAATTCGAACTAAAAATGCTAAACCTTTACCAAAAAATTATTTTATGTCTACATGTGTATCTGAATGCACACTGAAGAGCACTGGCTTTAGGACCCAGAGGAACAGCTCATTTTCTCCATATAGAGATATAAGCCCATCTAGAGTCATGAAATATCATGTTATATATATTTTTATTTTCCAGAAGAGGTCGGCAGAGACACACAATGTAAGATATTTTGAGCTGAATTAAAAGGGTTATACATAAAATTGTGAGTTATTTTGAAAGAATGTGAGGAATGTGCTTAAATTACCATTTATTTATTTTTTATTGATCAAATCTATTAATTTAAAGGTAAATCAAATATATAAAAAAATCTCCCAAAAAATTGCATTAAAAAAAACATCAAAATGAAATAAAATAAGGTTTCTGGACAAAAAAAAAAAAAAAAAGTATAATTTTAGGGCTTCGGGTCATTTTGACCCGCGAGGGAAAAATGTGTTACAAATTGCGAGGGAAGGATGAAAGAAGTTGCACTTGTCTTTTCTTCCATATAGTGCTGTATATATCTGAGCAAAACGCTTCTGGAACAAGAACAGATGTGGGCGGGGCTTAATTTTGTCTGTGGGGAATTGATTGGATGGTTGTGGTTTGCTATTGGTGGAGTGACAGGTTGGTGCTGGTGGAGTGACATCATCAGAGAAGAGAAGCGATTCGCTGATAGAGAGAGGGGAAGTTATGGGATTGTTGTGCCCTGGGAATCGACCCCATGACCTTGAACTACAGGAAGGGCTCATTTATATATGTGTGTGTGTGTGTGTGTGTGTGTGTGTGTGTGTGTGTGTGTGTGTGTGTGAGAGTGTGTCAGCACCTGGACATGGGCAGGATGGTCCTCTCCTCATGGTAGTCGCTGTCACACTCGTTGATGTACTCTTTGAGCACCGTGAGGACCCGCACCATGCGTATGGCCTCCTGTCTGGCACAGTTGATGCTGTCCTTGTCTCCGTCCAGAACACACAGCGTGTCGTACGAGGCCTTGAGCCGGTCGAAGCACGACTGGATGAAGTCCTCATGGATCTCCACCTGTGAACACACACCGCAGCGGGTCATGTAGAGCTCAGGTGAGCTGATGGGTGGCGGTCGGCGAGGAAGGAAGGGTCACCTGATTCACTTGTAGTTTTGGTCCGAGGTTGGTGTATATCTCTTTCAGCAGGTCTATGGCCCGAGTGGCGATGTCATCACTGCCTTGAATCACAACCTGTGGAAAGAAAACAGCAGAGAATCTCATAACACTGATGAAATCAATGAACGTCAAAGGTGTATGTCAGCGTTTTCACAGTTTTTGAAGTTTTCACACGGTTTTGAAGTTTACGCGGAGATGCTAACGTTTTTAAAAATTCAATGCTTGCCCCTTGGAACCCATTTCAAGGTTTGTGTTTTCGAGCCCCAGGCTCTGCTGTTGTGTGGATGAGCCGCCCGAGCGCATTAAGAGTTTCTGTTACAACTTCATCGACTAAAATAACTATCTTCCGGCAGACGGCGTAAGCATCGATTTACGCCAGAAGAGTCACACTTGTAGCCTAGAAATCTAGACGCACCCTAGCGGCAGCAAAATGTATTTTACAGCCAGGGTTAGTCTATAATAATAATAATAATTCGTTACATTTATATAGCGCTTTTTCTGAGACCTCAAAGCGCTTCACATAGATGGGGGAATCTCCTCAACCACCACCAATGTGCAGCATCCACTTGGATGATGCGACGGCAGCCATATTGCGCCAGAACGCCCACCACACACCAGCTTACTGGTGGAGAGGAGACAGTGATGAAGCCAATCAGTATATATGGGGATGATTAGGAGGCCATGAGTCTAGCAACTCTCCGTTGACTTTCGGAGCTGTAAAAACCTAAATTGGGTCAGGCCAATCACATCGTGTATAAAGTAGGCGGGACGGGTTTAACATAATGACGACAGAGTTGGACAGTTCCTGCTACTTGAAAACAGAGAATGGCTGCTGGCGAACAGTCTTTCGAATCGGCTTTGGCCGCGACTCTGGAGGACTTGGAGTTGAGCTTTTCTTTGAGAAAAGAGCAAAGAACGGCACTTAAGTCCTTCTTAAAAAAGGAAGATGTGTTCGTAGTTTTGCCGGCTAGATTCAAAAGTTGAATCTATCAACTAACGTTAGCTCCGCTGTTGGGAAAACGCTCTGGGCCCGGTTTCCCGATAACGCTCACTCTTAGCCTGCTAAGAAGACTCGAAAGATATATCTTACCAAATTTGTTTATTTTCCTAAGTGTGTTCCCCAAACTATACCTTAGAAAGCTGCTTAAGATATACCTTCTTACGTGCGACGTGACCCGGTGCTGTCCGTGGCGATGGTGCTGAATTGTTTGATATCGATGGCTCAAGAATCAATTATTCTCTCGTGCAGGGGCTGTTTATGTGAAAAAGCGGTCATCTTTATAAAAGAAGCACTTCAGAAATAGTTGAAATTGCAATTTATTATGATTATTGGATATTATAAAAAAATAATCCAAACTATAATAGCCTAACCTACATATTTTAAAATTGTAACATATAGCCTATTGCTGCCACAATAACCTTTTCAAAAATTTACGTGCCGCCTTTTCTTTCCCATTTTTGTTCGCTGAGGTGGAGCTGCGATGAAATATTGTTCTTGTGTAAATACTTTCCAGCATTTCAGTAATAAAAGTTTACATCTTGCGTACGGTGCTCGGCAGTGATCAAAAAGGATTTAAACCGTGAATTTTGAATCTCTTGTAAACTCGGATATGTGGATTCAGACGGCAATTAAATTCCCACACGACCTGTTTGTCAAAAAACAGAAGGTACTAATTTGGCCAGGGATTTTTACGCGGGTTGGGTGAGAAAAACACTGATATTATGGATTCGGACGGCACTAAAATCACCGACTTACCCCTGTAAATGTTTAAAATACCGGACGAGCCCATGAGAAACAATATTAGCGTCCGAATAGGACTTAACTGACAGTAGCCTATGCTTTCACTGGCCTTTAAAAGAGCGTTTTAATTCAATTAATAATATTGTATAATAATATAATTAAAAATCTAACAACAATCAGTGTAATGACAATTTTATTCTTTGCATGAAACACTTGAATTAGCCTAATTTAATACTGTCTGGGTGTATTAAAACTTCAGAATTATATTCATTTAGACCTGCAACAGTGATAAGGTAAAGCTAAGAGTGGTCCAGACCAACCTTACGAAAGTGTGACTTACAAAAGATACACTTAGCGTACGAACGTTTCGGGAACCGTCCCATAAGGTTAAGAGAGAGGTTAAGGAATAGGTTAAGAACTACTTAGAGATAAGAACGCTTTGGGAAACCGGGCCCTGGTTGGTTGAAGCGCTGTCCTATTGCGTGCAGAGGGAATCTGAAAGACAGCCGTTTATCCCGGGCCTCGGATTGAGCCGTGACTATGGAGAGTTGATCTCCAACATCTTGATGTAGGTCTGGCTTGCCAGGCTATAACACTTGAGGCTCAAAAGTGTTTTTGAGCGAGAGGCTCAAAGCTTACGCTACTCCTATATCTACGTCACACATGTTATTTTAGTCGATAAAGTTTTAAATATGGATATTTTTCTAACACGAACACATCGCTTCACTTCAGAAGGCCTTTATTAACCCCCGGAGAGCCGTTTCGAGCACTTTAATCAGAGATAGATGCACTTTGATGGACTTCCAAAGACAGACACCCATTCACTGCCATTATAAAGCTTGGAAGAGCCAGGATATTTTTTAGTATAACTCTGATTGTGTTCGTCTGAAAGAACAATGTCATAAACACCTAGGATGGCTTCAGTGTGAGTAAAATCATGGGCTAATTTTCATTTTTGGGTGAACTATCCCTTTAAAATCACGATAATATCATATCGTGGCTTAATATATTCCCAGCCCTATGTAATGTAAAGGTAGTGCAGTGACAGATGCATGAGTCTCGATGAGTTGAATGCTAGAGTAGTGCAGTGACGTCACACTGATGGGTTTAATGCTAGAGTAGTGCAGTGACGTCACACTGATGGGTTTAATGCTAGTGTAGTGCAGTGACGTCACACTGATGGGTTTAATGCTAGTGTAGTGCAGTGACGTCACACTGATGGGTTTAATGCTAGTGTAGTGCAGTGACGTCACACTGATGGGTTTAATGCTAGTGTAGTGCAGTGACGTCACACTGATGGGTTTAATGCTAGTGTAGTGCAGTGACGTCACACTGATGGGTTTAATGCTAGTGTAGTGCAGTGACGTCACACTGATGGGTTGAATGCTAGAGTAGTGCAGTGACGTCACACTGATGGGTTTAATGCTAGTGTAGTGCAGTGACGTCACACTGATGGGTTTAATGCTAGTGTAGTGCAGTGACGTCACACTGATGGGTTTAATGCTAGTGTAGTGCAGTGACGTCACACTGATGGGTTTAATGCTAGTGTAGTGCAGTGACGTCACACTGATGGGTTTAATGCTAGAGTAGTGCAGTGACGTCACACTGATGGGTTTAATGCTAGAGTAGTGCAGTGACGTCACACTGATGGGTTGAATGCTAGAGTAGTGCAGTGACGTCACACTGATGGGTTTAATGCTAGAGTAGTGCAGTGACGTCACACTGATGGGTTTAATGCTAGTGTAGTGCAGTGACGTCACACTGATGGGTTTAATGCTAGAGTAGTGCAGTGACGTCACACTGATGGGTTGAATGCTAGAGTAGTGCAGTGACGTCACACTGATGGGTTTAATGCTAGTGTAGTGCAGTGACGTCACACTGATGGGTTTAATGCTAGAGTAGTGCAGTGACGTCACACTGATGGGTTTAATGCTAGAGTAGTGCAGTGACGTCACACTGATGGGTTTAATGCTAGTGTAGTGCAGTGACGTCACACTGATGGGTTTAATGCTAGAGTAGTGCAGTGACGTCACACTGATGGGTTTAATGCTAGAGTAGTGCAGTGACGTCACACTGATGGGTTTAATGCTAGAGTAGTGCAGTGACGTCACACTGATGGGTTTAATGCTAGAGTAGTGCAGTGACGTCACACTGATGGGTTTAATGCTAGTGTAGTGCAGTGACGTCACACTGATGGGTTTAATGCTAGAGTAGTGCAGTGACGTCACACTGATGGGTTTAATGCTAGTGTAGTGCAGTGACGTCACACTGATGGGTTTAATGCTAGTGTAGTGCAGTGACGTCACACTGATGGGTTTAATGCTAGAGTAGTGCAGTGACGTCACACTGATGGGTTTAATGCTAGAGTAGTGCAGTGACGTCACACTGATGGGTTGAATGCTAGAGTAGTGCAGTGACGTCACACTGATGGGTTGAATGCTAGTGTAGTGCAGTGACGTCACACTGATGGGTTGAATGCTAGAGTAGTGCAGTGACGTCACACTGATGGGTTTAATGCTAGAGTAGTGCAGTGACGTCACACTGATGGGTTTAATGCTAGTGTAGTGCAGTGACGTCACACTGATGGGTTGAATGCTAGAGTAGTGCAGTGACGTCACACTGATGGGTTGAATGCTAGTGTAGTGCAGTGACGTCACACTGATGGGTTGAATGCTAGTGTAGTGCAGTGACGTCACACTGATGGGTTTAATGCTAGTGTAGTGCAGTGACGTCACACTGATGGGTTTAATGCTAGAGTAGTGCAGTGACGTCACACTGATGGGTTTAATGCTAGTGTAGTGCAGTGACGTCACACTGATGGGTTTAATGCTAGAGTAGTGCAGTGACGTCACACTGATGGGTTGAATGCTAGAGTAGTGCAGTGACGTCACACTGATGGGTTTAATGCTAGTGTAGTGCAGTGACGTCACACTGATGGGTTTAATGCTAGTGTAGTGCAGTGACGTCACACTGATGGGTTTAATGCTAGTGTAGTGCAGTGACGTCACACTGATGGGTTTAATGCTAGAGTAGTGCAGTGACGTCACACTGATGGGTTGAATGCTAGTGTAGTGCAGTGACGTCACACTGATGGGTTTAATGCTAGTGTAGTGCAGTGACGTCACACTGATGGGTTTAATGCTAGAGTAGTGCAGTGACGTCACACTGATGGGTTTAATGCTAGAGTAGTGCAGTGACGTCACACTGATGGGTTTAATGCTAGTGTAGTGCAGTGACGTCACACTGATGGGTTGAATGCTAGAGTAGTGCAGTGACGTCACACTGATGGGTTTAATGCTAGAGTAGTGCAGTGACGTCACACTGATGGGTTTAATGCTAGTGTAGTGCAGTGACGTCACACTGATGGGTTTAATGCTAGAGTAGTGCAGTGACGTCACACTGATGGGTTTAATGCTAGTGTAGTGCAGTGACGTCACACTGATGGGTTGAATGCTAGTGTAGTGCAGTGACGTCACACTGATGGGTTTAATGCTAGTGTAGTGCAGTGACGTCACACTGATGGGTTTAATGCTAGTGTAGTGCAGTGACGTCACACTGATGGGTTTAATGCTAGTGTAGTGCAGTGACGTCACACTGATGGGTTGAATGCTAGTGTAGTGCAGTGACGTCACACTGATGGGTTTAATGCTAGTGTAGTGCAGTGACGTCACACTGATGGGTTTAATGCTAGTGTAGTGCAGTGACGTCACACTGATGGGTTTAATGCTAGTGTAGTGCAGTGACGTCACACTGATGGGTTTAATGCTAGTGTAGTGCAGTGACGTCACACTGATGGGTTGAATGCTAGTGTAGTGCAGTGACGTCACACTGATGGGTTTAATGCTAGTGTAGTGCAGTGACGTCACACTGATGGGTTTAATGCTAGAGTAGTGCAGTGACGTCACACTGATGGGTTGAATGCTAGAGTAGTGCAGTGACGTCACACTGATGGGTTTAATGCTAGTGTAGTGCAGTGACGTCACACTGATGGGTTTAATGCTAGAGTAGTGCAGTGACGTCACACTGATGGGTTTAATGCTAGTGTAGTGCAGTGACGTCACACTGATGGGTTTAATGCTAGTGTAGTGCAGTGACGTCACACTGATGGGTTTAATGCTAGAGTAGTGCAGTGACGTCACACTGATGGGTTTAATGCTAGTGTAGTGCAGTGACGTCACACTGATGGGTTTAATGCTAGAGTAGTGCAGTGACGTCACACTGATGGGTTTAATGCTAGTGTAGTGCAGTGACGTCACACTGATGGGTTTAATGCTAGTGTAGTGCAGTGACGTCACACTGATGGGTTTAATGCTAGTGTAGTGCAGTGACGTCACACTGATGGGTTGAATGCTAGAGTAGTGCAGTGACGTCACACTGATGGGTTTAATGCTAGTGTAGTGCAGTGACGTCACACTGATGGGTTTAATGCTAGAGTAGTGCAGTGACGTCACACTGATGGGTTTAATGCTAGTGTAGTGCAGTGACGTCACACTGATGGGTTTAATGCTAGTGTAGTGCAGTGACGTCACACTGATGGGTTTAATGCTAGAGTAGTGCAGTGACGTCACACTGATGGGTTTAATGCTAGAGTAGTGCAGTGACGTCACACTGATGGGTTTAATGCTAGAGTAGTGCAGTGACGTCACACTGATGGGTTTAATGCTAGAGTAGTGCAGTGACGTCACACTGATGGGTTTAATGCTAGAGTAGTGCAGTGACGTCACACTGATGGGTTTAATGCTAGTGTAGTGCAGTGACGTCACACTGATGGGTTTAATGCTAGTGTAGTGCAGTGACGTCACACTGATGGGTTTAATGCTAGTGTAGTGCAGTGACGTCACACTGATGGGTTTAATGCTAGTGTAGTGCAGTGACGTCACACTGATGGGTTTAATGCTAGTGTAGTGCAGTGACGTCACACTGATGGGTTGAATGCTAGTGTAGTGCAGTGACGTCACACTGATGGGTTTAATGCTAGTGTAGTGCAGTGACGTCACACTGATGGGTTTAATGCTAGAGTAGTGCAGTGACGTCACACTGATGGGTTGAATGCTAGAGTAGTGCAGTGACGTCACACTGATGGGTTTAATGCTAGTGTAGTGCAGTGACGTCACACTGATGGGTTTAATGCTAGAGTAGTGCAGTGACGTCACACTGATGGGTTGAATGCTAGAGTAGTGCAGTGACGTCACACTGATGGGTTTAATGCTAGAGTAGTGCAGTGACGTCACACTGATGGGTTGAATGCTAGTGTAGTGCAGTGACGTCACACTGATGGGTTTAATGCTAGTGTAGTGCAGTGACGTCACACTGATGGGTTTAATGCTAGTGTAGTGCAGTGACGTCACACTGATGGGTTTAATGCTAGTGTAGTGCAGTGACGTCACACTGATGGGTTTAATGCTAGTGTAGTGCAGTGACGTCACACTGATGGGTTTAATGCTAGAGTAGTGCAGTGACGTCACACTGATGGGTTTAATGCTAGAGTAGTGCAGTGACGTCACACTGATGGGTTTAATGCTAGTGTAGTGCAGTGACGTCACACTGATGGGTTTAATGCTAGTGTAGTGCAGTGACGTCACACTGATGGGTTTAATGCTAGTGTAGTGCAGTGACGTCACACTGATGGGTTGAATGCTAGTGTAGTGCAGTGACGTCACACTGATGGGTTTAA
This sequence comes from Abramis brama, assembly GCF_963993115.1. Taxonomy (NCBI): domain Eukaryota; kingdom Metazoa; phylum Chordata; class Actinopteri; order Cypriniformes; family Leuciscidae; genus Abramis; species Abramis brama. The sequence continues at coordinate 93,420 of NC_139973.1, read as the reverse complement.
TGCTAGTGTAGTGCAGTGACGTCACACTGATGGGTTGAATGCTAGAGTAGTGCAGTGACGTCACACTGATGGGTTTAATGCTAGAGTAGTGCAGTGACGTCACACTGATGGGTTTAATGCTAGTGTAGTGCAGTGACGTCACACTGATGGGTTGAATGCTAGAGTAGTGCAGTGACGTCACACTGATGGGTTTAATGCTAGTGTAGTGCAGTGACGTCACACTGATGGGTTTAATGCTAGAGTAGTGCAGTGACGTCACACTGATGGGTTGAATGCTAGAGTAGTGCAGTGACGTCACACTGATGGGTTTAATGCTAGAGTAGTGCAGTGACGTCACACTGATGGGTTTAATGCTAGAGTAGTGCAGTGACGTCACACTGATGGGTTGAATGCTAGAGTAGTGCAGTGACGTCACACTGATGGGTTTAATGCTAGTGTAGTGCAGTGACGTCACACTGATGGGTTTAATGCTAGTGTAGTGCAGTGACGTCACACTGATGGGTTTAATGCTAGTGTAGTGCAGTGACGTCACACTGATGGGTTGAATGCTAGAGTAGTGCAGTGACGTCACACTGATGGGTTTAATGCTAGAGTAGTGCAGTGACGTCACACTGATGGGTTTAATGCTAGAGTAGTGCAGTGACGTCACACTGATGGGTTTAATGCTAGAGTAGTGCAGTGATTGGTCAGGTCGTTACCCTCCACAGGTAGTCGAGCCCGATCAGCTCCAGGTCGTCCATCATGTAGGCCCTGCGTTTGGCCACCAGCTTCCCTTCTCTGCAGTTCACGGCTTTGAAGAAGCGCTCGAAGCACTTCATGCCATTCTCCGTCAGCAGCGTGGGGTCCAGTTGCAGAACGTTGTTCTCGAAGAAGTCCTTGTTGATGTCGGGATCCAGATCCGGCTCGTCACCCATGAGTTTGGAGTACCACTTAAAGCAGGCCTCGCGGTCGCACAGGAACACGGCGTTCTCCGCCAGACACTTCCAGATCTGCTTGGCCTGAGGAGCACAGAGCCACAGCTGCCCGTCCTTCAGCAGAAACCTGGACACACATGAGAACCGTTAGCTGTGTGAGGATAGCAAACACACTCCTCAGAGCGATTCTGCAGTCCAACATCCTCCTCTGAGTGTGTGTGTGTGTATGAGTTTGTGTGTGAGATTGTGTTGCCAAAAGTACCGCTTGAGCACAACGGCCAATCAGAGGTGTTTATGATCCCGCTCAACAGCGCTAAAAGCATCACATTTTTTAAATTTCAGTACCAACTTGGTACCGAAGTCGGTACTTTTGACACCTCTAGTATGAGACGAGCATCACTGACCGCAGGAAATTGAGTCTCTCTTGCACTTCTTGTACGTGGCTGTACCGGCTGCCCACTCGAACCGTCTGAGGATCGAATCCTGGATACTCTGAGACAAAACATTACAATAGGAATGTTTACATCAAGTCAAGTCAGCTTTATTTATAAAGAGCTTTTTACAACACAGATTGTTTCAAAGCAGCTTTACAGAGATAAACGTAGCATGTCAAATTCAGAATCTGAGCCGTGATGCGGATAGATGACACTGACCTTTGGAGAACTGCCTCATGTTCTCCATGTACGCCGACAGGTTCTCGGCCACCAGCGTGACGAGCGCGTGATTGTGCTGAAGCTGGTTGATCAGATCGTGACGGTAGAAGACATGTGGACTCCTCTGCGTCTGACTGCTCCAGAGACAAACGACAACCACACACACACACACACACACACACACACACACACACACAGGGTTCGTACATACTGTAAAATGAAATTCCAGGACTTCAAGCACTACTCTTTTGGTTTTCAAGGACAATCAGAGATCACTTATCAAACAATATCTTTATTATCTTTCAAATTCTAAAAAATGTAAATAGATAAACAAAAACAAAACAATATGGTAAAAATAAAGTGCAGCACAAGCAATGACTGTGTAACTTTAACCACTGAAAGGATACTATGACAAAGATATCGCTTTCCTTTTTCAAACTGATTTATTCTCACATGAATATATGATTGACTTGAAGAATAAAAGCTGTATATCATATACTTGGATATTTATGAGCAATATTACACTCTTAGCCAGGCGAAATGCCTCTATATCAATATCAGACGGGTTGCAGCGCTAATTTTGTCAGATTGTATCATCGATAAAATTAAACACTAATTTCACATATATTGTCTTTCAATAATTCAAGCACTTTTCAAGTACCTTTTCATAAATATGGCTGTTTTCCAGGACTTAAATTTCAAAAAGTCAAATTCAAGCACCGTGTACGAACCCTGCACACACACAGCTGGGACACACGGAGTGTGTGTGATTCGGACACCTGCTCACTAACTCACCTGAGGTTCTGAGGAGCTTCTCCAAACAAGCTGCAGATTTCCCTGATCTGCTTCAGCGCTGGAATCACCCACTTATCGTTCGTGCGAAGCTCCTCGATGAAGCGGTCGATCCACTGCATCTTCTGCGTGTCACGGTCCTGTTCCACCGCAAGGCAAGTTCATTTATACAGCACATTTCATACACCACAGCAATTCAAAGTGCTTAACACAGAAAGGAATAAAAATAATCACAAAATAAAAGCAAGGAAAATTAAAATAGTTATTAAAAAGGAATTAAAAGATTAATATGATACATAAACTTCTAATCTGGCAAAACACCGGTGTATCATATTCTTCACAGCTCCCAGTTTTACTCTGAGATTTTACTCAGCAGAAAGAAACCTAACGGTGAGAGAGAGCGCACACAGGTGCATGCTGGGATTGATGTTGCGCTGAACTCTGACCTGAGAGCAGCTGTAGTCCAGGATCTTGATGTGTGCACTCAGGGCCTGGTCCATGATGTCCACTGGCACGTCGTCACTGTGAGCCAGGTTCCACAGCAGGTTGAGCACTTTATGAGCCATCACTCCATCCTTATCATCCTCTGCCAGCCGGCGGATCAACTCCAGGAGCTTCTCACGCTGCTTCTTACTCGCGTTCGTCCAGCTCGCCTGCGGACCACGAGCACAGAGATGAGAGACAGCCGGTTACCCAGTGTCAGGAGGAACTCATTACAAGTGACTAGTGAAGTAACGCATAACTTTTAAAATTTACAACAAAATATGTAATGTACACTACTGTCCTCTACTGTACATCTACTGTACTCTACCTCTACTGTACTCTACTGTGTCTACCTCTACTGTACTCTACCTCTACTGTACTCTACTGTGTCTACCTCTACTGTACTCTACCTCTACTGTACTCTACCTCTACCTCTACTGTACTCTACCTCTACTGTACTCTACTGTGTCTACCTCTACTGTGTCTACCTCTACTGTGTCTACTGTGTCTACCTCTACTGTGTCTACCTCACTCTACTGTACTGTACTGTACTCTACTGTGTCTACCTCACTCTACTGTACTGTGTCTACCTCTACTGTACTCTACCTCTACTCTACCTCTACCTCTACTCTACCTCTACCCTACTCTACCCCTACTGTGTCTACCTCTACTGTGTCTACCTCTACTGTACTCTACCTCTACCTCTACTCTACCTCTACTCTACCTCTACTCTACCTCTACTCTACCTCTACTCTACCTCTACTCTACCTCTACTCTACCTCTACTCTACCCTACTCTACCCTACCCTACTCTACCCCTACTGTGTCTACCTCTACTGTACTCTACCTCTACTGTACTCTACCTCTACTGTACTCTACCTCTACTGTACTCTACCTCTACTGTACTCTACTGCACTCTACTGTGTCTACCTCTACTGTACTCTACCTCTACTGTACTCTACCTCTACTGTACTCTACCTCTACTGTACTCTACCTCTACTGTACTCTACCTCTACTGTACTCTACCTCTACTGTACTCTACCTCTACTGTGTCTACCTCTGCTGTACTCTACTGCACTCTACTGTGTCTACCTCTACTGTACTCTACTGTCTACCTCTACTGTTCCCTACCTCTACTGTACTCTACCGTGTCTACCTCTACTGTTCCCTACCTCTGCTGTACTCTACCTCTACTGTACTCTACCGTGTCTACCTCTACTGCACTCTACCTCTGCTGTACTCTACCTCTACTGTACTCTACTGTGTCTACCTCTACTGTACTCTACTGTGTCTACCTCTACTGTACTCTACCGTGTCTACCTCTACTGTTCCCTACCTCTGCTGTACTCTACCTCTACTGTACTCTACCGTGTCTACCTCTACTGCACTCTACCTCTGCTGTACTCTACCTCTACTGTACTCTACTGTGTCTACCTCTACTGTACTCTACTGTGTCTACCTCTACTGTACTCTACCTCTACTGTTCCCTACCTCTGCTGTACTCTACCTCTACTGTACTCTACCGTGTCTACCTCTACTGCACTCTACCTCTGCTGTACTCTACCTCTACTGTACTCTACTGTACTCTACTGTACTCTACTGCACTCTACTGTGTCTACCTCTACTGTACTCTACTGTCTACCTCTACTGTTCCCTACCTCTACTGTACTCTACCGTGTCTACCTCTACTGTACTCTACCTCTACTGTACTCTACCACACTGGCTCTGGATCTCTACACACTGGCTCTGGATCTCTACACACTGGCTCTGGATCGCTACACACTGGCTCTGGATCTCTACCACACTGGCTCTGGATCGCTACACACTGGCTCTGGATCTCTACACACTGGCTCTGGATCTCTACACACTGGCTCTGGATCGCTACACACTGGCTCTGGATCGCTACACACTGGCTCTGGATCTCTACACACTGGCTCTGGATCTCTACACACTGGCTCTGGATCTCTACACACTGGCTCTGGATCTCTACACACTGGCTCTGGATCGCTACACACTGGCTCTGGATCTCTACCACACTGGCTCTGGATCGCTACACACTGGCTCTGGATCTCTACACACTGGCTCTGGATCTCTACACACTGGCTCTGGATCGCTACACACTGGCTCTGGATCGCTACACACTGGCTCTGGATCTCTACACACTGGCTCTGGATCGCTACACACTGGCTCTGGATCTCTACACACTGGCTCTGGATCTCTACACACTGGCTCTGGATCTCTACACACTGGCTCTGGATCTCTACACACTGGCTCTGGATCTCTACACACTGGCTCTGGATCTCTACACACTGGCTCTGGATCTCTACACACTGGCTCTGGATCTCTACACACTGGCTCTGGATCTCTACACACTGGCTCTGGATCGCTACACACTGGCTCTGGATCTCTACACACTGGCTCTGGATCTCTACACACTGGCTCTGGATCTCTACACACTGGCTCTGGATCGCTACACACTGGCTCTGGATCGCTACACACTGGCTCTGGATTGCTACACACTGCGCGGCGAGCGCCGTTACCTTGAAGCAGTCAAACAGGTGGTCGAGTTGTTCCGGGGAAAAGTCCCACGCCAGCTTGGCCAACAGATCGTGCATGTTCTTGACGATCGCTTCATGTTTGCCAGCCTGAGGAAACAGGACAGAGGAGATCATTCACCACACACACACACACACACACACACACACACACCAGAGTCCTGCACGGGTCCATTTTTGGAGACCCGCCCCCGCCCGTACCCGCAAAGTTCAGCACCAGATCCGACCCGTCACCCGTGATAATATCAAAATTAAATCCGCACCCGCCCAGACCCGTTAATATTCGGCCCGTTACCCGACCCGTGCCCGCGATAAATCACACACAAGCTAAAATCTATTGAGCGGTGGGGACGCGTTCATAGGGTGCGCTGCCAATAACGCACCTAAAAGCTGTCACAAAGAACTGGGAAAAGTAATGATTATTAATATGTCAAATATATCAAGGATACATTTCAATTGTTTATTAATAAACAAGTGTTTTCTGTGTCAAAGTTGAAGTTGACGATGCTGACTGACTCGCGATCTTCGCAGTAGTGAGCGCGCCAGAGAGAAAATCACATTACGGATTGCATAAGCAGAGAGCAGTCTGCTTTCTTTTTCTTTTATTTTTTTTATTGTTTTGTTTAAAAGTAGACATTTCATGATTTCTATTTCTCAGGTCTGTGAGGCAAGTAGCTTATACGCTGAGTTTCGGTTTATTTAAGAGACGAGCCTCAAGTTCACGCGCCCGCGCCACCGTGTCGTGATTATTGCCTGCTATAGCCTATTTACCTCCTATTTATTGAATCCAATAAATTGGTTGATGAAACATTGATTAAAATTAAGATACAATTAATACGAAACGAAATTCACTTTAAAGAAAGGTTTTCTACATAAACTTAATGAAATGTTCAAAATCATGTCTGCCCACTGCATTTGTCTCCCGATATTCGGGATCATCTTATCTTATTCATGCTTTTCACTTTTCATATATTCAACATGAAATTTAAAAAAATATATTATTTTATTTAAACATGAATATGAAACTAAATCGTTTTTAATGACAGGGCTACAACACATACAGTACAGAGAAATTTAATGTCGGAGCATTGCCGGTGAGCATTGTGGAGGGGGAGATAGGCTACGATTTTCGATCATTTATCAATATTATTTTGCTTGATATGCCAATTCTTAATATTTGGTGTTTTTAATGTTTGTTTGAGATCTCTGTGAAAGTTTTAATTGTAGGTTCGTGGCCCTGAGTGTCGCGATTTCGGTTTCATTTCGCATATAGCCTACAGCCCTTATAATCATAGATGACGCCACCGGTTTTTATTTAAAAGAAAGACATATGTATATATGTTTGTATGTAGGCCTATATATGGGCAATTTATATACACAATACTTACTAAAATATAATTAATATCATTTTATTGCATTTGTATTAGTTGTTTGAAGAGTAAAAAAAAAATCGGTAGGTCTTAACACAAGTTCACTACCGGCAAGTCGGTCGGACTAAAAAGGGGGAAAAAAAATAATTGGGTTGGTCCTAAATTGACAGGGTCGGTCGGGTTACTGCAAACAAGAATATTTTTAAGGACGGCCTGACTAAAACACATATTTGCGTATGTGTAATTGTAATTTAGACATACAAATATTGCACATATTTTTCATCCGTTACCCGCCCGCAAGGAGTTCATTATCCGCCCGCATCCCCGCCCGTGAATTTTAGGAATGTCACAATCCACCCGTTTTAGCCACTTTTATGCGGGTACCCGCGTTGCAGGACTCTGACACACACGCACGCACACACGCACACACGCACACACGCACGCGCACGCACACGCACTCTTCCACACACACACTCTTCCACACACACACTCTTCCACACACACACTCTTCCACACACACACTCTTCCACACACACACACTCCAGAAGAAAATAGCGTCACAGTCCAGCTTAAGTAATGAAGGGGGTGGATTGGAATCCACTGCTGCTTCAATGTATTTGTAAGAACTGATTATAATCAAGGTATTAATCAATATTTTTTTTCCTTCTAAATATCACGAGTTGGATGACTTCTCTGGAGATTTTACTTTGCTATAGAAGTTACCAGTGTGATTACTGAAATGTTATTTTCATGTATTCTTTAATGTCAGTATTTGATATTTGAATGTAGTAACAGTGCTTGCCTATTTACTATTTACATTCCTTGTCCATTGCTTCCAGAAATTAAATAGGGACTGGTTTTGTGTTTGAGAAAGGTCTTCAACATGTTAAAACACACAGGCGTCACACAGGGGTCATTGAAGTCTATAGTTTAAGGGACCATTTGTCAGTTAAATCCTATAGTTTCCATTTAGACTAAAGTGTCCTATCCTGAGAGAAAGAACTTGTTATCTTGATGTTTTGAGACGAGACTCCTGTTTATAGTTAGAGCCTGGCCAAATCCAACCTTGGAAAAGATGTGTGTCGGTGTGTGTGTGTCTGTGTGTGTGTTAGTCTTCTTGGTTACAGGTTAAGGAACCACTGGCATTATTGGAGATTGACTGAGTTGTTGTTCGGGACATGCTGGCACCCAGCAACCCAAATCTGAGACCTGGAAGGTCACGACGTGCCTAACTTCAGGGTCCGAGTGTCAGCGGCATAATCTATGGAGATATGCTTCTGTCTATCTGTATATGTGTGGAAAATTACTATGTTTATCGATTTCTTGGCCAATCAGAATCATTCAGCCTGTAAGTAATGACGTAGCTTAGACCTTGGAAATGGTATAAACTGCTGTGATCTGTAACTGTAAGCGGGGCGGCCTACGAACTCCTGTGTGAGTCTTGAAGCTGAACTTCTGCTGATGAAACTGCAAATTATCTTCAGTAAAACTTTTCTTCAATTTTTTATAATTCTGACTCCGGGTCTTCTTTTCAAACATCTGGTCCATGGGTCCTGAAGTGTTAACCCCTAACAGTAAGTTCAGTGATGGTTAATTTTTGTTGTAAAAAAGTTTGCATCACGGTTCTTGACAAAACCGTGATGTCATCGTCCAGCTCAGTTCAGTTCTCATATAATGTTGTCAGTGCAGGAGATCAATAATATTGTTGAATATTAAATTAAATGTCCTCAACTAAGCAAGACAAAAGCCAAAGGCGACAGAGGAACTAAAGCTCCATCAGTGACAGAATGGAGGAAAACCCTCGTGAGAAACTCAGTCTCAGTTCTCCTCTGGCCAACGAGCCAGCAGTGTGTGATTATGATTCAGGCAGCATTACAGGTCAGAGGTAGCCTGGTAATACCAGACTCTGCTACTTCGCTTTGCTTCGGAGAGAGAGTCTGGAGTTCCGTAATAGAAAAGCGTTTTCTTTACCGCCTGGGGGCGCTAGTCTGAAGCTTAAAATCATTGGTTACCCGTAAGCCAATCACATAACGTTTGGTTATGGCGTGTGTTATGCGCATGCTCAGCCGCATCTAACTTCCACTGTAAACACATGTATGATGCGAAAACAAAACCATCGAGCAAAATACCGGAGTGAACATGGCTGTGAACGACTTTTGCAGATTATGTGAAGTAAATCTACGCATCCACGGTACAATCAGCGTCTACGTCACGGCTCTCAGCCCGCCCTCTGATTGTTGATTGGCCGGCTGTTTTCAGGCCGGAGGAAAACGGAAAGCTTTGACACAAGTATGAAGTCTGACGTAGTTAGGCTAGGTCAGAGGTCAGACTGGATCAGAACATTCAGAACATTATCCAGTTCCTCTGGTCTGGCAGCAGGAGAGAGTTGCGTCAGGGACAAAGGCCACCAGGGGAAGTTTTCCCAGCAGCATCAGCAACAGTTTAACCAGTTAAATCCAGCTTTAATGTTGTTTATGTGTCTATGTGGTGTTATTAATACGCTTTAAGACAAAGCATGTGTAAATTCATAAGTCGACACCATTGCTGAGTATTTTCTCCTTTAAACTGCAGTGAACCAAAGACAGTCTCAAAAACACGCTTTGAAATCGCTGGTGTTTCTGACGTCACAAACTACCTTGTAACCAATCAGATCAACGTGTGATCGTCAACCAGTGGATCTCTGAGCTGAGTGAGTGAGGGGAGGCGGGGCTCATTTGCATATTCATAGAACCGCGTATACTAAATGAGGCAAGGGGGTCGAGTTACATTCAAGCTAAGGCATGAATTTTTTTCCAAGGAAAAAGTTTAAATATGTAATTTTGGTGATTAAAGATGAGTTTTACGGGATAAACTGATTGACTACAGGGGGACATTAACTGTAGTGAGTTATAGTCAGGTGTTCTGTCACACTACTGATGGATGCATGATAGCGTTAGCATTAGGCTCATACCTGAGCCGCCCAGATGCTGTCCAGGTCCTGCAGGGTCAGAGCTTTCTCCTTAATGACGAAGCGCAGGATCTTCTCCAGCTTCTCCACGTACTGCGGCTGGTGAAGACTGTCTCTCAGCACGATGGACAGGATGTGGTTCTGCTGAATCCACTCCTGACACACACAACACACATCATGAGCACTTCCTGTAGCATCACACGAAGTGTAACACACACACACACACACACACACACGCACACACTCTACTCTACTAGACACCAGGAACAGTGGGTGCGTCTCAAATCGCAAAATCCTTCCAGTGCACTGGAACGTTCACTACCTAAAAAGTCCCATAATGCACTGTGAAAACCAGGAAGCATCAATGCTCATAATGTTCCCTTAACAAAAATACTGAAGCGTGAAACATAAATCGTGCAATACACTTCACGACGTGAAAGATGCTTTAAAACAAACAAACAAACCATATTTTAATTATATTTCAGCATAAACATACACTGATAGACAGGCAGTGAACATAGTCTTACTACAATTAATAATTAATTTACCACTGAAAGTTATATGTAACATCAATGTTAAGCTTCACCGCTGGCTTGATCACAGATCTGAACTGGTTTCAGTTCATCAATGCTGTGAACACAGGCTAAGACTGGTCTCTTTTTACAGAAGACAACAGTTATAGAAGTTTAGGGTTACTGTAAAACAAATGTAGTGAACTAAACATTTTTATTTCATACAAAATACATATTTTACAAAATAATTTGGACTCTAAAATGGCTAGAAAATCAAAGCCATACGTCGAACTGATTTGTGTTCCAATTTTGAAGTTGACATCACAGAAATTGAGCTGATTTAAAGTACCGTTCCCATGTCCAACTTCACAACGGTTTTCACATGATGAGTGTTTACGCTTTCAAACGATTCCTATTTTACGATTACATTTACATTTAATCACTTAGCAGACGCTTTTATCCAAAGCGACTTACAAATGAGAACAATAGAAGCAGTGAAACTAACAATAGGACAATAAGTGCTATGACCCTTCCCAGTGTAGTCTAACGCAGTATATGTAATGTAATATGTAATAATATGTAATTTTTTTTTTAGATAGATAGATATAGAAGAGAAGAGAAGAGAAGAGAAGAGGTGTTAGTATTAATGTATCAAGTGTTGCTGAAAAAGATGCGTCTTTAGTCGTTTCTTGAAAATGGAAGATTTTCGATGATTACTTAAATGATGATTCCTTAAATATGTGCTATAATAGCTAACCCTCCCGCTCCCGGGACACTGAGAGCTAAAGGCTAACCGCAGACAGGCTTCAGTCCCGCAGGCGATCATGAACACCGCACAGGGACCGGGGACACTGAGAGCTAAAGGCTAACCGCAGACAGGCACAGGGACCGAGGACACTGAGAGCTAAAGGCTAACCGCAGACAGGCACTGGGGCCGGGGACACTGAGAGCTAAAGGCTAACCGCAGACAGGCACTGGGGCCGAGGACAGTGAGAGCTAAAGGCTAACCGCAGACAGGCACTGGGGCCGAGGACACTGAGAGCTAAAGGCTAACCGCAGACAGGCACTGGGGCCGGGGACACTGAGAGCTAAAGGCTAACCGCAGACAGGCACAGGGACCGAGGACACTGAGAGCTAAAGGCTAACCGCAGACAGGCACTGGGGCCGGGGACACTGAGAGCTAAAGGCTAACCGCAGACAGGCACTGGGGCCGAGGACACTGAGAGCTAAAGGCTAACCGCAGACAGGCACTGGGGCCGGGGACACTGAGAGCTAAAGGCTAACCGCAGACAGGCACTGGGGCCGGGGACACTGAGAGCTAAAGGCTAACCGCAGACAGGCACTGGGGCCGGGGACACTGAGAGCTAAAGGCAAACCGCAGACAGGCTTCAGTCCCGCAGGCGATCATGAACACCGCACAGGGACCGGGGACACTGAGAGCTAAAGGCTAACCGCAGACAGGCACAGGGACCGGGGACACTGAGAGCTAAAGGCTAATCGCAGACAGGCACAGGGACCGGGGACACTGAGAGCTAAAGGCTAACCGCAGACAGGCACAGGGGCCGGGGACACTGAGAGCTAAAGGCTAACCGCAGACAGGCACTGGGGCTGGGGACACTGAGAGCTAAAGGCTAACCGCAGACAGGCACAGGGGCCGGGGACACTGAGAGCTAAAGGCTAACCGCAGACAGGCACAGGGACCGGGGACACTGAGAGCTAAAGGCTAACCGCAGACAGGCACAGGGACCGGGGACACTGGGATCAGACTGAGACGCACCCGATGACTGAGTGATTGACAGGGAATCTTACGGCCATGCGCTCGGCTGTCAGCCACTCCTCTTCCTCAGGGTTCCCGTGCCGGTGTGTGTAGTACGACACGCTCGAGATCACCTTGTTCACTTCATTCAGCGCGTTCATTTTCCCATTAAACGAGGAGATCTGCAACAGCCTGTAGACGAGAGAACACACTCCATAAACTTCACTGGCAGAGCGTGAACGTTCACAGAACACACAGTGCGCATAACATCAACCGTTATGTATAGTAATAATATAAAGAATATATTTATATAAATAATTTAGTAATGAATAGTATAAATATAAACCACATAACAGTATTTATTTATAATGTGGAATAACTGTATTTATATGCAGCCAATTACCATGTGCAATATCATTATTAATATCCTGCTTTCAAAACTCTTTTTAGTGTTATATTTTAATGCACGTTGTAGCATTTTTATTATTATATTTTTATGAGCTAGTGGAACAGAATTTCGTTCATATGTGCACTCTAAATATACAGTTGAAAGACAATAAAAAACTCTCTCTCAATCAATCAATCAATCAATCAATCAATCAATCTATCTATCTATCTATCTATCTATCTATCTATCTATCTATCTATCAATATCTGTCTGTCTATCTATCTCTATCTATCTATCTCTCCATTTCTCTATCTCTCTATCCATCCATCCATCCATCCATCCATCCATCTATCTATCCATCTATCTATCCAGTGTGATGGGACGGCTTACCTAAGGATCATCTTTAACCGGAATATTTCCAAGTTCTTGACGGTCTCCTCTTGACCAGGAACTCTAGACGCCAGGTTCTTCAAGGACTTGATGATCATGGACAGAGCGTCGTTCTTGGCCTCGTTCTTGGCCTCCTTCTTCAGCTCCTCGTCTGTGAGGTTCTCCAGAAACTGCGGAACCATCTCGATTATGGGTGAGAAGAACTTCTTCACCGTGTGCAAAGTCAAGAACTCGTAACATTGGCCGAAAGGTCTGGAAGACAAACCGAGAAACAGCGAGGCTCAGAAGCAGGAACGAGAGAGCCGTCAGGTCTGTGATGTCAGAGATGGAGGTGGACGAACTTACTTGATGAGAGCTGCGATTATCTGCACGTTGAGAGCCTGGACGCTCATGAAGCGATCGTGAAGAATCTGGAACCCGTTCAATGTGCCAAATTTATTGACGAGGTCCACCAGCCAGCCCTGAGCCACACACACACGACCAGGTCACGACCCCACACACACACACACTGCATCTGGACAATTATCATTACTCGTTTTCCTTCAACAGACACTAGCTGCCTTTCCATCCAAAGATGCAAATTTAACTTAGGAATATTGGAGAAAACATGTGCGAATAAAGCAGCGTTTCCATCCCATGTGTTCAAGGGAACAAAACCATCACTAAATATCAGTAATAAGTTTCTGCAGTCGGCTGTTTCTCCCTCCATCATAAACGAGTGTGTCTCGAGCGTCAGACGAACACAGTAAACGCTGTCGTGTTCTCTAGCGTTCGGGAACACTTGCCCATGAGGAGGTTCACTTGTGTTTCACAGACAAACATTTGATTTTAAAGTCACCATGACATCAAAATGGATAATTCTTGTTTTTCTTAATGGAATATTGCAGTGTTTATTCTAAATGATTTATGGGTGTACAATATTATTGTGTTAATAATCTTGAATCAGAATAAGTTCCTCTTGCAGCATCTCTTCTATTCTCTGATGATGAGGGCGGGGTAATCTGTCACTCACATGAGATCAGCCAATAGCAAACCATCCAATCAATTCCCCACAGACACAATCAAGCCCCGCCCACATCTGGTCTTGTTCCAGAAGCGTTTCACTCGATATACAGCATTATAGGAGAACGACTAGGGCAATTTATATTTCATGACGAGTTTAAACCAAGCGGCAACATTCTAATCTGAAAAATGAAGCCTACCCGGAAGTGCGAAAAACTGCAATACATCGAAAATCCGCTAGAGGCAGGTCCCAAAAGGGAGCAAATGTCCATAGATCCCATGTTAAAATGTCCGTTTTCACAGCATAAATTCATGCTTTTACAGGTTGGTCCCATGGACTTTTATTGTATTTTTCGACAGCTTCCGAGTGCCTGACAACTGTGAGGGGGATGATTTTTTTCTAACTCGTTAGTTTAGATCGTATTTAGATCTAAAATGTATGACAAATAAGGCCGTGGTTAACTTTGATTGACAGCTTGATTGACAGCTTAGGCTGCGCCAAGGAGAATGACAACATAAGAAGCGCCATTTTTTAACACAGTTGAAATATAATACTACTGTTTCTGTATCATGAAATGTAGTTTTAAGAGTTTTTCAGGCGAGAATGGAGTTGTTTAAAGCTCAAATCTGTGGTTTATTTATAAAGATTTATGGAAATTTTATCCAGTTGTGAGATCCAGCGATGACCGGGCGCTCGGCGTCATGTACCCCGCCTGGAGCAGCCTTTCCTCGGCTCGTCGTTCTGGCGTTTGCCGCGGACTCTGGCGTCTCTGTAGTGGTTAAACATGAGATATAATTCGTCTTGTCTATATCTAACGGGCGATCTTTGGTCTCGTGAATCTATAATTTGTTCCCTGGCCAATCGTTTTTGGCTGAGGGGAAGTTTCATAACTTTATAAGCTATTTAACTTTACCGTTGTATGGTTAGACTAGAGCGCTTTGTATGTTTGACTGAATTGATTGCTTTATTTGTATAGCTTCTTGTAACTTTTACTTATACTTTTATAATGGCTAATATTGATAAAACTGAAATTTAACAAAAAGAGACTGGGTTGAGTTTTGTCATTTTAAATTTTAATACAACGAAGATGATCTGTAATGTTGTTTACTGCAACATCTGTTGTTTACTACAAATGCACATATATCCTGGACCATATTAAAAATTTTAATATTTTTATATTATATTTAAAACGAAAAGAGGCAGGTTTGTGTTTTATATTTCGTTTTGTTATAAATAGGCTAAAGTTATGTGCAGTGAATATAATCAATACGCGTTGCCTGAACCACATTTGTGTGGCTATAATGTTTAAGATTTCTTTAAATGAAAACGAAAAGAGTTAGTATGGTGTTTTATAACATATTTCGTTGCCTAAAATATACACAGAGATAACCGGAGTAGCAGAGCGAGCTGTGTGACGCGCGCTGCGTCCTTTACCCATATATGGATTGGCCAGAAGGTGGGCGGGGTTAGTATTTCCCAAGATTTTCCAAGATGGCGCCGCCCATACCCCCCATAAACGGCTTCAAAAGCGTTCTTCAGAAAGTCTATTGGTCACAGACGCCACAGACGCTTTGTCCATATTTTTTACAGTCTATGGTTTAAACTAGGGCTGCACGATATTGAAGAAAAATGCGATATGCCATAACTCTAATAATGCGATATTTGATATGCGATACGATAATGCTTAAAGTGTGTAAAATAAACTTAAATTATCTTTAAAATAGATTTAAAATGATATAACCAACATACGTGTTTAACATTCTTTTTGTGACGAGAACACACCCCTAACCTTCTGCCAGTGAACATCAGTGTTTTACTGTACATCAGAAGTGTTGTTCTAACATCAGTGTAAACCTCGGGGTTCAGGGGTTCAGGGTTCAGGTTATCCTACATTAGGGTTATTAACAACAGAAACTGAATAATCAAATGTAAAATAAACACTGCTTAGTTTTCACTGTATGAATTAAATATATCCTGATTCTTATTAAAGCGACAGAAGTTCTTCAGCCGAGAGCGAGTGAGTTTCTCTGTCTTTAGTTCATGACTCCAGTTATTGCAAGCCGCTGCGATATGCATATGCGATATTTTGATATTTTGTGCAGCCCTAATTTAATTTAAATTTAAAACAATTCTTGTGCATCTTCCTGTCCGAACACAAATGCCTGTGCGTGGGGAATATTGCATTTATACCCATTATATCTTTCCTGTAGCTCAAACAGTAGAGCACTGGCGCTTGCAACGCCAAGGTCATGGGTTCGATTCCCAGGGAAAGCAAGAACTGATAAGAATGTAAATGTGTACCCTGTATTGTAAGTCGCTTTAGATAAAAGCGTCTGCCAAATGCATAAATGTAAATGCCCTGCTTCACTGACTGGCTGATCAGAGAGAGACAGGTTCACACTCAGGTGAGAGCGAGAGATGAAGCAGTGCACCTTGGGAGAGCGCGGGTCGGGCGGCCGGGCGAACAGCTCATCGTCGGCGAGCTGCGCTCCTGTAGGGACGCTCTCAGACGGGCGTGTGCCGTTGTAAATGTGGAACTTGCAGTGCGGGTTGGTGGCCATGGAGAGCAGCTCGAGCAGAGGGAACCAGTCCTGAGCCAGCTTGACCACGCAGAGCTCCATCAGCCGGTGCGTGTTGTTGATGATGCACCTCTGGAACGAGACGTCAGACTCATGAAGACTTAACTATGCCTTCGTGGACGAATTAGGGCATGGAGGTCTCAGGTGTGATCCAAACAAAATTTTTAAAAATAAATGTTATATCACTATCTTCGATAAAATAAAAAATTGAATTTTTGAATTTATTTACCTCTAAAAGTTCCATATTTTCTAAGTAAATTCTGCTTATTTTTTATGTTATATTTAATATTTCTTTAACTTCAGTAAAAAAAAATCATTCCAGTAATTTCAGAGAGACAAAACCTAAAAATGTGGTGTCGTGTGTTGGTATAAAAATAACAAAAAAGCAATAATATCAATAGCCACTAGATGGCTGTAGAACTCGATGGCTGCATACAGGCTGAACTCTATAAGCCATTGTTATAATGAATTTAACCTCAAATCTATGATTTTATCACAAGTTAAAATTGTAATAAAAAAAATTAAAAAAACATCTTTGTTGGGTGAGACTATACAAAGATGCAAAAATATGCTTAGACAAATCAGACTATGCTATAAAGAAAAGACAAAGTAGTAGATCATTTATCATTTATCAAACTAAAAAAACATAAAATTTCAACAACTCAAAAAGTAAATGGTCCCAAACAGGAAGAAGAATAAGCCAGTATGGTATGATCTGCATTGTGGTGGATTTATTATTCGACAAATAAAAAATAAAATGCTCTGAATTAGTTCTTCCCACTCGTTCCCATGGGTGCCCATTTCTGTCCACAAATTCAGAATTAAGGAGGTTTTTTTTCAACCACTTAACATTGTAGAATCGAGTGTTCAGGGGCAAACTGAGGAGAAGTAGCCAAGCCTTGCACCGCTCAGATTCAGGGTCAGGGTAATAGGGTAATAGGGTTAGGGTCAGGGTAATAGGGTCAGGGTAATAGGGTTAGGGTAGATCAGGTCAGGTCAGGTCAGGGTAGGTCAGGTCAGGTCAGGTCAGGGTAATAGGGTCAGGTCAGGTCAGGGTAATAGGGTCAGGGTAGATCAGGTCAGGTCAGGTCAGGGTAATAGGGTCAGGTCAGGGTCAGGGTAATAGGGTCAGGGTAATAGGGTCAGGTCAGGTCAGGGTCAGGGTAATAGGGTCAGGTCAGGTCAGGGTCAGGGTAATAGGGTCAGGGTTAGGGTCAGGGTCAGGGTAATAGGGTCAGGGTAATAGGGTCAGGTCAGGGTCAGGGTAATAGGGTCAGGGTAATAGGGTTAGGGTCAGGGTTAGGGTCAGGGTAATAGGGTCAGGGTTATAGGGTCAGGGTAATAGGGTCAGGGTAATAGGGTCAGGTCAGGTCAGGGTTAAAAGCTTAGATCAGAGATCGATCACAGACTCACGTGGATTTCAAACTTCCAGCCGCTCACGGCCTCATCCGTCAGGATCTTTGTGAATGAGATGGTCAGGCCGTCGCGGAAGAACCTCTGACAGGCCTCACACTTCACGTCCAGCCCTTCACACACACACACACACACACACACACACACACACACACACACACACATCAGGTCAGACACATACTTGTGTGATGTCATTCATGCTGCTTACAGTGGAATCCTTTTACTTGGAATAGTATATAAAGTTATACAAAAATTGATAATAAAAATAGGTGCATATGATTTACTGTAATGCTGTGAAAACTAATAATATTTAATAATTAATTAATTAATTATAATACAATATAACTGCCATTTAATTTCCCTTATTTGGCTGGTAAAAAGTGATTCATTTAAAGTGCAAAATGACTGCGGTTATCGAATGATTAATGCAGTTAGATTGAATATCCACGATCATATGAATGATGTGTCTCAGACGTCTGACCTTTTTTGCTGAGCTCTATCGCCGCTTCCAGCAGAACCTCCAGCTCTCCTTTGGGCAGAACCGGAACCACCCAGCGCGGCCTGGCCCACAGGAACACACGTTACCTCACGACTGACACACACACACACACACACACACACACACACACACACACACATTCTTGTACATCTATCTTTATGAGGACA
>NC_139973.1:65000-70000 GCF_963993115.1 Abramis brama | reverse complement strand
ACTCACACACACACACACAGAGACACACTCACACTCACACACACATACACACACACTCACACACACACACACACACACAGAGACACACTCACACACACATACACAGATAGACACACACAGATAGACACACTCACACACACACACACACACACACACAGAGACACACTCACACACACATACACAGATAGACACACACATACACACACACTCACACACACACACACACAGAGACACACTCACACACACATACACAGATAGACACACACAGATAGACACACACAGATAGACACACTCACACACACACACACACAGAGACACACTCACACACACATACACAGATAGACACACACAGATAGACACACACAGATAGACACACACAGATAGACACACACAGATAGACACACACAGATAGACACACACGTTTGTTCTGTGCCGAACAGTTTGTCTGTTAACATCATCAGACGCATGTTTTTGTCCTGACGCTCCACTGGTCTATATAAAGTGTGTGTGTGTGTGTGTGTGTGTGTGTGTGTGTGTGTGTGTGTGTGTGTGTGTGCTCTCGCGTGTGTACGTGTGTGTGTCTGTCTGTGTGTGTGCGCTCGCGTGTGTGTGTGTGTGTGTGTTGCTGCACTTATAAGGGTCAGATGAGTTCACTAATAAAGAGAAAGGTTAACAGCCGGTGGAGATGAAGAGCAGGAACACTGACGTCCAGAATAATGCCTTACCAACACACACAGTTCACCAGTTCTGGACCTCGACACACGTAACCGGCCCTGCAGAACAGCGAGTGTGTAGAGACACGCTTCAGCGCCGGCGTTCAGGAAGTGACACCAACACACTTCCTGTCACACAGGTGTCCTCTGGAGAGAAACACAACAACATCTCAAATAAACCACTCATCCAGATCTGAGCACAGGGCCCTCAGGGGCCGAAGCTGCAAAATAAAGACATAGATCAAACTAAAACAACTAAACCTAACTAAATTAAATCAAATAAAAAAAAGTTTAAATAAATAAATGCATTTATAATGTATATAACAAATCTAAATAATACACGTACAGCTCAGAGGAATACAGTGAGTAGAAAAAAAACTTAATGCAACATTACAGAAAATAAACATTTTCCAATTACTATTTAGGGAATTTTGACAAAATAAATTCGGTCTTTGACATGTGAATATTCCGCTGTCTTTATGCGCGCGTCAGAACAAGATTAAACCCTGCATCGTCTGTCAGAAACATCTGATATTAATATCAAAGGCTCAAATGCAGTCCATCCTCTTAACTGTATATTCGGAGAAATTGCACATAAAACGGCGTGACTTCATTATGAAACATGTTTCTCTCCTCCTTCAGAGACTCATAACACACACATGTCGCGTGTAAATATCAACATGACGAGCTGCCAATCACCTTCACGAGGAAACAGCGCTGATCAATAGAGCTTTCACACTAAATACAGCCTTCTTGCATTAGCATCACACTCCTGTCAGCTGCGCACCGATCTCTTACAGACAGACGTTCACATGACAGTCATTATTAGCAATTTAATGTTGTAAAGAATCACTTTTAAGACCGGTTTCTGAAACCGCTACAGTTAGCATTAGCGCTCCGCTCGCGTTCTTAACGTTTATATTCCAGCACAGACAAACAGAACAAAACAAACACGAACACATTCAAACACCCGCATAAAAGCACGCTTCGTGACGCTTACAGTTAGAATCTGTCATTGTGTTCGTGCGGGTGTTGTTGAGGCCTGTTAGCATCAGTGCTATCATGCTAACCGCTGCTCCACCTCATAAATGGCGCGACGCTCGCGCGCACTCTCTCTGATCATCATCATCATCATCATCATGTCAACCTTACCGCACACATGAGCTCAAAAGAGGCCGCTCAGTCTGTGTTTAGTCGTGTGTGTGTGTGTCAGCAGCCATTTTGCTCCGCTAACACTCAAAAAACCGGTCAGACGCGCGCATTTCTCAGTGTCTCGCGCGTGAGCTCATGCTTGTTTGTTGTTTTGTTGTTTGAGCTCATGTTTGCAGCAGTGTCTCTTAACCATGAGAAACACACGTCACTCATCGCTCACCCGCGGCGCGCTCCTGCAGTCCGTCAGTGTTGGTTTCGCGGGGTTCACGCGCGTCCGCCGCTCGTTTCGGTTGTTATTCCTGTGTCACCGGGCTAACCAGGTCCATCACACAACTAACCAACTAACTGACCCGGTGTGGATGATTTTAATGCTCAGTTGATGTTCGGCTCTTCTAGAATGCCGCGCGGACCCTCATCGGCCCGTCTGATGTAAATACCCGCGGCCGCGTCTCAAATCCTCACAGAGTAACAGTTAGTGTGTTGCGCACCTAGACAACACTACTGAGACTCGCGCTCAGGGTTCCGGAGCTGCTGGTGGGAATGTTTACCTGAGTTTTGATCAGACTGTGTGTGTGTGTGTTGTTCTGTTATTCCAGCAGGAGGCGTCAGTGAGTGACAGCGCGAGCACAAGACCCGGAAGACGATGACGTCATCACACTGTCACGTGTCTTAACGTGAGCTTCACCATCAGATGATTTTTGCTTGAAAAACATTCGAAAGAAGTTGCTCTAGATTCCCATAATAATAATAATAATAAAGAAGCCCAACTCTGTCTGTCTGTGTTATTAAACCAACGCTTTCATACTTTGCATTATAAACATTGATCAGATATCTGACTTCACACACACACACACACTCTCAGTTAGGGCTGTATAGATGTGTTCCTGGATGTAGTTGTGTGTGAGACACCACGTGATGAACCTGTATGAAACAGCACCATCTGCTGGAGAAATGTGAGCATATTAAATGTGCTATATCAATGAATAAAAGTTTAAGTTTTAAATCATCATCATCATCACTGACAAAAACAACATGCATGACCTGTTTTCAAAAGCAATTTACTTTTTCAACACATGGAAGGAAATAGATTAAAAAAAACATATCGGAGAGCAGTTTTGTCCTTTGCAGAGGAGTTTACACAGGGCAATATGAAATGAAGAGTTCACACAGTCTGTTCAGTTGTTTATACACACACTACTTCATTTCAACCGCAAAAGGAACGCACCATTGAAACATTTACACACAATAAAATCCTCTCGGTTTTTCTCAGGAGTAAAACAATAATACTCTTTTAAGACAGCACATTTTCTGAAAGGATCCATCTAGGAATGAATATTTTTCACCCCGTTTCCGCACAAGAAATCAAATCCAGGACATTTACAAACACGTCACTAACACAGGGAATGAGGGAAGTGTCCGTTCGGATTCGGGAGAGACACGGACACATCGAGGAAGAGGAGCAACCGAGGAAGAGCTGCCCTTGTGCAAACCTACTGTAAACAGAGGGGTGTGTGTGTGTGTGTGTATGTGTGTGTGTGTGTGAGCTGTGCTTGTACACCGTCAGTGGGTGGAGTCACAAAGCCACGCCCACAGGTAAGGATTGATTGACAGACTGTGCTCATCATTGCTCAGAGACGCCGTCTCGTACATTTAAAAAGAAAACAGTATAAAATGTCATCAACCCCCTCGGTATTAGTACAGGACCATATCTATGACTTATATATTCATATTTATAGATATTTATATATGTATAGATATATACAACACTCCGCACTGGTAGTCCGTGGCGTGTGTGTGTGTGTGTGTGGCTAGTACACCCAGGACACGGGCACCCACTGCGCAGTGCTGCACACCAGGTCGATGGCCTCCTCCAGCATGCGGATGGTGTCGTCGATCTCGTTATTGATGACCGTCTGATCGAAGTAATGAGCGTATGAGCGCTGGAGCGCCTCGGACTCCTTCTGGAGCCGCTGGAGAGACTCGTCCTGAGGAGCACACACACACACACACAGCACTGAGTACACACATCACTGGAGGAGCACACACACACACACACAGCACTGAGTACACACATCACTGGAGGAGCACACACACACACACACAGCACTGAGTACACACATCACTGGAGGAGCACACACACACACACACACAGCACTGAGTACACACATCACTGGAGGAGCACACACACACACACACAGCACTAAGTACACACATCACTGGAGGAGCACACACACACAGCACTGAGTACACACATCACTGGAGGAGCACACACACACACACACAGCACTAAGTACACACATCACTGGAGGAGCACACACACACAGCACTGAGTACACACATCACTGGAGGAGCACACACACACACACACAGCACTGAGTACACACATCACTGGAGGAGCACACACACACACACACACAGCACTGAGTACACACATCACTGGAGGAGCACACACACACACACAGCACTGAGTACACACATCACTGGAGGAGCACACACACACACATGTGTGTACATGTGGAGGAGCACACACACACACACACACAGCACTGGAGGAGCACACACACACACACAGCACTGAGTACACACATCACTGGAGGAGCACACACACACAAACACAGCACTGAGTACACACATCACTGGAGGAGCACACACACACACACACACACACACACAGCACTGAGTACACACATCACTGGAGGAGCACACACACACACACACACACACACACACACAGCACTGAGTACACACATCACTGGAGGAGCACACACACACACACACACACACACACACAGCACTGAGTACACACATCACTGGAGGAGCACACACACACACACACACACACACACACAGCACTGAGTACACACATCACTGGAGGAGCACACACACACACACACACACACACAGCACTGAGTACACACATCACTGGAGGAGCACACACACACACACACACACAGCACTGAGTACACTGATATCTGAACACAACAACACTAATCACTTCTAGAGATCGACCGATAACCGATATACAGAACCGATATTTATTGTTTGATTGATCTTTGAGAGTTATAACAACAGCACCGTATGAAACAAACGGTTTTATTCAACACTTACTACTGTAATCTCTGAAATTTCACTCCC
>NC_139973.1:50000-52500 GCF_963993115.1 Abramis brama | reverse complement strand
TTAGGTTAAGTTTCGGTTGAGTTTAGGTTGAGTTTAGGTTAAGTTTCGGTTGAGTTTAGGCTGAGCTTCGGTTGAGTTAAGGTTGAGTTTAGGTTGAGTTTAGGTTGAGTTTAGGTTAAGTTTCGGTTGAGTTTCGGTTGATCTTCAGTTGAGCTTCGGTTGAGTTTAGGCTGAATTTAGGTTGAGTTTAGGTTGATCTTTGGTTGAGTTTAGGTTGAGTTTAGGTTGAGTTTAGGTTGAGCTTTGGTTGAGTTTAGGTTGAGCTTCGGTTGAGTTTAGGTTGAGCTTCGGATGAGTTTAGGTTGAGTTTAGGTTGAGCTTTGGTTGAGTTTAGGTTGAGCTTCGGTTGAGTTTAGGTTGAGCTTCGGATGAGTTTAGGTTGAGTTTAGGTTGAGCTTTGGTTGAGTTTAGGTTGAGTTTAGGTTGAGCTTCAGTTAAGCTTTGGTTGAGTTTAGGTTGAGGTGAGAAAGCAATCCGACCCAACAAACTAACGAACCAAGTGCTATCAGAATTCATAACGGGAAATGTGTTATATAACAGCAGCAGTGTCTGATTCTGTGAGTGAATGCATTAGTTATTATCACAGTTAATATAATTAATATAATTGGTCAGTTAAGAGTGTCAATAAACTCGCGGAGAGAACGTAGAGGAAACTGACCAATAAAAGCACAGTTTGACTCACGTGACTTGCATAAACAGATTTTGTTACGCTTTGAGATGTTGTCTTGTGAAAGCGAACCAAACCGAGAAGAAAATGCAACACTGTAACAAATTAAATCCATATTTGGGAACAAAGCAAATGATCTACAGGTCTGAAAACGCCCTCAAACTGTTAAAACATACAATTATGGGTTTTTTCACCCAAAAATGAAATTACTTTACGTAAGACTTTCATTCATGAATAAATATTGGGGGGGTTGTAATGCATAGATTTAAATATTGGGGGGGTTATCTCCCCCCTAACCCCCCCACAAACTACGCCCCTGCATGAAGACCTGCGTGAAGTTGGCCCCCCACCCAACGCAAAACGTCGTCAAACTATGCTCAATCGTTTGTGCTTCGTTTGTGCTGGTTTGTGCTGTAAAAAATTTCGTTTGTGCTGTTTCGGTTTTTTAGATATTAAAAGAATATTTTTAGGTCATTCTGAGGTCACTCAGCCCCCCCACATGCTCCAAATTCACCCAAAATAGTCTCGTTCGTTTGTGCTTCGTTTGTGCTGGTTTGTGCCGGTAAAATTTTCGTTTGTGCTGCGTCGGGTTTTAAAATATTAGAAATTGAATTATAGACGATGACGTCACCAGCCCCCCCACATGCTCCAAATTCACCCAAAATAGACGCAATCGTTTGTGCTCCGTTTGTGCTGTAAAAATTTTCGTTTGTGCTGCTTCGGTTTTTTAGATATTAAAATAATATTATGTGGTCATTCTGAGGTCACTCAGCCCCCCCACATGCTCCAAATTCACCCAAAATAGTCTCGTTCGTTTGTGCTTCGTTTGTGCCGGTAAAATTTTCGTTTGTGCAGCGTTGGGTTTTAAAATATTATACATTCAATTATTGTTGATGACGTCACCAGCCCCCCCACATGCTTCAAATTCACCCAAACTATGCTCAATCGTTTGTGCTCCGTTTGTGCTGGTTTGTGCTGTAAAAAGTTTCGTTTGTGCTGCTTCGGTTTTTTAGATATTAAAATAATATAATGCGGTCATTCTGAGGTCACTCAGCCCCCCCCATATGCTCCAAATTCACCCAAAATAGTCTCATTCGTTTGTGCTTCGTTTGTGCTGGTTTGTGCCGGTAAAATTTTCGTTTGTGCTGCGTTGGGTTTTAAAATATCAGAAATTGAATTATAGACGATGACGTCACCAGCCCCCCCACATGCTCCAAATTCACCCAAAATAGTCTCGTTCGTTTGTGCTTCGTTTGTGCTGGTTTGTGCCAGTACAATTTTCGTTTGTGCTGCATCGGCCTTTAAAATATTAGACACTGAATGAAAGCGAATTATAGAAGGTGACTTCACCAGCCCATTAAATGACTTCAACCAGCCTGCATCTTCGTGAACGCACCACAGAGAAATGCACATTTCATACATACGCAGAGAGCAGTCTGTTTTCTTTCGTTTTGAATTGTTCTGTTTAAAAGTAGACATGTCTGTGATGCAAGTAGGCGCTGAGTTTCGATTCATTTATGAGACCAACTGCAGTTCAGGCGCCGGCGCCTCTATGTCCAGATTATCTATTGTCTGATATAGGCCTATTTACTTCTTATTTTGCCTATTAAATCCTGGCATTTGGTAGATGAAACAATGATTAAAATTAAGATACAATTAATACAAAACGAATTTCACCTTAAAGAAAGGCTTTGTGCTTTTGTCTCTGTGAAAGTTTTAAAGCAGTCTTTTAGAGCGGTCAGTCCGTAACGCAGTTCTCCGTCCGTTACATTGTTTTTTCCTCATAAATGCAAACACGAAAAATACGGAAAAAATAAAATGAATAATTTATGT
>NC_139973.1:0-45000 GCF_963993115.1 Abramis brama | reverse complement strand
GTCTAGCACGGGTACCATGGGCTCGTCCGTGTTCTTCTGGAACTGCACGAGTCGCACGCGCGTGACGTTCTCCAGGTCCAGGTCCCCGTTGATGCTCTCGGGAGAGTCTCCGTTCAGGTACGGGGAAGTCGGAGGAGGAGTGACTCTCAGAGCCTCGTCACTGTACACCTCGTGAGCAACGACATCGTGAGTCTGTAGAAGAGCCTGTGACAGAACACACACACATGATCAGTGTGTGTGTGTGTGTGTGAGTGTGTGTGTGTGTGTGAGAGAGAGAGAGAGAGAGAGAGAGAGAGAGAGAGAGAGAGAGAGAGTGTGTGTGTGTGTGTGTGTGTGAGAGAGAGAGAGAGAGAGAGAGAGAGAGAGAGAGAGAGAGAGTGTGTGCGTGTGTGTGTGTGTGAGAGAGAGAGAGAGAGAGAGAGAGAGAGAGAGAGTGTGTGTGTGTGAGTGTGTGTGTGTGTGTGTGAGAGAGAGAGAGAGAGAGAGAGAGAGAGAGAGTGTGTGCGTGTGTGTGTGTGTGAGAGAGAGAGAGAGAGAGAGAGAGAGTGTGTGTGTGTGAGTGTGTGTGTGTGTGTGTGAGAGAGAGAGAGAGAGAGAGAGAGAGAGAGAGAGTGTGTGCGTGTGTGTGTGTGAGAGAGAGAGAGAGAGAGAGAGAGAGAGTGTGTGTGTGTGAGTGTGTGTGTGTGTGTGAGAGAGAGAGAGAGAGAGAGAGAGAGAGAGAGTGTGTGCGTGTGTGTGTGTGAGAGAGAGAGAGAGAGAGAGAGAGAGAGAGAGAGTGTGTGTGTGTGTGTGTGTGTGTGTGTGTGTGTGTGTGTGTGAGTGTGTTTGTGTGTGTGAGAGAGAGAGAGAGAGAGAGAGAGAGAGTGAGTGTGTGTGTGTGTGTGTGTGTGTGTGTGTGTGAGTGTGTTTGTGTGTGTGAGAGAGAGAGAGAGAGAGAGAGAGAGAGAGAGAGAGAGAGAGAGAGAGAGAGAGAGTGAGTGTGTGTGTGTGTGTGTGTGTGTGTGTGTGTGTGTGTGTGTGTGTGTGTGTGTTAGTTTGTTGATTTGGTCACTATAGTAACGGCACCGGCAGGATCGTGTCGCGTCTGAGCAGAAACTAAACCACTCGACGGAAAGACTCAGACTGAAGCTGCAGACTCAGACAAACTTCAATGCAAACATTAGAAAACTTCCACATTTAATAAGTAACTGTTAGTGTGCTCATGTGTGTAAATAATAAGTAATATTTCTGCACACACTAACACATATTAACATTTCAAGAGAATGCAGAACAAACATAAATAAATATACTATTATTCATTGTTAATTAACCTGGACTGATAATTGTTAGTTCATGATCCCTAATGAATGAACTAATGTTGATAAACCTTGTTTTAAATATTAAATATAAAAAACACATTCTCCGGTCTGGAATATGAGGGCAACCAACAGCAACTGTAACAATAAAAATGTGTTTTTTAAAGTGTAATATGAAAAAGTCCTCAATACACTAATGTATTATTGTAGTGCAGGTGCTCATGTCCAGCTCAAGATAATCAGGAGGATCTGAACATAACAGCACTTTTAAGCAAGATAACGCTCGAATCTCTGGAGCGCAGGAAGCACTGCTATCCCAGAATGCCTCAATCCGCTCTATGACATCATCACCCCCCCCCCCCCCCATCCCATCTCCCTCGGTGACCCGCGTCTCCATGGAAACGCCCTCATCCTGATCAGTGTTAAAGCAGCTGCTCGTTTAACATTAAAGGCTGAATGTCACCGAACCACCAATATTTCACACCAAAATCAGAAGAAAGAAATATGAAATTATATTTTGCGTTAAGAAAATAAAGCCTGTTTTTAGGACTATTAAGAGTTTAGTTTTCACTTTATTTTGATGGTCCTTTTTAACACATTCTGTTGACTATAGTAGCGCTGCACCTGCATGTCCACGAACTCGCTTGTGAGAGTCAGAGTGTGTAAAGTAAACTCTCATTAGTGTTAGTAGAGTATTAGTGAGAGTCAGAGTGTGTAAAGTAAACTCTCATTAGTGTTAGTAGAGTATTAGTGAGAGTCAGAGTGTGTAAAGTAAACTCTCATTAGTGTTAGTAGAGTATTAGTGAGAGTCAGAGTGTGTAAAGTAAACTCTCATTAGTGTTAGTAGAGTATTAGTGAGAGTCAGAGTGTGTAAAGTAAACTCTCATTAGTGTTAGTAGAGTATTAGTGAGAGTCAGAGTGTGTAAAGTAAACTCTCATTAGTGTTAGTAGAGTATTAGTGAGAGTCAGAGTGTGTAAAGTAAACTCTCATTAGTGTTAGTAGAGTATTAGTGAGAGTCAGAGTGTGTAAAGTAAACTCTCATTAGTGTTAGTAGAGTATTAGTGAGAGTCAGAGTGTGTAAAGTAAACTCTCATTAGTGTTAGTAGAGTATTAGTGAGAGTCAGAGTGTGTAAAGTAAACTCTCATTAGTGTTAGTAGAGTATTAGTGAGAGTCAGAGTGTGTAAAGTAAACTCTCATTAGTGTTAGTAGAGTATTAGTGAGAGTCAGAGTGTGTAAAGTAAACTCTCATTAGTGTTAGTAGAGTATTAGTGCACTGGTAGGGTTAGGGTTAGAATAAGTGGAGATATAGTTGCAGAGTTACTTATAGTCAGTAGAATATCTGTTGGGGGAGCATCACAATAAAGAGTTAGCAGAGATTACACACAGTCTACTCATACTCTGACTGTGTTCGTTGATGTATAGTTGCAAAGTTACTTACAGTCAACAGCACGTTCAAAAGGACCATCAAAATAGTTTTTGCATTGCAACATTATTTCAATGACAATTAAATATTTTAATCCATTACTGTTAAACTATTTAACCCTCTGGCGCTCTCTGGTCAATAAAAATACAGATTTCATATAAAAATTGAAAATAGTATTTTGTGCATTTTTCATAACAATAAACATAAATTCTGTAACTTTTTTAAGTTCACTATTTATAACTGTTTTCACTTCAGCAATAATCTGCCAAGTGTTGTCTTTGAAAAGAGATCAAACTTCAGTCTGTCGCTCTAAAGCGTTCAAGATTTACCACAGTACCGAAGTTGGAAATTTAATTTTCAGGTCTATGCTCAAAAAGTGAATAAATGGATTATAACTACTGTGTAAATATACATTTGTATAAAAAATATTAAATAAAAAAACATTATCAAACTAAAACATAGTACATTAATTTCATTGAAATAAAAAACACACGTGAAGAGCACCAGAGGGTTAAACTGAGTATCACACAAGTACTTCTTTTCAGTAAGTCTTCCTCATGCTAGTGAATATAATGCTGGTTTTAGTAATAAATGTCTGGTTTGAGTTTCATGACTGTATTACAGTAATAAGAGTTCACAGGTTAAACATGAACTGATAAGAAAACACAAAATCCAGTGAATTATGCGACTGATTTTGGTGCGAGACATGACCTGGAGGTTCTGCGACCCGGACCGTGAGTGTGTGCAACACGAGCGACTGCAGAGAGACGAGTGTGAAGCTGGAGTGTGTGAAGCGTCCGCGTGACTGATCTCGAAACTGCTGTGGTTTGACTCCAGCGCTGCGACTCACCATGAAGTGCGGCTGCGTGAGGATCCTCTTCAGCTCTTTGGCCTCCATGTTCTCCGAGTAACAGGAGAGCGTCTCCAGCACCTGCACACACACATCACATCATCATATCAATGCAAGATCACAACTATATTTAAACATGAGCTCTGGAGCTGGAAACACCATTCTCATTCACAACCAGGGTTAGAAAATAACTTTTTCACTCACCGGCCAATTTGGCTACTAAATCTTTAAGTTACCGGCCATTCAGAACTTCTACTAGCCGAAAACTGTTTTTTACATTTTTATTTCATGATGCTTTGATGAATAGAAAGTTCAAAAGAACAGCATTTATCTGAAATCTAAAGCTTTTGTAACATTAAACATCACCGTTCAAAAGTTAGGGGTCAGTAAGAATTTTAATTTTATTTTTGGGGGAAAGAAATAAAATAAATCAATACTTTTATTCATCAAGGATGAGTTAAACTGATCAAAAGTTACAGTAAAGACATTTATAATGCTAGAAAATATTCTATTTTAAATAAATGCTGTTCTTTTGAACTTTCTATTCATCAAAGAATTTTGGAAAACTGTTTTCAACACTGATAATAATCATAAATGTTTCTTGAGCATCAAATCATCATATTAGAGTGATTTCTGAAGGATCATGTGACACTGAAGACTGGAGTAATGATGCTGAAAATTCAGCTTTGATCACAGGAATAAATTACACTTTACTGTATATTCACATAGAAAACAGTCATTTTAAATTGTCATAATATTTCACAATATTACTGTTTTTTTATTGTTTTTTTATCAAATAAATGCAGCCTTGGTGAGCAGAAGAGACTTCTTTAAAAATCTTACTGACCCCAAACGTTTGAACGGTAGTGTATATATAAGCTCTTTCATCCTCGTCATCAAACACGTGTTTCAGGAGCACAGATCATACAGGAACATGTGGATGCTGGAAACACTTTCTGTTCACCAAATGCTTTTTAATCTTCACCATTGCTTCAATGCAAATGAACAAGTGCGCCATTATTTGTTGCGACTATTATTATTAATAATGTCATTGGTCACATGATTCTGTTAGAGTCACTGGCACTGGTCAGTCATTAAAGAGCATCATATTAAAATAATCCAGACTGTGATTGGCTGTTTCAGGATAAACACTCGTGCTCTGATCCATTAAACACAGAGATGATTGCAAGACTCAGTCTGATTCAGATGAAAGTTCTCTACCGTATTCATTATAGTAAAACAAAATTGGCTAAACTGTACCCAAATATTGATGCAACGTGTGGCCGCTGCAAGGCATCAAAGGGAGATCTAACCCATATGTTTTGGTCATGTCCTAAACTGAGACAATTTTGGTTTTCAGTCTTTGAGATTTTAAACTCAGCTTTTAAATGAAGAATTCACCCTAACCCAATAATGGCTCTGTGTGGAGTCAGAGGTGACGACTTCCAAACAGATAAAAGTAAAGAGAATGCCCTGGCCTTTGCCACATTAATAGCTAGAAGGAGGATTCTCCTAGAGTGGAAATCACACAATCCCCCGAATGTGTCATCATGGCTTAGTGATCTAACGATGTTTCTAAAAACTGAAAAAATTAAATACTTTCTCAGGGGATCAACCAGAACATTTTACAAAACATGGGACCCTTTAATAAACTATTTTGAGAAGAATATACTCCTCCCTCTTTGAAGTAATTTGAGGACCCCCCTCCCCTCCTTCCTTCCTTTATGTATTTACTTTTTTTATATATATTTTTTTTTCTTCTTTTTTTTTTTAAATATATATATATATATATATATTTTTTTTTTTTCTTCTAGCATCTGGGGTTGTTGTGTTGGGATGGGAATCTGTAGGTGAACATTTTGAAAAAGCAAAGCCTTTAATAGTGTTTATGTCACTGAATACTTTCAATACTTTCAAAAAGAAATAAAAAAACAAAAAATAAAAAAACACAGAGATGATCATAAGCTTGAGTGTTTATTCATTGAGCAGCACACGCGTGTTATTAGAGCCAGACTCGGCTGTGTGTGTGTGTGTGTGTGTGTCACACACCTCTTTGGCTCTCTGGACGGCGTCGCTGGGAGGATTCCTGATCTGAGGCGACGAGCGGGTGTTGATCTTATCATACAGCTGAAACACAGTCAGTTCAGTTCATCAGTCACATGACCATCAACCAGAAACACACACACATCAATCTCACTCACTCACTCACTCACACACTCACACACTCACTCACACACACACATCAATCTCTCTCACACACACACACAATCACACTCACTCACTCACACACACACTTGAAATAAAGAGTAGAAATCATGTGACAGAAACACGTTTACAAGCTAATCCTGCATATTGTTTGTCTGTTTAATTATTAATCATCCATTAAATTACAGTAAGTTTGATTGGCAGTGGCGTGTGTGTCAGACTCTCATGAATCTTGTCATGTAGTGACACACACACACTCTACCCACTGTCTAGACGCTAGTCAAATGTGCCGTCTTCAAAACTCCCGCTGTGCGCAGCTGACGCCTCGACTTTATTTTCCATCATCATCATCATCATCATCATCATAATGACACAGGCTTCTGTACAACCCTGCCGGATCGTCTGGCTCTCCAGATTCAGTGATGAGTGAGTGTGTGTGTGTGTGTGAGTGTGAGTGTGTGTGTGAGATTGGTAGGTTTAGGGGTAGGGTTAGTGTGTGTGTGTGTGTGTGTGTGTGTGTGTGAGACTGGTAGGTTTAGGGGTAGGGTTAGTGTGTGTGTGTGTGTGTGTGTGTGTGAGACTGGTAGGTTTAGGGGTAGGGTTAGTGTGTGTATGTGAGTGAGTGAGTGAGTGTGTGTGTGTGTGTGTGTGTGAGAGATTGGTAGGTTTAGGGGTAGGGTTAGTGTGTGTATGTGAGTGAGTGAGTGTGTGTGTGTGTGTGTGTGTGTGTGTGTGTGTGTGTGTGAGAGATTGGTAGGTTTAGGGGTAGGGTTAGTGTGTGTGTGTGTGTGTGTGTGAGACTGGTAGGGTTAGTGTGTGTGTGTGTGTGTGTGTGTGTGTGTGTGTTTGTGAGAGATTGGTAGGTTTAGGGGTAGGGTTAGTGTGTGTGTGTGTGTGAGACTGGTAGGTTTAGGGGTAGGGTTAGTGTGTGTGTGTGTGAGATTGGTAGGTTTAGGGGTAGGGTTAGTGTAAGGAGACAGAATATACAGTTTGTTTGTACAGTATAAAAACCATTACGACTTTGGAGGTCCTCACAAAGATAGTAAACCAGAGTGTGTGTGTGTGTGTGTGTGTGTGAACTCACATCCAGCAGTGTGTGCAGATGTTGGTCCTGGAAGACGCTGTGCAGGAAGTCCAGATCTTTCTCACTGCAGTCCGTCAGTGCATGAATCTCCTCCAGACTGTCCAGCACCTGAGACACGGCCCCTGAACACACACACACACACACACACACACACATCAGCCACACACACCAGCTCACCGCTCACTCTGTGAATGTGCATGAACACAGAAACGGACGCGTCATGGAAGCCCTGAAGCCGCTGAGCCGCTCCTGAAGCTCTGTGTGTGTGTGTGTGTGCAGGAAATGAGAGGAATCGTGGTTTATATTGTCTTGAGTCGCGTTTGATCGAGTGTTTCAGTGGAAGACGATGACAGCACTCAGACACATGCAGGACAACAGATGAAGGTGAAGGTGAAGGTGTTGTTTGGGTGGCAAGCAGAGGCTACTGGGATACCTACTTTCTGCAGCAAGCAATCCTACAGCACAGGCAGCGTTAGAAACAACAACAACAACACAACTCAGTGAGATTACTGGAAGAGACACACACACAGAAGACACCAGTTTACACAGACCCCGATATACTTCAGCCTAATCACTCCGGACAACATCAGGCCAAAGCCAAGTTCGTTTGGAGTTTTTTCAGGCGTTTGAAACAAACTTCCGGAAACATTCGCTGCGGTTTCAAAACAGCTCTGAGCTCCTATTGGTCCGTGGCGATGATGTAATAGGTGGGTGTGTCTCTGAGGCTCCGCCTTCTTCAAGGTGTAAATCTCCTTCTGTTCAGAATAAAGTCATGAACTCTGAGAGACGCTCTACAGCAGAAACTGAAGCTGAGGGTCTCAGTGAAAGAGACACTGATGCTGTTGTTCATGTTTAATACGGTGAAGCTGCTGCTTTAACCCTCTGGTGCTCTTCGCGTGTCGTTTATTTATTTTTGTCAATGAAATAAATGTCCTATATTTTAGTTTGATAATGTTTTTTTAATTAATATTTTGTATTTTTAGGGGCTTTTTTTAATACTAAATTATATTCATGCTGTATTTCTAATCCATTTTTTCACTTTTTGAGCATAGACCTGAAAATTAAATTTCCAACTTCGGTACTGTGGTAAATCTTGAATGCTTTAGAGCGACAGACTTAAGTTTGATCTCTTTTCAAAGACAACACTTGGCAGATTATTGCTGAAGTGAAGTATTTTTTAAAAAGTGAACTTGACAGAAGTTACAGAATTTTACGTTTATTGTTATGAAAAATGTGCAAACATACTATTTTCAATTTTGAAATGAAATATAAGTGCCAAAACCTTTACCAAGTTTCATACCATTGAAGAAAAAAAATCTGGAAAAACAAAAATGATATATTTTTTCTCTTTTTGACCGAAGAGCACCAAAGTAATCTATTGTATGAAGTGCTGTATAAATAAACGTGACGCGACTGAAGAGACTGAGTCTCAGATAAAGGTATTTCAGTTATTTATTCCCCTACACGATGAAAGAAGCAGGACTGCACTGTGAGTATATCGGGGACTGAGCGTCTGCAGTACACTCTATCCCACAATGCAATGCACTCCTCGACATCCTCCACCACTCCAAAAATATCAAATCTGATCAGACATTTCTACACAAAACTGAATGAAAAATTGTAATAAACATGCAATGCAGTGTGTTAATAATGAACAAGGAATAATGCCTGCAGTTTCTGAAGAAGTGTGTAGTGTGCAGTGTGCAGTTTAGTGTGCCATGTTTAGTGTGCAGTGTGTAGTGTGCAGTGTAGTGTGCAGTTTAGTGTGCCATGTTTAGTGTTTTGTGTGTAGTGTTTTGTGTGTAGTGTGCAGTGTTTAGTGTGTAGTGTTTAGTGTGTAGTGTGTAGTGTTTTGTGTGCAGTGTTTAGTGTGCAGTGTTTTGTGTGTAGTGTTTTGTGTGCAGTGTGTAGTGTTTAGTGTGTAGTGTGCAGTGTTTTGTGTGTAGTGTGCAGTGTTTTGTGTGTAGTGTGCAGTGTTTTGTGTGCAGTGTTTAGTGTGTAGTGTGCAGTGTTTAGTGTTTTGTGTGTAGTGTGCAGTGTTTTGTGTGTAGTGTGCAGTGTGTAGTGTGCAGTGTTTTGTGTGCAGTGTGCAGTGAGCAGTGTGTAGTGTGTAGTGTGCAGTGTTTTGTGTGCAGTGTGTAGTGTGCAGTGTGTAGTGTGCAGTTTTGTGTGTAGTGTGCAGTGTGCAGTTTTGTGTGTAGTGTGCAGTGTTTTGTGTGCAGTTTTGTGTGTAGTCTGCAGTGTTTAGTGTGCAGTGTGTAGTGTGCAGTTTTGTGTGTAGTGTGCAGTGTGTAGTGTGCAGTGTTTTGTGTGCAGTGTAGTCTGCAGTGTTTAGTGTGCAGTGTGTAGTGTGCAGTTTTGTGTGTAGTGTGCAGTGTGTAGTGTGCAGTGTGTAGTGTGCAGTGTTTTGTGTGTAGTGTGCAGTGTTTTGTGTGCAGTGTTTAGTGTGTAGTGTGCAGTGTTTAGTGTTTTGTGTGTAGTGTGCAGTGTTTTGTGTGTAGTGTGCAGTGTGTAGTGTGCAGTGTTTTGTGTGCAGTGTGCAGTGAGCAGTGTGTAGTGTGTAGTGTGCAGTGTTTTGTGTGCAGTGTGTAGTGTGCAGTGTGTAGTGTGCAGTTTTGTGTGTAGTGTGCAGTGTGCAGTTTTGTGTGTAGTGTGCAGTGTTTTGTGTGCAGTTTTGTGTGTAGTCTGCAGTGTTTAGTGTGCAGTGTGTAGTGTGCAGTTTTGTGTGTAGTGTGCAGTGTGTAGTGTGCAGTGTTTTGTGTGCAGTGTAGTCTGCAGTGTTTAGTGTGCAGTGTGTAGTGTGCAGTTTTGTGTGTAGTGTGCAGTGTGTAGTGTGCAGTGTGTAGTGTGCAGTGTTTAGTGTGCAGTGTTTAGTGTGCAGTATGTAGTGTGTAGTGTGCAGTGTGGTGTGCAGTGTGTAGTGTGTAGTGTGCAGTGTGGTGTGCAGTGTGTAGTGTAGTGTGCAGTGTGTAGTGTGCAGTTTAGTGTGCAGTGTGTAGTGTGGTGTGCAGTGTGTAGTGTGGTGTGCAGTGTGTAGTGTGCAGTTTAGTGTTTAGTGTGCAGTGTGCAGTTTAGTGTGCAGTGTTTAGTGTGCAGTGTGTAGTGTGCAGTGTTTAGTGTGCAGTGTGTAGTGTGCAGTGTGTAGTGTGCAGTGTGTAGTGTGCAGTGTGTAGTGTGCAGTGTGTAGTGTGCAGTGTTTAGTGTGCAGTGTGCAGTGTGTAGTGTGCAGTGTGTAGTGTGCAGTGTTTAGTGTGCAGTGTGTAGTGTGCAGTGTTTAGTGTGCAGTGTGTAGTGTGCAGTGTTTAGTGTGCAGTGTGCAGTGTGTAGTGTGCAGTGTGTAGTGTGCAGTGTGTAGTGTGCAGTGAGCAGGAAACAGAAACACTGTGGATCAGCAGCTCCGACAGGAACAAACTTTATGCTTCATGGGCAGAAATTCTCTGTCAATTTCAACTCGAGTCAAATCAGACGAAACTGATGAATATTTCTCTGCAGTGACTGATGTGTGATATTAATGAGTGACTGATGTGTGATATTAATGAGTGACTGATGTGTGATATTAATATTTCTCTGCAGTGACTGATGTGTGATATTGATGATTATTACATGGCTTGGATGAATTCTAATGTAGAATGTTATAGTTATTTCTTGATAACAGCCGCTGCTGAGTATAACACACCGTTGCCATGATAAACAGAGCGTTGCTATGGACGCAGGATTCTAACCGTAGAGACGGAACGGACTATTTTCTTTAGCCAAAGCAATACAACGTTTTTAAATCAATAAACTCCTTTTTAAATCAATATTTTGTGTCCAATTATTGATTTATTTGGTGGGTAGCCATGTAATAAGCGGGATAATGTAGAGCGAGGCGGTATAGCGAACACACCCCCTCCAGGCTGGGTTAGGGTTAGGGTTAGGGTTAGGGTTAGGGTTAGGGTTAACGCTTCGCCTCGGGGTCCCGATCCGCCTGTCGGGGGGTATTCGCTATAACAACCGCCTCGCTCTACATTATCCCTTACATACATCTCTGCAGTGACTGATGTGTGATACTGATGAATATTTCTTGTGTGATATTGATGAATATTTCTTGTGTGATATTAATATTTCTGAGCAAGGACTGATGTGTGATACTGATGATGTGTGATATTGATGAATATTTCTTATGTGATATTAATATTTCTGAGCAGGGACTGATGTGTGCAGATGTTGAACAGAGATCACGAACAGTGGATGTGGCGGCTGGATGCAGTGATGTCAGCGTGGTTTTACACAGACTCTTCTTGCGCTCAGAAGCAGAACGCAAGGACGAAACCTCGGGCCCGCAGTTACAGGAAGTGAGAGTTTAATTTTGCGATAGAGAAGTGTCTGCTGTTTCTCAACACTGACACTTCCTCTGCATTAGCCCTGCTGACGGCCCGCGCGAGAACACTCCTAGCATTAGCCGTCAGTAAGCGGAACACACCACACTTTCCACTTCCTGCTAGGCTGGGTTAAAAATACTGATTTCTTGATTTTAATTGATTCTTATTTTGAAGAACAGATATCTTAAATCCCAAGCAGAGATCCTTCAGTCTGGGCCGTCTGCATGTGATGAAGGAGCGCCTCCTGGCCAGTCATCACAGTTTTAATATGAAACAATAAGTTCATTAGTAAACATTAGTAACTAATGTTAACTATTACAACCTTTGATTTTAATGACGTATTAGTAAATGTTGAAAGTAATATTAACTAAGATTAATAATTCTTTAAGATTAATGTTAACTATTGAACCTTATTGTAAAGTGTTACCGATATTTAATTTGTTTAAATAAATAAATGTCATTTTATGACAGCCACCATTTAAATGTTTATATTTAAAAAAACTAAAAACAAGTAGAAACATAATTATCTCATAAAAAAATGTATTATTATAATGTTGTTCTTATAAAAAGTCCCTTAAGTGTAATTTAAATGCAAGTAGCCTGTAACCTGTAATATTACAGTGACGCACCGGCTGGACTTCCTGTAGAGATGGACATGTACTGTACCTGATATACACAGATCAATCAATACTGGTGAACTGGTGAACTGGTGAAACTGGTGAACTGGTGAACCTGGTGAACTGGTGAACTGGTGAACCTGGTGAACTGGTGAAACTGGTGAACTGGTGAACCTGGTGAACTGGTGAACTGGTGAACTGGTGAAACTGGTGAAACTGGTGAACCTGGTGAACTGGTGAAACTGGTGAAACTGGTGAAACTGGTGAACTGGTGAACTGGTGAACTGGTGAAACTGGTGAACTGGTGAACTGGTGAAACTGGTGAAACTGGTGAACTGGTGAAACTGGTGAACTGGTGAGCCGATGATTCTCGAGTGTTCACTCATTCGTCATGAAACACGTTTACATCTGAATGATAATTCATTTCCACAGAACCATAAAAGGCAAATCTTTAGTTTGTTCGTGACACTTTACAATAAGGTCCCATTAGTTAATGTTAATTATGACATAATTATGACATTAACAAACAGTGAGCAATACATCTGTTTAGGGCTGTAATCTCCCATTCGATTAGTCGATTATTGGTCGATACGTTCTGGCTCAAACAAAATTCTGATTGGTCGATTTTTTGCCGCGTTCATTTCATCAGGTGGAAAGCACTAATTGCTAATGGGGGTGTTTTCAGAGCACCCCTGTTTCACAGGTAACAGTCTGTCTTCAGAACACCCCCCTTGTTTTCACTTCTTTTGGATTAGCCCAACCCACTATTCGTGTCTCGGCCGTGAAGCTGCGCTCCTATGTTCATGCGAGCTGCACAGAGCGGCTGAAATTATAGTGTCTGTCAGTTATTATAATACATATGACAAAAACAATTGTCTAAATTATGTTGCATATTCCTCAAAAGTTCTTGTGATGATATCACTAGTTGACAACAAAGTACTATTTTCGTAAATCATAGGCTGTGATATTGCGCAGGTGCACGTGATGCAGCGCTGCAGAGCTCGAGTGTCAGACTCATTTCAGTGCAAAATAATTAGGCCAAAAACTATTTAATATACTGCAAATAGCCTACTAGTTTTTTATGTTTATTTATAATTCATTTAGGCGGACAACAAGGCTACCAAGTCCTGTGCACAGTGCGCAGCTAATTAATTTAACGGGTTTTTTTCCTAATGTCATTTTTAGTCGATTTAGTCGACCTCTAGTCGACCAAGATTTTCTTTGGTTGATTACAGCCCTACATCTGTTACAGTATCTACTAACCTATGTTAATATTAATTAATAAAAATACACTTATGTGCATTGTAAGTTCACGTCAGCTCAGCTCTATTTACAGATACAGCTTTTGATTTAAAAATTGTATTAGTAAATGTTGAAAATAACATTAACTGAAATTAATAAATGCTGTAGAAATACTTTTTCATTCTCAGTTCATATTTAAATATGTATTTAACACTGAGCAATAATGTGTTTGTGGAAAATGTAATAATCTGCCAATGTTAGTTAATAAAAATGCAATTGTTAATCATTTGTTCATGTTAGATCACAATGCATTATACAATCTAATACAACTTTTGATTTATTAAATAAATGCTGCAGAATTATTGTTCACTGCTAGTTCATGTAAACTAACGCAGTAAACTAGAGTTAGCGAACCGTCCTTGTTGTAAAGTTTTAGCATTTGCTTAAATGTGATAATCATGAAGAGCCGTTCAGCGAGTGATTTACAGTAAGACGGTCCTCCCTGCGCAGCGCGAGACGCGATGAGGTCACTGCTCTAGAGGTCACCTGACTCACAGACTCTCACACTGACTGAGACCCAGACGGAGGTCCAGAGATGACTGGAGGGGACGCACCTGAAGACGTGGGGTCCTCTGAGAAGTCATGCAGGTCCTCGGGGGGGTCGCCGTAGAACGAGTTGAACTTGTGACTTGAGACGGCAGCGAGGACAGCACCCTGTCAATCACACACACACACACACAAATCTCTTTATTTCATTCGTTATGCAGATTATTTTTGATGAAATCCTTTTTCTGAACCACAGACATTTGACATTTGCATTCCGGAGATCTCGTTAAACCACTCGTTGTCACCTTTACACACACACACACACACATCTCTCTATTCTTCTGGGCTCAGTCACAGACCTGACTAAACATCTGAAGTATTAGAACAACATCCTGTGCTTTCATGTGGGAGAGCGAGTGTGTCAATTACACTTTACTCGCGTTAACCCTAACCAGCAGAAGTGTGGAAGAGTTCAATCCGTCTAACGATTCACTGATCAGCAGATTCACTACACAACACACTAAATAACACACTACACACAACACACACAACACTAGTGATGCTCCGATCAGCATTTTTGGGGCCGATCACCGATTACCGATCACCAAAATCATGATCTGCCGATTGCCGATCACTGCCGATCACAGAATGGAAATATGCTAGAGTCAAGAAAATCTTGAAGAACCACCAATATTTATTTAATTGTAGTTAGAAAACAAGATAACATAAGGCTACTGTAGGCCACCTTTTCCAAATAAGGCACAGTATAATTTTTCAAAACAAAGAGGGGTCAGGCAGACTACAATGGATGTAGTTGAGGAACTAACTACATCAGATCCAAAAAATAAAATAATGACAATGACATTTGAGGTTATTAAAACAGTAAGTCCCGCCCCTCGACTGCCAAAAATAAAAGTGTTTGAGCGAGCAAAATCAGCAGGCGAGAGGAGATCAAGCGCGAGTGTGTGGGGAATGATCATGCGCGCGCGCGAGGGCAGAGATGTCATGCGCCCGCGCAGGGTTTGAATGAGCTTGCGAGTTCCCGTTTCCTCGCGCGTAGATCTGTTATCCTCTCGCGAATGTCATTTACCGCGCGCGCCAGCATCAGTTGTGCGCTCGTTTATAATTGCCATTGAATTGCCGTCATAGGAGAACTCATTTTGCCACTGTTAAGCAAGCTCTGCTCTGCTGTTGTGTTGTCGCGCATGCGGAAAAGTTGCGCGAGTTATTTACGTCACGTGATCGGCTTTTTTGATCGGCGCTTTTGGGGGTTGCCGATCAAGCTATTTTTTGCCAATATCGGCCGATCATGATCGGCGGCCGATCAATCGGAGCATCACTACACAACACACTACACAACGCACACAACACACTTCACAACACACACTACACAACACACACTTCACAACACACACAACACAACACACTTCACAACACACACTACACAACACACTACACACAACACACACAACATACACAACACACTACACAACGCACACAACACACACTACACAACACACACTTCACAACACACACAACACAACACACTTCACAACACACACTACACAACACACACTTCACAACACACACAACACAACACACTTCACAAGTGTGGAAGAGTTCAATCTGTCTAACGCCTCGGATTCACTGATCAGCAGATTCACTACACAACACACTAAATAACACACTACACACAACACACACAACACACTACACAACGCCCTTCACAACACACACAACACACTTCACAACACACACTACACAACGCACTTCACAACACACACAACACAACACACTTCACAACACACACTACACAACACACACTTCACAACACACACAACACACACAACACACTTCACAACACACACTACACAACGCACTTCACAACACACACAACACAACACAACACAACACACTTCACAAGTGTGGAAGAGTTCAATCTGTCTAACGCCTCGGATTCACTGATCAGCAGATTCACTACACAACACACTAAATAACACACTACACAACACACACAACACACTTCACAACACACACAACACACTTCACAACACACACTTCACAACACACACAACACAACACACTTCACAACACACACTACACAACACACAATTCACAACACACACAACACACTTCACAACACACACTACACAACGCACTTCACAACACACACAACACAACACACTTCACAACACACACTACACAACACACACTTCACAACACAACACACTTCACAAGTGTGGAAGAGTTCAATCTGTCTAACGCCTCGGATTCACTGATCAGCAGATTCACTACACAACACACTAAATAACACACTACACAACACACACAACACACTTTACAACACACACAACACAACACACTTCACAACACACACTACACAACACACACTTCACAACACACACAACACACACAACACACACTACACAACGCACTTCACAACACACACAACACAACACACTTCACAACACACACTACACAACACACACTTCACAACACACACAACACACACAACACACTTCACAACACACACTACACAACGCACTTCACAACACACACAACACAACACACTTCACAACACACACTACACAACACACACTTCACAACACACACAACACAACACACTTCACAAGTGTGGAAGAGTTCAATCTGTCTAACGCCTCGGATTCACTGATCAGCAGATTCACTACACAACACACTAAATAACACACTACACAACACACACACAACACACTTCACAACACACACAACACAACACACTTCACAACACACACTACACAACACACACTTCACAACACACACTTCACAACACACACAACACACACTACACAACGCACTTCACAACACACACAACACAACACACTTCACAACACACACTACACAACACACACTTCACAACACACACAACACACACAACACACTTCACAACACACACTACACAACGCACTTCACAACACACACAACACAACACACTTCACAACACACACTACACAACACACACTTCACAACACACACAACACAACACACTTCACAAGTGTGGAAGAGTTCAATCTGTCTAACGCCTCGGATTCACTGATCAGCAGATTCACTACACAACACACTAAATAACACACTACACAACACACACAACACACTTTACAACACACACAACACAACACACTTCACAACACACACTACACAACACACACTTCACAACACACACAACACACACAACACACACTACACAACGCACTTCACAACACACACAACACAACACACTTCACAACACACACTACACAACACACACTTCACAACACACACAACACACACAACACACTTCACAACACACACTACACAACGCACTTCACAACACACACAACACAACACACTTCACAACACACACTACACAACACACACTTCACAACACACACAACACAACACACTTCACAAGTGTGGAAGAGTTCAATCTGTCTAACGCCTCGGATTCACTGATCAGCAGATTCACTACACAACACACTAAATAACACACTACACAACACACACACAACACACTTCACAACACACACAACACAACACACTTCACAACACACACTACACAACACACACTTCACAACACACACTTCACAACACACACAACACACACTACACAACGCACTTCACAACACACACAAC
This sequence comes from Abramis brama, assembly GCF_963993115.1. Classification (NCBI taxonomy): domain Eukaryota; kingdom Metazoa; phylum Chordata; class Actinopteri; order Cypriniformes; family Leuciscidae; genus Abramis; species Abramis brama. The sequence continues at coordinate 27,724 of NC_139973.1, read as the reverse complement.
ACAACACACTTCACAACACACACTACACAACACACACTTCACAACACACACAACACACACAACACACTTCACAACACACACTACACAACGCACTTCACAACACACACAACACAACACACTTCACAACACACACTACACAACACACACTTCACAACACACACAACACAACACACTTCACAAGTGTGGAAGAGTTCAATCTGTCTAACGCCTCGGATTCACTGATCAGCAGATTCACTACACAACACACTTCACAACACACTTAACACACTTAATAACACACTTCACAACACACTCAACACACTTCACAACACACTTAATAACACACTTCACAACACAATCAACACACTTCACAACACACTTAATAACACACTTCACAACACACTCAACACACTTCACAACACACTTAATAACACACTTCACAACACACTCAACACACTTCACAACACACTTAATAACACACTTCACAACACAATCAACACACTTCACAACACACTTAATAACACACTTCACAACACAATCAACACACTTCACAACACACTTAATAACAGACTTCACAACACACTCAACACACTTAATAACACACTTCACAACACAATCAACACACTTCACAACACACTTAATAACACACTTCACAACACACTCACACTTCACAACACACTTAATAACACACTACATAACACACTACATAACACACTTCATAACACACTACATAACACACTACACAACACACTACACAACACACTACACAACACACTACATAACACACTTTATGCATATCATGGAATTGTTTGCATGAGTCGTTCAGTCTTAGAGCATTCAGAGAGAGTTGTAGAATACGTTCCCCTGATGTTTGAAGAATGATAAAATAGAATGTTTTCTTGGTCAGGCGAATATGAACATTTGCATGAACAAGAAAAACAAATGAAACTGGATGTTTTGAACGTTAAGATAATAGTTTTCATAAGCTGTGTTTAGCTGAGATTAATCTGGGGTTTAGAAGAGTCAGTTATTAGAAGTCTTCACAGTCTTCAAGTTTCATCATTGATTCTGTCGTTTTCCTGTTTATTACTGTGAAGCTGCTTTGAAACAATCTATAAATAAGTAGATTCATAACTTTCTGAAACACCATCCGCTCTGGCAAGCATGTTATATGGCCAGATCGGAAGTCATGTGACTTCTGCATGTGTGCGGATCATGTGACATGTATATTTGCCTGTTACTTCCTGTGTTTTTACACCTGAAGATGGTGTTTGAATGAACACAGAAACAACTCTTTATATCATCCAGTCATTTTTAATTACGGAGTTTGTTTGAACATGTACTGTATAAAGCGCTTCAGAATTAAAGATGAGTTGAATGAGACACGGCTGTGTGTGTGTGTGCGTGATATCAAACACTGAGTGTGTGAGAGTGTGTGTGAGGGATATCTAACACTGAGTGTGTGAGAGTGTGTGTGAGGGATATCTAACACTGAGGGCCCTATTTTAACGATCTGAAACGCAAGTGTCAAAGCGCAAAGCGCAAGTAACTTTGTGGGCGGGTCTTGGCGCTGTTGCTATTTTCCCAGCGGGATAAATGACTCTTGCGCCAGGCGCAAATCTAAAATGGGTTGGTCTGAAGTAGCTTCATTATTCATAGGTGTGGTTTGGGCGTAACGTGAAATAAACCAATCAGAGCGTCATCTCACATTCCCTTTAAGAGCAGACGCGCTTTGTTCTAAAGCGGATTCCTATTATAACGGCGGATTTGCCAGACGCGCGCCAGGAGCGGTTCACAGCCAAGGAGAGCAACGCTCTCGTCAGGGACGTTGGGGATGGAGAAACACACCCAAATTAACTTCGGTTAAAAAGGCGTATGATAATTTGGGTAAATGTGTAAGCTAGATGTATGCTTTTATAATAAATTGTCTATCTATCTATCTATCTATCTATCTATCTATCATAATAATGTATGATTTGCAAAAATGAAAACTGCTGCTTCTGTGTAGATGAGAGAATCAAAGTGTATGCGCGTTGTGCACACGCTACATTGATTATGGCCAAGCATGCGCCCTTAAAATAGTATATGAATAACATGCGCAACGCGCCACTGACTTTAAACTATTTTTTCCTGGTTAGTGGCGCAATTGTTTTCTAAAACTGCAAAATAGCATGAAGGAACGTTTGCGCCGGAACACGCCTCCTTTTTTGCGCTGAACCGCCCAGGGAGCGCAAGTTCATTCCCTAGTTTAGCGACGTGCTTCTGTGGAGGGAAAAGCGCGCTTTGCGCGGGTGCAAAATAGGAATGATACATGCGTCGGTGTACAAAGTCAATTGCGCTGGGTGCAAGATAGGGCCCTGAGTGTGTGAGAGTGTGTGTGAGGGATATCTAACACTGAGTGTGTGAGAGTGTGTGTGAGGGATATCTAACACTGAGTGTGTGAGAGTGTGTGTGAGGGATATCTAACACTGAGTGTGTGAGAGTGTGTGTGAGGGATATCTAACACTGAGTGTGTGTGTGAGGGATATCTAACACTGAGTGTGTGAGAGTGTGTGTGAGGGATATCTAACACTGAGTGTGTGAGAGTGTGTGTGAGGGATATCTAACACTGAGTGTGTGAGAGTGTGTGTGAGGGATATCAAACACTGAGTGTGTGAGAGTGTGTGTGAGGGATATCTAACACTGAGTGTGTGAGAGTGTGTGTGAGGGATATCAAACACTGAGTGTGTGAGAGTGTGTGTGAGGGATATCTAACACTGAGTGTGTGAGTGTGTGTGTGAGGGATATCAAACACTGAGTGTGTGAGAGTGTGTGTGAGGGATATCTAACACTGAGTGTGTGAGAGTGTGTGTGAGGGATATCTAACACTGAGTGTGTGAGAGTGTGTGTGAGGGATATCAAACACTGAGTGTGTGAGAGTGTGTGTGAGGGATATCTAACACTGAGTGTGTGAGAGTGTGTGTGAGGGATATCTAACACTGAGTGTGTGAGAGTGTGTGTGAGGGATATCTAACACTGAGTGTGTGAGAGTGTGTGTGAGGGATATCAAACACTGAGTGTGTGAGAGTGTGTGTGAGGGATATCTAACACTGAGTGTGTGAGAGTGTGTGTGAGGGATATCTAACACTGAGTGTGTGAGAGTGTGTGTGAGGGATATCAAACACTGAGTGTGTGAGAGTGTGTGTGAGGGATATCTAACACTGAGTGTGTGTGAGTGTGTGTGAGGGATATCTAACACTGAGTGTGTGAGTGTGTGTGTGAGGGATATCTAACACTGAGTGTGTGTGAGTGTGTGTGAGGGATATCTAACACTGAGTGTGTGTGAGTGTGTGTGAGGGATATCTAACACTGAGTGTGTGAGAGTGTGTGTGAGGGATATCTAACACTGAGTGTGTGTGAGTGTGTGTGAAGGCTGGGCACGTGTTGAGGAACGTCTGCTTGATGTCAGTAAATACCTTGAGTTTCCTCCGAGCGTTGAACTTCCTCAGCTGCTCCACCGTCTCGGGAAGGTGGATCTTGTACGAGTAGCGATCTCTCTCCTGCACACACACACACACACACACACACAACATGAGGCGAACTGAACCCGATACAGCGATCCAATGTCAGAAACAGGAAGTGATGTGCACTCATGCAAGAGAAGAAATGATAACTTAATTTTCAGGACAATAGCAGAGGGAAGTGTGTGTGTGTGTGTGTGTGAGCGTGTGTGTGTGTGTGTGCGCGTGTGTGTGAGCGTGTTGTGTGTGTGTGTGAGCGTGTGTGTGTGAGCGTGTGTGTGAGCGTGTGTGCGCGTGTGTGTGAGCGTGTTGTGTGTGTGTGTGTGAGCGTGTGTGTGAGACCTTGAGCCAGGGGTGGTTGAGCGCTTCATAGACGGTGATTCTCTCGGCTGGGTCCAGCATTAGCATACGCCGCACCAGGTCTTTAGCGCTCTCAGAGATCTGAGTCCACTGCCGAGGGTTCATCTGACAAACACAAACACACACACACACACACACACACACACTGTACTACACAACTGAACCCACTTCATTCAGAGGCCGTTACAACTTGCAAACGTTACTTACAGGCGTTTGTTTGCATCAATACCAGGGTTCTTGCAGGTTTCAGTAACTCAAATTTAAGACCTTTTTAAGACCTTTTAAGACCATAAAGATTGAAATTTAAGACCTACACGACGCATTAACAAAAAAAAATTCAAATCAAAGAAATTCTTAAAAAATCCTTTTATTTCAATGAATTCAGTCATTGAAAAAGCATTCATTTAATTTACAGAGAGAACAATCACATTAGTAACGTTCCACACCCACACCGTGACAAATGCCCAAAACCTTCGGCCCAAAACAAACTTGCCCTCGAATAGAATGGATCTCATCTAATATTTATTTACATTACAAAATGTATAGAAAATTGTACTTTGCATATTATACTGTAAAAACACATAATTGTAGTTGATTTTAGTTGATCATAACTAGAGATGAAACGGCATGAACATTTCATTTCATGATTATAGTGACAAAAATGATCACGGTCATCACAGAATCCTGTTCAGAAAGTACTAATAATGTCGAAAACCAGCAAATATTAGCATCAATATGCACTTTTTGTTTACATAAACATTAAAATAATACCATTAAAAATGATGGCCAGATTTTAAAGGAGTGTCTTGCAACAAGTTATCTACTAACATGTACAAGTTCAAATAAAGTTTTGACAAAAAAGGTTTTATAAAAAGATAAATCTCACATATTTCAGGAAAAAATGAGCGTGTCGCTTCAATTATGAGCGCGCTAAAGACGCGATATGTGAACGGCCTCTGGGCGAGCGACCTCTGATCAGGCCACGTCTGCAGCTCGGCGTGTGGGAGACCCTGCTCTCCAGCTCCGCTGCCACCACACACTGTTACTGCTACTTTGTAATAACTTTCTGAGGCCAGCGTTTCTGGAAATGAACGAGGGTAAAACCTGTTTTAGACCTGGCTAAATGCAATTTAAGACCTCAGATGAAAATCTGGCCGTTTTTAAGACGTTTTAAGGCCTTAAATTTAAAGTTCTGAATTTTAGAGTTTTTAAGACCCCGCAGGAACCCAGCAAACGACATGGAGCCGTTCTGAAGACTGCACGGAAAACAGTGACGTTCTTCCTCAGTGTTTCTCGTTTTCCAGCACAAACATCTAAACATTCTTAAATCAAGATACATTTACTGGAGAAACAAAATGACTGAAGATCTTAAGACCTGATTACTGAAAAAATAATCAAAGGTTTATGTTTAAAATAACTATATAGATACTACTATAAGAAAATCTGGAATCTGAGGGTGCAAAAAAATCGAAACATTGAGAAAATCTCCTTTAAAGTTCTCCATTTATGTCCGTGATTTTGTTGCATCCACTCACAAAAATAAATGTTTTATGGCGCTTTTCCACTACACAGTACCAGCTCGCCTCGGCTCGCCTCGACTCGGCTCGACTCGGCTCGACTCTGTTTGGTTTTCCACTGTGTAAAAGTTGTACCTGTATCTGCTTCCAGGTACTTTTTTTCGTACCACCTCCGGCGAGGTTCTAAGCGAGCTGAGGCGATACTAAAATGTGACGTGAAAACACGGCAGACTGCTGATTGGTCAGAGAGAATCGTCACTATTCACTGCGTCATCAATGCACGCGCCAGACGGAGTATCCTGAGTAAAAAACAGCAAAAACAAAAACATCCAAAAACAGCATACACTCGATTTCCTCCATTGTCCTGTGTGTGTGTGTGGGTAGCGGGTGTGTCTCGCGTAGAAGATTAAGTCACGGCAGTTTCCTGCGGCGTCGCTATGACGACCAGGTACTATTGTGGAGGTACTATCTGCAATGGAAAACGGAGCGAAAAGCGAGCCGAGCCGGTACTGGTAATGGAAAAGCGCCATTATATATTTATGGTAGGAAATTTACCAAATATCTTCATGGAACATGATCTTAATATCCTCATGATTTTTGGCAGAAAAGAAAAGTCGATAATTTTGACCCATACAGTGTGTTGTTGGCTATTGCCACAGATAAACCCGTGCGACTCGTGACTGGGTTTACTGGTCCAGGGTCACATTTATCATTCAGCCCAAAACACCAGTGGAACGCCCTGATCTGACGTGAAACGGTGCGCCTGGCGTGTCTGAGGCGTTCTGAGGCGTGTAGTGTTCGCTTCTGCACACAGTACCTTGTACTTTCCTTTCACGATGGCTTCAAACAGGCGCTCCTTGGTGCCGTAGAAAGGCAAACAGCCGCTCAGCAGGATGAAGAGAATGACACCGCAACCCCAGACGTCCACCGGCTTCCCGTACGGCTCGCGCTTGACGACTTCAGGAGCCATGAAGTGAGGGGTCCCTACCCGACCTACACGAGAGAGAGAGAGAGAGAGAGAGAGAGAGAGAGCCAGGGCTTCAGTAAAGGGCTTGCTTTTATAAACTTCCTGTAAACATGATTTCTGTGGTGAAAACACACACGTACCTCCCGCCACCAGCCCAGACTCGCCCAGCTGAATCGCCACGCCGAAGCCGCCCAGCTTGACAGGAGCCGAGTTCTCCTTAGAGGCCAGCAGCACACAGTGAGGCTGAACACACACACACACACATTATTTTCATTACCTAGTCTCATGTAAACTTAATTTAGCCGAGGCTGCAAATCTGACTCCCTGTAACAAATATGGTAGAACTATCACTTCTATCACGATCAATATAAAGATTGCTTTATTAATAATCTTCCTGATCAGTTTCATCATCTCAGCGTCCCAGACAGCCTAGAAGAACTCGATGCTGCAACAGAAACTTCTGACTCTCTCTTTTCCAGCACTTTGGGGATATTTTGGGGATATTTAATTTTATTTTATCAATCAATAAATTCCACTAGAAACAAACCTTGTTGTATTATTTTATTTTAATTTAATACTGTGAAGCTGCTTTGATACAATCTGTATTGTGAAAAAGTGCTATACAAATATACTTGATTTGATTTGACTTTAGACACCGTTGCTCTGTTGTGCTTAAAGAAGATTAAAGGAAATAGTCCAGCGCCGTGGTACAGCGAGCACACTCAGCCCTTATATGGAAAGTTTAGCCACTCCAAACACATAATTCATCAAAACATGTTTTTGTTTTTTCTTTACAGAATATTTTGGTCCAAAAATAAACAAAGAAAAAGAAAAACATTCACCCCAAATCAAGCACCACTGTTCTAATAAATGAAACAACTCTCCTAACCTACAACATTCACAAAACAAATGAACCAGTTTCATCTTGGGTACAGAATGGACATTCCACCCCTTGACTGGGAGAGAGAGAGAGCGAGAGCGAGAGAGAGAGAGAGAGAGAGAGAGAGAGAGAGCGCATCACTGCACACAGAGAGAGAGAGAGAGAGAGAGAGAGAGAGAGAGAGAGAGAGAGCATCACTGCACACAGAGAGAGAGAGAGAGACAGAGAGAGAGAGAGCGAGAGAGAGAGCATCACTGCACACAGAGAGAGAGAGAGAGAGAGCGCATCACTGCACACAGAGAGAGAGAGAGAGAGAGAGAGAGAGAGAGAGAGAGAGAGAGAGAGAGAGAGAGAGAGAGAGAGAGCATCACTGCACACAGAGAGGCCTTAAAAACGTCTAGATCTGCTTATAGTTTGTCTCTCTTAGAAGAACAAAAAACACAACCCGAGGTATTCATTTGAAACAGTGGTAAGATAAATAAATGTGACTTGACACACACATGAAACTGAACACGTCCTACATAAAGCCACATGCGTTCTCAGGTCACTCTCACATGATATAATATGAGATGAGAAGACAAGGAACAAACCCTTCACAGGAACCATGTTAATGCAGCAGTTCAACAAAACCCACAAACCAAGGGAGTGAACATTCAAATACTGCAAATACACCATGAAGCGGCTCATGTGAAGCTGTGATGACGAGTGTGTGAACGGATCGAGCTTCAACATCAAGAGTCAAACACTGAGAAAGAGAGAGAGAGAGAGAGAGAGAGAGAGAGAGAGGGCGAGAGAGCAGACGCAGCGACTGCAGACGTTCTGAGCGTTTGAAAGGGAAGAAGCAGAAAGACATCAGACTGACAGAGGAATGAAAGAGGATCTGATCTGAGACTGAAACCCTGGTGTTCGTCTGAATGGATGAACGTGCAGCTGCAGCGGTTTGTGCAACTGAAGGAATTAGCATGCTAAACTGTGAGTAGAATTCACTAATTCATCAGTGTGTGTGTCCGAGATCAAACTGTGTGTGTGCGCGTGTGTTATTCAACGGATTCCATTAATAAAACAGACAGAGAAACATATGTGCGCACATGAATACACTTCATACCACGGTCAGAACATATGTAGGTCGCTCCGCTAAAACGGGCAGAGTTTCATATAAAAAATAAAAGATTTAAAAAAGCTTTCTATAGAAACATTTTAACACAACTAAAAATATGCTAAATGTATGAAATGACCATTTTAGTATGCAATAATGCACATATGGTCCACATGATCAATTTCCTCATTAAATTTAACATTTAATTTATTCAGCAATATTATAGATCTCTTGCATTGACTCCATTATATGAGAACTGGACTGAGCTGGACGATGACATCACGGTTTACTCCAGAGCGGCTGTATATATATATATATATATATATATATATATATATATATATATATATATATATAAATAGATTAACTTTTTTTACAACAGAAATGAACCATCACTGAACTAACTTAAACTGTGACGCTATTATCTTCTGGAAACAAACTTTGTTGCATTATTTCCTGTTATCTCAGTAAAGCTGCTCTAAAACACTGTTTTTTGTTGTGAAGCGCTACAGAAATAAAGCTGACTCGACTTCTGAAGCGTTATGAAATCATTTCTACATGTCAGCCGCCTTCTGTTACTCGAATCATGACTAATCCAACTTTGTTAAATAAGCATTTTGATTTTAATATTTACAGCTCAGATATCAAATAATAATAAAAAAATATGAAATAAAAAAATATATATATGTAAAATGAGAAAGCAAACGGCATAAAATCAGAGCGGCGTAAAATTACAATAACACAAGCAGAAGAGATTCACTAGAAAAACACGGTTTCATGAATACCAGAATTAACACAGATAGAGCGGAAGCGCACAGAAATAGAAAAAAGTGTGCAGTTATTTTCATTGTACAAGAATATATCAGTCCCTCTTTATTCTGGTTTTTGCAGCCTAAATCTACTGACTTTACAGCGACTTTTCTCACAATTTGCAGCATTTCTTGAGTAGTTTTTCAGTGCAGATGCACCACAGTCAACATTCTTCTAACATTTTTATTACTCTTCTGACCTCGAAGCATCATTGGGCTCGCTAATTTAAGAGCGGTAAAGGAGAGCACTGATAATAACTTAAACATTTTATTTCAAATGTAACACCAAATAAAACACACACACACACACACAAAATCAATAAAATGTTACACTGCAGTGTTTCCCGTGGGGAGCCTGGTTTCTGTCAGGTCCTGTAGGGGGTCTGGGGGGGGCACGGCGCACCCTATAGAACGCTTGCATATTTTAAAGGTATCAATCAATTTTTTATGTGTGTAAAATATGATACAACAGGTTTTTGAGGAATGTTTATTTCTTCATCTCTCAGTCATCACTGTAGCACTGCATTGTGTTTTACCCCCCCACAATAAAAATTATAGAGCTTTCATCATAAAGCTAAGCATTTAAATATATAGAGCGATATAGAGTGACAAATTAAATTTATATGAATTTTATGCAAGCAGTCTGCTATAAAGATCTCATTGATTTACATTTTTGGCCATAAAAATAACAACTGCACCAGATCGCAGAATCGGACTGATATATATCTATAGCATTATTGTTCTATATAATGTGCCAGATTGAGAGACCAGCTCAGAATGAGTCATGAACCTCCAACAGACCCAAAGCACACTTTCATAAAAGATGCGAGACGTGCTAATCCTGCAGTTCCACTACGGTCTCCCGTTCGGCACACACTCATCCAGGAAAGAGCTGTGAAGCAAGTCCAACTCTCTTTAAATTAAAACATTCAACACAGCTAAAATGAAGAGAAAAAGGGGAATGGAAAATGAATTCTGCTGAGAGAGAGCCGAGGCGGTTCAGCCATCCGTCAAGAGTGTGTTTCTGGGACGTTTGCCTGACCGTGATTTACACTCGTTCGGATGAGCCAGAGCTTTCTCACCTTTCATTTGCATTGGGTCGAGACAGAACTTTCCCCTGTTGTTCCCCAGTACAGTAATTTAACACATGTCTCTCTCTCCCCAGAGCTGAAGACTCCAGTGGAAAGACCTCAGTGAACTTCAGCCTAACAAGGAGATCAAAACAAAAACATCCCGTCGAACACCATGAGCACCACCGCCTGGCCGCCGACCCGCTTCACCGATCACACCGCCACCTCGCTAACACACAACCGCTCGTGTGCGCTGGATGAGGACAGCTTACGGATCCCGCTAGCGGTGCTATACTCGCTCATCTTCCTCTTCGGCCTGGCGGGAAACCTGCTAGCGTTATGGGTCTTCCTCTTCCTGCACTCGCGCAGGAACTCCGTGCGCGTCTTCCTCATCAACGTAGCCCTAGCGGATCTGGTGCTAGTAGCGTGTCTTCCCTTCCGCGTGCTGTATCACTCCCAGGGGAACGTGTGGTCGCTGGGCCCGCGCATGTGCAAGGCGGTGGGAAACCTGTTCTACATGAACATGTACGTTAGCATCACCCTGCTGGGTCTCATTAGCCTGGACCGCTACCTGAAGATCATCGGCGTGAGAGGCTCTCAGAGAGGCTGCGGGCCGCGCTGGCTACGAGGGAGCCGCTGGAGTCATGTGACCTGCGTTCTGCTGTGGACCTGCTCTTTAGTGATGGTCATTCCCATGATCGCACTGGCCGAGGGCAACGAGGAGCCTGAGAAGTGTTTCCAGTACAAGCAAAGGAAACATGCGCGTGGGAAAGCCTACTTTAACCTGTTCTTAGTGGGCGGGTTCTGGCTAGTGTTCGTGGTTCTGCTAGTGTCGTATGCACGGATCGCACGCCGGCTGCTACGAGCGTCGCGCGACAAACCAGACCTCCCGAACGCCACACGCTACGCCCGCACCGCTAAGAAGTCGTTCGTGGTTCCGCTACTCTTCACCGTGTGCTTCGTGCCGTATCACGCCTTCAGACCCATCTACGTATCGTCTCAGCTAAGCGATGTTAGCTGCGAAACGCAGAGGCTAATGGACCGAACCAACGAGGTCATGCTTCTGCTCTCGGCGCTCAACAGCTGCCTGGACCCCGTCATGTACTTCATGCTCTCGGGGTCGGTGCGCAAAGCCACCATACAGGCGTTAGCGCAGCTATTCCACGTGCAACACGAACCCACCACCACCACTAACAGCTCCACCACTGAGGGCAGGAGGACGTCTCACGCCTCCACCGCCGCAGTGCTAGCTTCATCCCGCGGGAGTCTGGGATTGATCACGACGGTCCGCTCCAAACCTGTGCTCAACACCGACGCCGACGGAGATCAGTGTCCGCAATGACGAGTCTCTCACGTCAGCCAAACGGACACTGGGCTGTGAACGCTGCATGGGAATACTCATGGGAAACAATGGCTGGCTTGAAATGTTTGCATGGGAAAGTTCACTTCTATGAGCATGTGTGGGATATATACGGCGGGATACACAGCTGCAAGAGATCACTAGACATCTGGTGCTGGTGTTCAGACAGACAAGACATCAGACACAACTGTAGACAGTCAGTGTTGTCTAAACCTCAGACGTCATTACTTCAAGACACAGCAGCTGCAGTGATGCAGAACGCCATGAGTGAGGGGCGCCTCCTACTGGGGGAACTGAGTTACTGCACGCAAAAATAGAGCCGTGCAAAAGGAACTGATGAACTCTGATGAGTCTGTGAACTGATGAAGTCGAGTCTCCTTCTTTTATACAGCGCTTTAACCTTACAGATGTTTCACAGCAGCTTTACAGTGATAACAGGAGATTACAGTAACAGATTGTTTAGGCTTTACAGCAGATCTAGAATAAAGTTACTGTCCAGATGAAGTTAGTTTTGATTGATTCAGGCGCATAGTTTTTCTTTACAAATTGACCTCATGAATGACTCGTCTGGCTGCATAATACTGAATTTGTTGTTGCTTCCGCGTATCAGTGTGAACCGGAATCATTTTAATAATGTTTTATCAGTACAGAGAGACGAGGCCTTCACTGGGAGAGACGGACACTCCAGGACGTCGGTGTCGTCGGGTCATCTGATCAGCTGAAGCCTCAGTCTGACAATAATCCCACTTTAATCACAGATGGAGACCGACTAACCCTAACCGAAACTCACTGACTCCTCCTGTGTTCCTGAACAGCATGATCTGATAACATGCACACCTTGAGTTCAGTGGATAAAAGTGTCTGCCAAATGCATAAATGTAAATAAAAATAATAGATAAATAAGGCAAGAGAATAAAAATATAAAGCCTTATTCTGCGTGTTTATTCACTGCTCATTTGTCATTCTTATAGATAAACTCTAAGTGTTCTCAAAACAAAAGTCACACGTGTTTGAACAACATGAGGGCGAGAACTTGACTTATGTGTGAAGATGATGAAGATGAGCATGTTATGTGTGAAGATGATGAAGATGAGCATGTTATGTGTGAAGATGATGAAGATGAACATGTTATGTGTGAAGATGATGAAGATGAACATGTTATGTGTGAAGATGATGAAGATGAACATGTTATGTGTGAAGATGATGAAGATGAGCATGTTATGTGTGAAGATGATGAAGATGAACATGATTTATGAGTGAAGATGATGAAGATGAACATGATTTATGTGTGAAGATGATGAAGATGAACATGATTTATGAGTGAAGATGAAGATGAACATGATTTATGGGTGAAGATGATGAAGATGAACATGTTATGTGTGAAGATGATGAAGATGAACATGTTATGATGAAGATGAACATGTTATGTGTGAAGATGATGAAGATGAACATGATTTATGAGTGAAGATGATGAAGATGAACATGATTTATGGGTGAAGATGATGAAGATGAACATGTTATGTGTGAAGATGATGAAGATGAACATGTTATGATGAAGATGAACATGTTATGTGTGAAGATGATGAAGATGAACATGATTTATGAGTGAAGATGATGAAGATGAACATGATTTATGGGTGAAGATGATGAAGATGAACATGTTATGTGTGAAGATGATGAAGATGAACATGTTATGATGAAGATGAACATGTTATGTGTGAAGATGATGAAGATGAACATGATTTATGAGTGAAGATGATGAAGATGAACATGATTTATGAGTGAAGATGATGAAGATGAACATGATTTATGTGTGAAGATGATGAAGATGAACATGATTTATGAGTGAAGATGAAGATGAACATGATTTATGGGTGAAGATGATGAAGATGAACATGTTATGTGTGAAGATGATGAAGATGAACATGTTATGATGAAGATGAACATGTTATGTGTGAAGATGATGAAGATGAACATGATTTATGAGTGAAGATGATGAAGATGAACATGATTTATGGGTGAAGATGATGAAGATGAACATGTTATGTGTGAAGATGATGAAGATGAACATGTTATGATGAAGATGAACATGTTATGTGTGAAGATGATGAAGATGAACATGATTTATGAGTGAAGATGATGAAGATGAACATGATTTATGGGTGAAGATGATGAAGATGAACATGATTTATGAGTGAAGATGATGAAGATGAGCATGTTATGTGTGAAGATGATGAAGATGAGCATGTTATGGGGGTCAGCTGCCATATAATGTGATTGTGAATCAGAGATCGAGTCTTACCTTGACGTCTCTGTGTATGACGTTGTTGTCATGACAATAGCGCAGGGCTTCAAGTATCTGTCGCATGTAGTGACTGCGAACACACACACACACACACAGATTGAGCACAGGAAGCAGATGGTTGTGTATGATGTGAACAGGAAGTGATGCTCACCTGGACACCGCCTCACTGTAGACGAACCCGGCGTCGGCCCTCTTCACAATCTCGAAACACAGATCGGCTCCATCCATGCTGCACACACACACATCAGCGTTACACACACATCAGCATCACACACACATCAGCGTTACACACACATCAGCATCACACACACATCCACATCACACACACATCAGCGTTACACACACATCAGCATCACACACACATCAGCGTTACACACACATCCACATCACACACACATCAGCGTTACACACACATCAGCGTTACACACACATCCACATCACACACACATCAGCATCACACACACATCAGCGTTACACACACATCAGCGTCACACACACATCCACATCACACACACATCCACATCACACACACATCCACATCACACACACATCAGCGTTACACACACATCAGCATCACACACACATCCACATCACACACACATCCACATCACACACACATCAGCGTTACACACACATCAGCGTCACACACACATCCACATCACACACACATCCACATCACACACACATCCACATCACACACACATCAGCGTCACACACACATCCACATCACACACACATCCACATCACACACACATCCACATCACACACACATCAGCATCACACACACATCAGCATCACACAGACATCCACATCACACACACATCAGCGTTACACACACATCAGCATCACACACACATCCACATCACACACACATCAGCGTTACACACACATCAGCATCACACACACATCCACATCACACACACATCAGCGTTACACACACATCAGCGTCACACACACATCAGCATCACACAGACATCCACATCACACACACATCAGCGTTACACACACATCAGCATCACACACACATCCACATCACACACACATCAGCGTTACACACACATCAGCATCACACACACATCCACATCACACACACATCAGCGTCACACACACATCAGCGTTACACACACATCAGCGTTACACACACATCAGCGTCACACACACATCCACATCACACACACATCAGCGTTACACACACATCAGCATCACACACACATCCACATCACACACACATCAGCGTTACACACACATCAGCGTTACACACACATCCACATCACACACACATCAGCATCACACACACATCAGCGTTACACACACATCAGCGTCACACACACATCCACATCACACACACATCAGCGTTACACACACATCCACATCACACACACATCAGCGTTACACACACATCCACATCACACACACATCCACATCACACACACATCACCGTCACACACACATCAGCGTCACACACACATCAGCATCACACACACATCAGCGTTACACACACATCAGCGTCACACACACATCAGCATCACACACACATCAGCGTCACACACACATCAGCGTCACACACACATCAGCGTCACACACACATCACCGTCACACACACATCAGCATCACACACACATCAGCATCACACACACATCAGCGTTACACACACATCAGCGTCACACACACATCAGCGTCACACACACATCAGCGTTACACACACATCCACATCACACACACATCAGCGTTACACACACATCACCGTCACACACACATCAGCATCACACACACATCAGCATCACACACACATCAGCGTTACACACACATCCACATCACACACACATCAGCGTCACACACACATCAGCGTCACACACACATCAGCGTCACACACACATCAGCGTCACACACACATCAGCATCACACACACATCAGCGTTACACACACAGCGTCACACACACATCAGCGTCACACACACATCAGCATCACACACATCAGCGTCACACACACATCCACATCACACACACATCCACATCACACACACATCAGCGTCACACACACATCAGCGTCACACACACATCCACATCACACACACATCCACATCACACACACATCAGCGTCACACACACATCCACATCACACACACATCAGCGTCACACACACATCAGCGTCACACACACATCAGCGTCACACACACATCAGCGTCACACACACATCAGCATCACACACACATCAGCGTCACACACACATCCACATCACACACACATCAGCGTCACACACACATCCACGTCACACACACATCACCGTCACACACACATCCACGTCACACACACATCACCGTCACACACACATCAGCGTCACACACACATCAGCATCACACACACATCAGCGTCACACACACATCAGCATCACACACATCAGCGTCACGCACACATCCACATCACACACACATCCACATCACACACACATCAGCGTCACACACACATCCACATCACACACACATCAGCGTCACACACACATCAGCGTCACACACACATCCACGTCACACACACATCAGCGTTACACACACATCAGCATCACACACATCAGCGTCACACACACATCCACGTCACACACACATCAGCATCACACACACATCAGCGTCACACACACATCAGCGTCACACACACATCAGCGTCACACACACATCAGCGTCACACACACATCAGCGTCACACACACATCAGCGTCACACACACATCAGCGTCACACACACATCCACGTCACACACACATCAGCGTCACACACACATCAGCGTCACACACATCAGCGTCACACACACATCAGCGTCACACACACATCAGCGTCACACACACATCAGCGTCACACACACATCCGCGTCACACACACATCAGCGTCACACACACATCAGCGTCACACACACATCAGCGTCACACACACATCAGCGTCACACACCAGCGTCACACACACATCCACATCACACACACATCAGCGTCACACACACATCAGCGTCACACACACATCAGCGTCACACACACATCAGCGTCACACACACATCAGCGTCACACACACATCAGCGTCACACACACATCCACATCACACACACATCAGCGTTACACACACATCCACATCACACACACATCAGCATCACACACACATCAGCATCACACACACACATCAGCGTCACACACACATCAGCGTCACACACACATCAGCGTCACACACACATCAGCGTCACACACACATCCACGTCACACACACATCAGCATCACACACACATCAGCGTCACACACACATCAGCGTCACACACACATCAGCGTCACACACACATCCACATCACACACACATCAGCGTCACACACACATCCACATCACACACACATCACCGTCACACACACATCCACGTCACACACACATCACCGTCACACACACATCAGCGTCACACACACATCAGCATCACACACACATCAGCGTCACACACACATCAGCATCACACACATCAGCGTCACGCACACATCCACATCACACACACATCCACATCACACACACATCAGCATCACACACACATCAGCATCACACACACACATCAGCGTCACACACACATCAGCGTCACACACACATCAGCGTCACACACACATCAGCGTCACACACACATCCACGTCACACACACATCAGCATCACACACACATCAGCGTCACACACACATCAGCGTCACACACACATCCACGTCACACACACATCAGCATCACACACACATCAGCGTCACACACACATCAGCGTCACACACACATCAGCGTCACACACACATCAGCGTCACACACACATCCACATCACACACACATCAGCGTCACACACACATCACCGTCACACACACATCAGCGTCACACACACATCAGCATCACACACACATCAGCGTCACACACACATCAGCGTCACACACACATCCACATCACACACACATCAGCGTCACACACACATCAGCATCACACACACATCAGCGTCACACACACATCAGCATCACACACACATCCACATCACACACACATCAGCGTCACACACACATCAGTGTGACGTGTTGCTACACCTTTCATAATGTATCTACACTGCAGGCGCGTTTCCATTACAGATTTGCGCAAAACGTGAGATTTTTCCCCAAAAAATCATAATAATATTGTGAGATGACGGCGGTTCCACTAACCGATGTTATGCAAATAAAACGTCATTTTTTCCTCTCGCCATCAGTCATTCCAAAAATGATGACAACGGATGTTGGTAGGTTTATATGGTTTATATATCTCAGTCACCGCACTCGTCATTATTATTATTGGCAGGAGACGTGTGTGTGTTACCCAGCTTTTTTTTTTACAAAAATAGGAATCAGCACATGATTATTTCATATGTAAACTGTTCATTGAAGTTAGGGTTAGTTGAATAGCACCACTGTGATGTGTAATGACTCATGTTGTGTTTGTGAGACTGAAAGCTCAGACGTACAACTCGAAGACCATGTAGAGCATCCCGTCCGAGCTGTAGGTCTCCAGCAGCTCCACGATGTGCGGGTGTTTGAGCATGTGACAGATGCTGGCCTCTCGCTTCAGGTCTGAGGAGGAGAAGAAGAAGATCACGGACACACTCATGATCCTGATCAAGCTCATTAATGACTCGTTATGAACATCAGTGTGGCCGGAGGAACATGAGCTGCCAGCAGAGGGAGCCGCCGAGCAACTCATTCACACACACCGGGACTCGTGTGTGGGTGTGTGTGTGAGTGAGAGAGATAGTGTGTGTGAGTGAGAGAGTAAGTGTGAGTGAGTGAGTGAGTGAGTGAGTGTGTGTGTGTGTGTGTGTGTGTGTGTGTGTGAGTGAGAGAGAGAGAGAGAGAGAGAGAGAGAGAGAGAGAGTGAGTGTGTGTGTGTGTGTGTGTGTGAGAGAGAGAGTGAGTGTGTGAGTGAGAGAGATAGTGTGTGTGAGTGAGAGAGTAAGTGTGAGTGAGTGAGTGTGTGTGTGTGTGTGTGTGTGTGTGAGAGAGAGAGTGAGTGTGTGAGTGAGAGAGATAGTGTGTGTGAGTGAGAGAGTAAGTGTGAGTGAGTGAGTGAGTGTGTGTGTGTGTGTGTGTGTGTGTTAGAGGATCGAGCCTGACGGGACCCGCTTGTTGCTCCGTGCGCTGATGCACTTCATCCCGCTGACATTTCCGAATGCCTTCCTACAGTTGCTTAATAAAAGCGGGTTTTCCACACAAACTAACGTACACGTGTCATTAGTACGAGGAAAAAAAGGGATTTTAACTGTCGGTCTCGGACATAAAGATTCGGCCCGATCCGCACTCTAGTGTGTGTGTGTGTGTGTGTGTGTGTGTGTTCTTACCCTCTGTACTGAGTCCAGGGCTGGAGGTGAAACTCGCCACATCTACGATCTTCACAGCAAACTGCTGTCCAGTGTCTCTGTTGATGCATCTCCGCACCACACTGAACGGACCCCTGAAACACACACACACACACACACACACACACACACACACACACACACACACACACACACCGTCAGCAGCAGTTAAGAGAATGAAGTCAGTTCTGTGAAGGTTTAAGACAATCACACCATTACAAACAACCTTTACTTGCATTATTTCCAGTCGTCTAGTAGAACTAGTACAAATGTTTGCAATAATTCAGATGTTCTAATGTTTCTGAAAGAGTCTCTTCTGCTCATCAAAGCTGCGTTTATTGGATCAAAAATACAGTCAAAACAGTGAAATATTATTATAATGTAAATCAGCTGTTTTCTATGTGAATATACAGTAAAGTGTAATTTATTCCTGTGATCAAAGCTGAATTTTCAGCATCATTACTCCAGTCTTCAGTGTCACATGATCCTTCAGAAATCACTCTAATATGAGGATTTGATGATCAAGAAACATTCATTATTATTATCAGTGTTGTTCATTTTTGTGTGGAAACTGTGATACATTTTATTTTTCAGGGTTCTTTGATGAATAGAAAGTTCTAAAGAACAGCATTTACCTGACACAGAATCTTCTGTAAGATTATAAAGTAGAGATGCACTGACACTAGATTTCTGATACGGATTATTCAGAATATCTGCCAATACTGAGAGCTGGATTTTCTTAAGGAAAAATAAATCTCTCCCAACTAATGCTGTAAAGTATACAGGGTACCGTCTCGACTGATTACATTAACAACAGAGCCCAAACTACTATATTCATCTGATGTTTATTTTCAGATATAATAATAACACTCAAATAACATAAGGTAGTTTTCATAAACGCTTGTCTTCATGACACATTTAATCCAACATACTCCGTCCCTTTTGATTGACAGGATATAATCTCCCTGATCATCAGCTGTATTTAAACAATTGGCCGATGGTGAAAATCTTTGCTTTGATTGGCCGATACCGATTATTGGCCCATTCATCACTACAGGCCTATTATACATATCTTTACTGTCACTGTTGATCAATTTAATGCATCCATACTGAATAAAAGTATTAATTATTAAAGGAAGATGATGAAGATCAGCAGTGAGTTACGGCCCATTGTTGTAACAGGGTTAGTCAGTCTCAGTTCTGTTCTCCCAGTGTTCTGTTCCTGTTCTGCCGACCGTTCCTAGTTCGCTTCCTTGTTTGTTTAATTAGTTCCTGTTCCTGTTGAGTTGATTACGAGTTCTCCGGTGTGTTCCTCAGGTCTCGGCTCAGTCTCAGCTGTGTGCAGTCGTGGAGCTCTCCTGTGTTGCTCTGCCGTCAGTGCTCTTAGTTTAATTGTTAATAAAAGTTTTCTGTAATTCTCGTGACACGTGTGAAGAATCAGCAGATCCAGGTCATGTGACCGAATCATCACTGCACACACTGATCCACATCAGTGATGAACACGCGTCAACACACACATCTGTTCTCAGATTTCAGTCATTTTTCTGAATTCTGTGTTTTAAGATCTAATATCATCATATCATCATATTTAAAGGCACACTGTGGAGAAATTGTGTTTTTGTCAAACAGCGACCCCTAGAGTCGCTTTGGAATACTTGCACTGTAGTAAATACCCCTCCACCCCCCCACCCCCCAACAGCGTCGTCTGATATCCCTCAGGACTCCGTGATAAATACACCTCACAACACCTGAGTTCAGCTGGCAAGCAAGGCAATAAAACATAACGCAAAAAACACGCAAGAGAAACGAGTGTTTGTTGTCTGTTAACAGCTCTGATAAGCGAAAGCTAGCTAGACATATGTGGAAATTATTGGACTGGTCTAATTATCAGCAATGGATGAATGAACAGCATGTAAAAAAAATGACATACTACAAGCAAGCGCAACAACATACAACATAGAATGCAAACAAGTTTACAAATAAGAGATTTATTTACTGGCCACTTCATGCGTTTTCTCAGATCGGATTTCTGATTTATCAAAACGATTCCACCTGGTCACAATGTGTTTTTGCGAAACGGATTTAAATCCGATCTTCAATTCCCGCGCTATATGCAGATTTAATGGAGTGCACGTCACCGAAAGCAACAGATATGAGCTGCATTTTATTGATCATCAGCTAAAGTTTCTAAATCAAAGACCGCAATAAGAGAAAGCGGCAACAGCCCTGGTAAGATCATTTCGTTTCTTTACTTTTAATGATGATGATTGTGTGATAAGCGTCTTACTTTCACTTTGATTTGCGATAGTTTGCACGTCTTGATGAATATGCTCAGTTGCTCATCTGCGGTGATGCGTGTTCCAGTAGCGTCGTCATATCTGGCAATAACATATAGCCTATAACACGCTCTCACACGTTTTTATTTTTAGCATTTTTGAGAGGAGTACAATTTATGTGGTTTCAACAACCAGATGCATTTACACTTGTCCAGTTTCGTCTGGAATGCGTCTCAGATCTCCTCCTGAAGTGGTTTGAGCGGTCGGATTCAAATCCGTCTCGAATGCGTTTCGGAGGGCATTTACACCTGGTCTCTTCACGATCGGATAGCTATCCCATCTGAGAAAACGCATGAAGTGGCCAGGTGTAAACAGCCCCCATGACAAAAACATACGCACGAAAGCCGAAAACAAACGCTGGTTGGCCTCTCACGTCCAAATTTGAGGAAGTGGTGGGGGAAGTGACATATGCCGTAAAGCAGTCGAATTTTGTAGTTCTTTTTGTGCTCGGGTTACGTAGTGCCAGTAAAAGCGATACAGACCCCGTCAGGCTCTGGCAGACGCGCCATTCAACCTACTGTAAGTCGATGTACCATCACAAGGGTCTTGGAAATATATTATGAAGGTTGAAAAGATACATAGTGTTCCTTTAATATTATGAAAAATAGTGGTAATCAAATGAATGCATACAACTTTTTAATTAATCTTTTAAAATGTAATCAGAAGAAATTTGAACAATTACTTTTCATTTTTCATTTTTTTACTTAACAAAAAATTTTATATAAAATTAGATTTCTGTCACAATTTCCTCAAGTTAAACTAAACTTTTATCTTGGCAGTGAAGAGCTGTAAGAGTGTGTGTGTGTGTGTGTGTGTGTGAGTGTGTGTGTGTGTGTGTGTGAGTGAGTGAGTGTGTGTGTGTGTGTTTACGTGTGTGTGTTTACGTGTGTGTGTTTACGTGTGAGTGTGCATGTGTGTGTGTGTGTATGTATGTGTGTGTTTACGTGTGTGTGTATGTGTGAGTGTGTTTGCATGTGAGTGTGCGTGTGTGTTTACGTGTGTGTGTGTGTGTGTGTGCGTGTGTGTGAGTGTGTTTGCATGGGAGTGTGCGTGTGTGTGTTTACGTGTGTGTGTGTGTTTTGCATGTGAGTGTGTGTGTGTGTGTTTATGTGTGTGTATGTGAGTGTGTGTGTGTGTGTGTGTGTTGGCATGCGAGTGTGCGTGTGTGTTTACGTGTGTATGTGAGTGTGTGTGCGTGCGCGTGTGTGTGAGTGTGTTTGCATGTGAGTGTGCGTGTGTGTGAGTGTGAGTGTGTTTGCATGTGAGTGTGCGTGTGTGTTTACGTGTGTATGTGAGTGTGTGTGCGTGCGTGTGCGTGTGTGTGTGTCGCGTGTTTTGAGTTTGTGTAGAAGAGCGAACTGAGACGGACTTCAGATTCACACAGCAGTCTGTAACATTCACACACACACACACACACACACACACACACACACACACACACACACCGCTTGATTAAGTGTGCAGCTCTACCACGGCTGATTTATTCATCCAAAATCTGCCAACTTCTGAGACATTCTGTTACACTGTAAATTCCATTTTTATGCCTGGATTCGACCGCATCCGCATCACGGAAATCATAGAGCCCTAAAATATACATATACATCTCACACACAGAGGGTTATTCTGGGCAAGCCATAACCACAGTCTGCAAATTAAAGAACAGAGACACAGGCCTTTCACACACACACACACACACACACACACACTCACAGAGCAGCACGTGATGGAGGGAAACACTGTGGTAACATGTGATGAACTACTGAACTCAACTCAACACTTTATTCTGCTAAAACAGGAAGTAAATGTGTTAATGACACACTGTTTCATTACATTCCTGAATCAGTGACGTGGGCTGGTCATGTGATCTACTGTCCGTGAGCATCAACACTGAGATAACAGCTCGTGTTATCGTGTTATTGATCCAGACGCCCTGACCCCTAACCCACGACCTTCACTAGATGAACATGTGACCGGTGTCACTTATGTAATAAATATATAAATAAATAAATAAATAGTAATTATTTGTGTAATGGAGGGATGGATGGAGGGACGGAGGGATGAATGGCTGGATGGAGGGAGGGAGTGACGGATGATGGCTGGAGGGAGGGATGGATGGAGGGACGGATGGAGGGAGGGAGTGACAGATGGATGGATGGATGGATGGATGGATGGTGGGACGGAGAGATGGAGGGACGAATGGATGGATGGAGGGATGGAGGGATGAATGGATGGATGGATGGATGGATGGTGGGACGGAGAGATGGAGGGACGAATGGATGGATGGAGGGATGGAGGGATGAATGGATGGATGGATGGAGGGAGGGAGTGACAGATGGATGGATGGATGGATGGATGGATGGATGGTGGGACGGAGGGATGGAGGGACGAATGGATGGATGGAGGGATGGATGGATGGATGGATGGAGGGAGGGATGGAGGGATGGATGGATGGATGGATGGAGGGAGGGATGGAGGGAGGGAGTGACAGATGGATGGATGGATGGATGGATGGATGGTGGGACGGAGGGATGGAGGGATGAATGGATGGATGGATGGAGGGAGGGAGTGACAGATGGATGGATGGATGGATGGATGGATGGATGGTGGGACGGAGGGATGGAGGGATGAATGGATGGATGGATGGAGGGATGGAGGGATGGATGGATGGATGGATGGAGGGAGGGATGGATGGAGGGAGGGATGGAGGGAGGGAGTGACAGATGGATGGATGGATGGATGGATGGTGGGACGGAGGGATGGATGGATGGATGGATGGAGGGATGGAGGGACGAATGGATGGATGGAGGGACGGAGGGATGAATGGATGGATGGATGGAGGGAGTGACAGATGGATGGATGGATGGATGGATGGTGGGACGGAGGGATGGAGGGACGAATGGATGGATGGAGGGATGGATGGATGGATGGATGGATGGAGGGAGGGATGGAGGGATGGATGGATGGAGGGATGGAGGGAGGGAGTGACGGATGATGGCTGGAGGGAGGGATGGATGGATGGTGGGACGGAGGGATGGATGGAGGGACGGAGGGATGGATGGAGGGAGGGATGGAGTGACAGATGGATGGATGGAGGGATGGACGGAGGGAGGGATGGAGGGACGGATGGATGGATGGATGGAGGGAGGGATGGAGGGATGGAGGGAGTGACAGATGGATGGATGGATGGGTGGATGGAGGGATGGAGGGAGGGATGGAGGGACGGATGGATGGATGATGGATGGATGGATGGAGGGATGGATGGACGGATGGATGGACGGAGGGATGAATGGATGGATGGAGGGAGGGAGTGACGGATGATGGCTGGAGGGAGGGATGGAGGGATGGATGGATGGATGGATGGTGGGACGGATGGATGGTGGGACGGAGGGATGAATGGATGGATGGAGGGACGGAGGGATGGATGGAGGGAGGGATGGAGTGACAGATGGATGGATGGAGGGATGGACGGAGGGAGGGATGGAGGGACGGATGGATGGATGGATGGAGGGAGGGATGGAGGGATGGAGGGAGTGACAGATGGATGGATGGATGGGTGGATGGAGGGATGGAGGGAGGGATGGAGGGACGGATGGATGGATGATGGATGGATGGATGGAGGGATGGATGGACGGATGGATGGACGGAGGGATGAATGGATGGATGGAGGGAGGGAGTGACGGATGATGGCTGGAGGGAGGGATGGAGGGATGGATGGATGGATGGATGGTGGGACGGATGGATGGTGGGACGGAGGGATGGAGGGATGGATGGAGGGACGGAGGGATGAATGGATGGATGGAGGGAGGGATGGAGGGAGGGATGGAGGGAGGGATGGATGGATGGATGGATGGAGGGATGGAGGGACGGATGGATGGAGGGATGGATGGAGGGATGGAGGGAGGGAGGGACGGATGGATGGAAGCTGCTGAAGGCAGTAAATGAGCAGATCTGCAGTTCATCTGACTCTTTCCAGCTCAAACACACACACACACACACACACACACACACACACACACACACACACACACACACCGAGCACCTGCTGAATCCCTTATAGACGTCAGTGGAAACACTTACAGCGATGCTTCAGATTAACACAACAACATCTTCACAGGAGAGAGAGAGTGTGTCGAACCTCAAAACATCCGGAACAAAGACTCTCATGAGACGCTCACACACACACACCTGCGAGTGTGAAGAAACACTCATCAGCAGATTCCCAGTGAAACCAGGGCGTCCCAGAATCCCTCTGAGCGGAGGAGCGAGAGCGTGATCAGGCCGGTGTACCGCAGTAAATCAGGAGAACTCTGGTACACATGAGCACACACTGAGGCGACTTCAGGGACCCAATAAAACACACGTTAAAGTGAGGTTACGAGCTCTCCGTGATGCAGTCTGGGTCTCAGGCCGTGTCCACACTAGGGTTGGGTATCGGGAACCGTTAACAAATTTCCAAAAACCGGGTATTCGATAAGATGCACGCATTACGATCCCTCTTATCGATTCCTGACTTTGGGACAGTTGCAAATTCGTTATTTCAAATGAAGGCGCGCGGCAAGCACATTCATAACAGAAGCGCCGTGGGCCGTGGGTGCGACGAGCATGCGGTGCGTGGCGCTCGTTTCTGCAGGCGCGCATATGCCTCGGCGAGATGGAAACATCTCAACTTTTCAGAGTACCACAAGCGGTGCGCAGGTCATGTGACAAAACACAACCGACCTTTCTGTAACATCGAAAGCTCGGCCGAACAGCTGATCAAAGCTGAACAGGGCGGGTTTTTATTTCTCATCTCCATAAATACATCTAGTAGCCTAGTAAAGCTAATGCAAGGGCTATGAATCGATTAATCCTTTGCTGATACTTCCTCGTCGTCATCATGGAGAGCGCAGTTCATGGTTGCATAGCAACGACAGACGCCACGGGAGCGCAAGCGCTTGTGGAAAGAAGGAGAAAGTGGCGCGGCCGTGCTTTTCCATGCATTTTTAGACGCGATATGTGAACGGTCCCTAATTCAGGAATCTGTGTGGCTTAAAATCATTTTCACGATTACATACATCAGACAACAACTACTTAGAATAACATGTTTAGTCTAACAGTATATTTTTAAAAAAACTAGTTTGAATAATTAATTCAAACACTAATTAATTCAGTGTCTCATAAATACTTGTTTAATGAATGAATGATTCACCGTTTTTGAACGAATCTCTCGAGTCTTCTTGAATAAATAATTAAATGAATAAACAGTCGATTTTTGCCACCTACTGGAGTAATAATGTAATCAACACCTTTATATGAAGAGACTCCTTTCACTTTAGCCATTTTATTGGTTATTGCTTAAAATGGGCAAGAATAAAAGGTAGAAATATTTATTCTTCAAGTATTTGCCCTTTTTTCTCCCTCCAAAAAATATTGGAAACGGAAACAAGAACCGATAAGAACCGGATTCGATTAGCAGAATCGGAATCGCTAAAAATGAAATGATACCCAACCCTAGTCCACACTAACACACTTGCGTTTGAAAACGCTTCTTTCTCTCCGTTTGTCCTTCAGTCCACACTGAGACGGCGCTTTTGTTAATGAAAACAAAGCTTTTTGAAAACGCTCTCCAAGAGTGGATCAATTTGAAAGCGCAGTGTTCGTGTTGTAGTGTGGACTGTCAAAACAGAGGTCTTTAAAAACGATAACGTTAGTTTAGTCATGTGACGCATATTGTAATGTTTATACTGGTATTGTGTGTGTTAATAAAGGGGAAAACAAACTATTGACAACAGTGTGTCTAAAAAGTAACTCACAATGTTAACTTATTGTTAATTTAACTGTTGTATAAAATAAATATCACATTTGCAATTGTGCACAGGAAAACGGCACTCTTGCTCATGAGATATTCTAATATAACAACATAATATGATATAAATATAAGACAAAAAACTCATTTGGGGACAAACCTATAACTGCACACATCACGCAGTGAAAGCACGAGAGACGCATGCCATGTCAGCTCACAGTGCCTCGTACATCGTTACAACAATGATTACAATATCATCATAGACGATACACATCGCACACACTCCTGAGCACATAAAGATGAACTTACAGCTGAACTGACATCTACAACTCTCTCCTCCTCTGCCTCTCTCCCCTCTCTCCCTCCTCTCCCTCTCCTCTCCCTCTCCTCCTCTCTCTCCC
>NC_139972.1:44413294-44545901 GCF_963993115.1 Abramis brama | reverse complement strand
GTAGTGGGAGGGGCGCCCCGCCCTCTACCACTATAAAGTCCAGAGGGACCACGCCCTCGAGCACTCTGTAGTTGCAGAGGGAACAGAGACAGTTGTCATTTCAATTCGCCTGATGAGAACCTTGGGAAAGTTCGAAACGCGTCGCGAGATATGCCTGAATGACACAAAAACCGTAAAAATGAGTACAGCTGCCATCATTTTGAAGGTGGGTGATGTAGCAGAAGCTCTGGAAAATTTTCTCTTCAGCCCATACAGGCGTCGAGTTGGTTAAAATGGCCGCCATCATTGGTGCGGGTGATGTTGCAGAGCCACATGATTTTTTCTCCGTCCACTGTGACGTCGAGCGTCTCCTCATGTCCATACAGACGTGAGTTATATGCCCCTTACCACATCTGACTAAAACCTACCATAGTTTTTTCATTAAATTAAACCCTTGTTGGTGTAAACCAGGGCAATATAGCCCGTTTGATTTGAACCCTGGCGATTGTAGCCCTATATTTTATTATTTTATAATTATATATGTCTCTCTATGTCAGAACCGCTTACCTTTTTGGGCCTGGGGTTTTCCTTTAGTGGTCAGTAGAAAGTGGGCCAGTGCACAGCCATTTCTGGGGCCTTCGGGCCCTGGATCTTGGATTTTTCATTCCCCTAACCAAGCCCGTGCCACCGCCTCTGAGCTTTTGGATTGCCCTTCGTCTGGAATGGATTGTGTGTGATGTCTGTGAGTGTATGTGTATGATTATTAAATATTAAAATTAAAAACAAATTTATTGATAGTGAAAAAACTATTTATGAAGCACCATACAGTGCTGAAAGGTATTTAGTAGTGGGAGGGGCGCCCCGCCCTCTACCACTATAAAGTCCAGAGGGACCACGCCCTCGAGCACTCTGTAGTTGCAGAGGGAACAGAGACAGTTGTCATTTCAATTCGCCTGATGAGAACCTTGGGAAAGTTCGAAACGCGTCGCGAGATATGCCTGAATGACACAAAAACCGTAAAAATGAGTACAGCTGCCATCATTTTGAAGGTGGGTGATGTAGCAGAGCTCTGGAAAATTTTCTCTTCAGCCCATACAGGCGTCGAGTTGGTTAAAATGGCCGCCATCATTGGTGCGGGTGATGTTGCAGAGCCACATGATTTTTTCTCCGTCCACTGTGACGTCGAGCGTCTCCTCATGTCCATACAGACGTGAGTTATATGCCCCTTACCACATCTGACTAAAACCTACCATAGTTTTTTCATTAAATTAAACCCTTGTTGGTGTAAACCAGGCAATATAGCCCGTTTGATTTGAACCCTGGCGATTGTAGCCCTATATTTTATTATTTTATAATTATATATGTCTCTCTATGTCAGAACCGCTTACCTTTTTGGGCCTGGGGTTTTCCTTTAGTGGTCAGTAGAAAGTGGGCCAGTGCACAGCCATTTCTGGGGCCTTCGGGCCCTGGATCTTGGATTTTTCATTCCCCTAACCAAGCCCGTGCCACCGCCTCTGAGCTTTTGGATTGCCCTTCGTCTGGAATGGATTGTGTGTGATGTCTGTGAGTGTATGTGTATGATTATTAAATATTAAAATTAAAAACAAATTTATTGATAGTGAAAAAACTATTTATGAAGCACCATACAGTGCTGAAAGGTATTTAGTAGTGGGAGGGGCGCCCCGCCCTCTACCACTATAAAGTCCAGAGGGACCACGCCCTCGAGCACTCTGTAGTTGCAGAGGGAACAGAGACAGTTGTCATTTCAATTCGCCTGATGAGAACCTTGGGAAAGTTCGAAACGCGTCGCGAGATATGCCTGAATGACACAAAAACCGTAAAAATGAGTACAGCTGCCATCATTTTGAAGGTGGGTGATGTAGCAGAGCTCTGGAAAATTTTCTCTTCAGCCCATACAGGCGTCGAGTTGGTAAAATGGCCGCCATCATTGGTGCGGGTGATGTTGCAGAGCCACATGATTTTTTCTCCGTCCACTGTGACGTCGAGCGTCTCCTCATGTCCATACAGACGTGAGTTATATGCCCCTTACCACATCTGACTAAAACCTACCATAGTTTTTTCATTAAATTAAACCCTTGTTGGTGTAAACCAGGGCAATATAGCCCGTTTGATTTGAACCCTGGCGATTGTAGCCCTATATTTTATTATTTTATAATTATATATGTCTCTCTATGTCAGAACCGCTTACCTTTTTGGGCCTGGGTTTTCCTTTAGTGGTCAGTAGAAAGTGGGCCAGTGCACAGCCATTTCTGGGGCCTTCGGGCCCTGGATCTTGGATTTTTCATTCCCCTAACCAAGCCCGTGCCACCGCCTCTGAGCTTTTGGATTGCCCTTCGTCTGGAATGGATTGTGTGTGATGTCTGTGAGTGTATGTGTATGATTATTAAATATTAAAATTAAAAACAAATTTATTGATAGTGAAAAAACTATTTATGAAGCACCATACAGTGCTGAAAGGTATTTAGTAGTGGGAGGGGCGCCCCGCCCTCTACCACTATAAAGTCCAGAGGGACCACGCCCTCGAGCACTCTGTAGTTGCAGAGGGAACAGAGACAGTTGTCATTTCAATTCGCCTGATGAGAACCTTGGAAAGTTCGAAACGCGTCGCGAGATATGCCTGAATGACACAAAAACCGTAAAAATGAGTACAGCTGCCATCATTTTGAAGGTGGGTGATGTAGCAGAGCTCTGGAAAATTTTCTCTTCAGCCCATACAGGCGTCGAGTTGGTTAAAATGGCCGCCATCATTGGTGCGGGTGATGTTGCAGAGCCACATGATTTTTTCTCCGTCCACTGTGACGTCGAGCGTCTCCTCATGTCCATACAGACGTGAGTTATATGCCCCTTACCACATCTGACTAAAACCTACCATAGTTTTTTCATTAAATTAAACCCTTGTTGGTGTAAACCAGGGCAATATAGCCCGTTTGATTTGAACCCTGGCGATTGTAGCCCTATATTTTATTATTTTATAATTATATATGTCTCTCTATGTCAGAACCGCTTACCTTTTTGGGCCTGGGGTTTTCCTTTAGTGGTCAGTAGAAAGTGGGCCAGTGCACAGCCATTTCTGGGGCCTTCGGGCCCTGGATCTTGGATTTTTCATTCCCCTAACCAAGCCCGTGCCACCGCCTCTGAGCTTTTGGATTGCCCTTCGTCTGGAATGGATTGTGTGTGATGTCTGTGAGTGTATGTGTATGATTATTAAATATTAAAATTAAAAACAAATTTATTGATAGTGAAAAAACTATTTATGAAGCACCATACAGTGCTGAAAGGTATTTAGTAGTGGGAGGGGCGCCCCGCCCTCTACCACTATAAAGTCCAGAGGGACCACGCCCTCGAGCACTCTGTAGTTGCAGAGGGAACAGAGACAGTTGTCATTTCAATTCGCCTGATGAGAACCTTGGGAAAGTTCGAAACGCGTCGCGAGATATGCCTGAATGACACAAAAACCGTAAAAATGAGTACAGCTGCCATCATTTTGAAGGTGGGTGATGTAGCAGAGCTCTGGAAAATTTTCTCTTCAGCCCATACAGGCGTCGAGTTGGTTAAAATGGCCGCCATCATTGGTGCGGGTGATGTTGCAGAGCCACATGATTTTTTCTCCGTCCACTGTGACGTCGAGCGTCTCCTCATGTCCATACAGACGTGAGTTATATGCCCCTTACCACATCTGACTAAAACCTACCATAGTTTTTTCATTAAATTAAACCCTTGTTGGTGTAAACCAGGGCAATATAGCCCGTTTGATTTGAACCCTGGCGATTGTAGCCCTATATTTTATTATTTTATAATTATATATGTCTCTCTATGTCAGAACCGCTTACCTTTTTGGGCCTGGGGTTTTCCTTTAGTGGTCAGTAGAAAGTGGGCCAGTGCACAGCCATTTCTGGGGCCTTCGGGCCCTGGATCTTGGATTTTTCATTCCCCTAACCAAGCCCGTGCCACCGCCTCTGAGCTTTTGGATTGCCCTTCGTCTGGAATGGATTGTGTGTGATGTCTGTGAGTGTATGTGTATGATTATTAAATATTAAAATTAAAAACAAATTTATTGATAGTGAAAAAACTATTTATGAAGCACCATACAGTGCTGAAAGGTATTTAGTAGTGGGAGGGGCGCCCCGCCCTCTACCACTATAAAGTCCAGAGGGACCACGCCCTCGAGCACTCTGTAGTTGCAGAGGGAACAGAGACAGTTGTCATTTCAATTCGCCTGATGAGAACCTTGGGAAAGTTCGAAACGCGTCGCGAGATATGCCTGAATGACACAAAAACCGTAAAAATGAGTACAGCTGCCATCATTTTGAAGGTGGGTGATGTAGCAGAGCTCTGGAAAATTTTCTCTTCAGCCCATACAGGCGTCGAGTTGGTTAAAATGGCCGCCATCATTGGTGCGGGTGATGTTGCAGAGCCACATGATTTTTTCTCCGTCCACTGTGACGTCGAGCGTCTCCTCATGTCCATACAGACGTGAGTTATATGCCCCTTACCACATCTGACTAAAACCTACCATAGTTTTTTCATTAAATTAAACCCTTGTTGGTGTAAACCAGGGCAATATAGCCCGTTTGATTTGAACCCTGGCGATTGTAGCCCTATATTTTATTATTTTATAATTATATATGTCTCTCTATGTCAGAACCGCTTACCTTTTTGGGCCTGGGGTTTTCCTTTAGTGGTCAGTAGAAAGTGGGCCAGTGCACAGCCATTTCTGGGGCCTTCGGGCCCTGGATCTTGGATTTTTCATTCCCCTAACCAAGCCCGTGCCACCGCCTCTGAGCTTTTGGATTGCCCTTCGTCTGGAATGGATTGTGTGTGATGTCTGTGAGTGTATGTGTATGATTATTAAATATTAAAATTAAAAACAAATTTATTGATAGTGAAAAAACTATTTATGAAGCACCATACAGTGCTGAAAGGTATTTAGTAGTGGGAGGGGCGCCCCGCCCTCTACCACTATAAAGTCCAGAGGGACCACGCCCTCGAGCACTCTGTAGTTGCAGAGGGAACAGAGACAGTTGTCATTTCAATTCGCCTGATGAGAACCTTGGGAAAGTTCGAAACGCGTCGCGAGATATGCCTGAATGACACAAAAACCGTAAAAATGAGTACAGCTGCCATCATTTTGAAGGTGGGTGATGTAGCAGAGCTCTGGAAAATTTTCTCTTCAGCCCATACAGGCGTCGAGTTGGTTAAAATGGCCGCCATCATTGGTGCGGGTGATGTTGCAGAGCCACATGATTTTTTCTCCGTCCACTGTGACGTCGAGCGTCTCCTCATGTCCATACAGACGTGAGTTATATGCCCCTTACCACATCTGACTAAAACCTACCATAGTTTTTTCATTAAATTAAACCCTTGTTGGTGTAAACCAGGGCAATATAGCCCGTTTGATTTGAACCCTGGCGATTGTAGCCCTATATTTTATTATTTTATAATTATATATGTCTCTCTATGTCAGAACCGCTTACCTTTTTGGGCCTGGGGTTTTCCTTTAGTGGTCAGTAGAAAGTGGGCCAGTGCACAGCCATTTCTGGGGCCTTCGGGCCCTGGATCTTGGATTTTTCATTCCCCTAACCAAGCCCGTGCCACCGCCTCTGAGCTTTTGGATTGCCCTTCGTCTGGAATGGATTGTGTGTGATGTCTGTGAGTGTATGTGTATGATTATTAAATATTAAAATTAAAAACAAATTTATTGATAGTGAAAAAACTATTTATGAAGCACCATACAGTGCTGAAAGGTATTTAGTAGTGGGAGGGGCGCCCCGCCCTCTACCACTATAAAGTCCAGAGGGACCACGCCCTCGAGCACTCTGTAGTTGCAGAGGGAACAGAGACAGTTGTCATTTCAATTCGCCTGATGAGAACCTTGGGAAAGTTCGAAACGCGTCGCGAGATATGCCTGAATGACACAAAAACCGTAAAAATGAGTACAGCTGCCATCATTTTGAAGGTGGGTGATGTAGCAGAGCTCTGGAAAATTTTCTCTTCAGCCCATACAGGCGTCGAGTTGGTTAAAATGGCCGCCATCATTGGTGCGGGTGATGTTGCAGAGCCACATGATTTTTTCTCCGTCCACTGTGACGTCGAGCGTCTCCTCATGTCCATACAGACGTGAGTTATATGCCCCTTACCACATCTGACTAAAACCTACCATAGTTTTTTCATTAAATTAAACCCTTGTTGGTGTAAACCAGGGCAATATAGCCCGTTTGATTTGAACCCTGGCGATTGTAGCCCTATATTTTATTATTTTATAATTATATATGTCTCTCTATGTCAGAACCGCTTACCTTTTTGGGCCTGGGGTTTTCCTTTAGTGGTCAGTAGAAAGTGGGCCAGTGCACAGCCATTTCTGGGGCCTTCGGGCCCTGGATCTTGGATTTTTCATTCCCCTAACCAAGCCCGTGCCACCGCCTCTGAGCTTTTGGATTGCCCTTCGTCTGGAATGGATTGTGTGTGATGTCTGTGAGTGTATGTGTATGATTATTAAATATTAAAATTAAAAACAAATTTATTGATAGTGAAAAAACTATTTATGAAGCACCATACAGTGCTGAAAGGTATTTAGTAGTGGGAGGGGCGCCCCGCCCTCTACCACTATAAAGTCCAGAGGGACCACGCCCTCGAGCACTCTGTAGTTGCAGAGGGAACAGAGACAGTTGTCATTTCAATTCGCCTGATGAGAACCTTGGGAAAGTTCGAAACGCGTCGCGAGATATGCCTGAATGACACAAAAACCGTAAAAATGAGTACAGCTGCCATCATTTTGAAGGTGGGTGATGTAGCAGAGCTCTGGAAAATTTTCTCTTCAGCCCATACAGGCGTCGAGTTGGTTAAAATGGCCGCCATCATTGGTGCGGGTGATGTTGCAGAGCCACATGATTTTTTCTCCGTCCACTGTGACGTCGAGCGTCTCCTCATGTCCATACAGACGTGAGTTATATGCCCCTTACCACATCTGACTAAAACCTACCATAGTTTTTTCATTAAATTAAACCCTTGTTGGTGTAAACCAGGGCAATATAGCCCGTTTGATTTGAACCCTGGCGATTGTAGCCCTATATTTTATTATTTTATAATTATATATGTCTCTCTATGTCAGAACCGCTTACCTTTTTGGGCCTGGGGTTTTCCTTTAGTGGTCAGTAGAAAGTGGGCCAGTGCACAGCCATTTCTGGGGCCTTCGGGCCCTGGATCTTGGATTTTTCATTCCCCTAACCAAGCCCGTGCCACCGCCTCTGAGCTTTTGGATTGCCCTTCGTCTGGAATGGATTGTGTGTGATGTCTGTGAGTGTATGTGTATGATTATTAAATATTAAAATTAAAAACAAATTTATTGATAGTGAAAAAACTATTTATGAAGCACCATACAGTGCTGAAAGGTATTTAGTAGTGGGAGGGGCGCCCCGCCCTCTACCACTATAAAGTCCAGAGGGACCACGCCCTCGAGCACTCTGTAGTTGCAGAGGGAACAGAGACAGTTGTCATTTCAATTCGCCTGATGAGAACCTTGGGAAAGTTCGAAACGCGTCGCGAGATATGCCTGAATGACACAAAAACCGTAAAAATGAGTACAGCTGCCATCATTTTGAAGGTGGGTGATGTAGCAGAGCTCTGGAAAATTTTCTCTTCAGCCCATACAGGCGTCGAGTTGGTTAAAATGGCCGCCATCATTGGTGCGGGTGATGTTGCAGAGCCACATGATTTTTTCTCCGTCCACTGTGACGTCGAGCGTCTCCTCATGTCCATACAGACGTGAGTTATATGCCCCTTACCACATCTGACTAAAACCTACCATAGTTTTTTCATTAAATTAAACCCTTGTTGGTGTAAACCAGGGCAATATAGCCCGTTTGATTTGAACCCTGGCGATTGTAGCCCTATATTTTATTATTTTATAATTATATATGTCTCTCTATGTCAGAACCGCTTACCTTTTTGGGCCTGGGGTTTTCCTTTAGTGGTCAGTAGAAAGTGGGCCAGTGCACAGCCATTTCTGGGGCCTTCGGGCCCTGGATCTTGGATTTTTCATTCCCCTAACCAAGCCCGTGCCACCGCCTCTGAGCTTTTGGATTGCCCTTCGTCTGGAATGGATTGTGTGTGATGTCTGTGAGTGTATGTGTATGATTATTAAATATTAAAATTAAAAACAAATTTATTGATAGTGAAAAAACTATTTATGAAGCACCATACAGTGCTGAAAGGTATTTAGTAGTGGGAGGGGCGCCCCGCCCTCTACCACTATAAAGTCCAGAGGGACCACGCCCTCGAGCACTCTGTAGTTGCAGAGGGAACAGAGACAGTTGTCATTTCAATTCGCCTGATGAGAACCTTGGGAAAGTTCGAAACGCGTCGCGAGATATGCCTGAATGACACAAAAACCGTAAAAATGAGTACAGCTGCCATCATTTTGAAGGTGGGTGATGTAGCAGAGCTCTGGAAAATTTTCTCTTCAGCCCATACAGGCGTCGAGTTGGTTAAAATGGCCGCCATCATTGGTGCGGGTGATGTTGCAGAGCCACATGATTTTTTCTCCGTCCACTGTGACGTCGAGCGTCTCCTCATGTCCATACAGACGTGAGTTATATGCCCCTTACCACATCTGACTAAAACCTACCATAGTTTTTTCATTAAATTAAACCCTTGTTGGTGTAAACCAGGGCAATATAGCCCGTTTGATTTGAACCCTGGCGATTGTAGCCCTATATTTTATTATTTTATAATTATATATGTCTCTCTATGTCAGAACCGCTTACCTTTTTGGGCCTGGGGTTTTCCTTTAGTGGTCAGTAGAAAGTGGGCCAGTGCACAGCCATTTCTGGGGCCTTCGGGCCCTGGATCTTGGATTTTTCATTCCCCTAACCAAGCCCGTGCCACCGCCTCTGAGCTTTTGGATTGCCCTTCGTCTGGAATGGATTGTGTGTGATGTCTGTGAGTGTATGTGTATGATTATTAAATATTAAAATTAAAAACAAATTTATTGATAGTGAAAAAACTATTTATGAAGCACCATACAGTGCTGAAAGGTATTTAGTAGTGGGAGGGGCGCCCCGCCCTCTACCACTATAAAGTCCAGAGGGACCACGCCCTCGAGCACTCTGTAGTTGCAGAGGGAACAGAGACAGTTGTCATTTCAATTCGCCTGATGAGAACCTTGGGAAAGTTCGAAACGCGTCGCGAGATATGCCTGAATGACACAAAAACCGTAAAAATGAGTACAGCTGCCATCATTTTGAAGGTGGGTGATGTAGCAGAGCTCTGGAAAATTTTCTCTTCAGCCCATACAGGCGTCGAGTTGGTTAAAATGGCCGCCATCATTGGTGCGGGTGATGTTGCAGAGCCACATGATTTTTTCTCCGTCCACTGTGACGTCGAGCGTCTCCTCATGTCCATACAGACGTGAGTTATATGCCCCTTACCACATCTGACTAAAACCTACCATAGTTTTTTCATTAAATTAAACCCTTGTTGGTGTAAACCAGGGCAATATAGCCCGTTTGATTTGAACCCTGGCGATTGTAGCCCTATATTTTATTATTTTATAATTATATATGTCTCTCTATGTCAGAACCGCTTACCTTTTTGGGCCTGGGGTTTTCCTTTAGTGGTCAGTAGAAAGTGGGCCAGTGCACAGCCATTTCTGGGGCCTTCGGGCCCTGGATCTTGGATTTTTCATTCCCCTAACCAAGCCCGTGCCACCGCCTCTGAGCTTTTGGATTGCCCTTCGTCTGGAATGGATTGTGTGTGATGTCTGTGAGTGTATGTGTATGATTATTAAATATTAAAATTAAAAACAAATTTATTGATAGTGAAAAAACTATTTATGAAGCACCATACAGTGCTGAAAGGTATTTAGTAGTGGGAGGGGCGCCCCGCCCTCTACCACTATAAAGTCCAGAGGGACCACGCCCTCGAGCACTCTGTAGTTGCAGAGGGAACAGAGACAGTTGTCATTTCAATTCGCCTGATGAGAACCTTGGGAAAGTTCGAAACGCGTCGCGAGATATGCCTGAATGACACAAAAACCGTAAAAATGAGTACAGCTGCCATCATTTTGAAGGTGGGTGATGTAGCAGAGCTCTGGAAAATTTTCTCTTCAGCCCATACAGGCGTCGAGTTGGTTAAAATGGCCGCCATCATTGGTGCGGGTGATGTTGCAGAGCCACATGATTTTTTCTCCGTCCACTGTGACGTCGAGCGTCTCCTCATGTCCATACAGACGTGAGTTATATGCCCCTTACCACATCTGACTAAAACCTACCATAGTTTTTTCATTAAATTAAACCCTTGTTGGTGTAAACCA
Organism: Abramis brama; assembly: GCF_963993115.1. NCBI lineage: Eukaryota > Metazoa > Chordata > Actinopteri > Cypriniformes > Leuciscidae > Abramis > Abramis brama. The sequence goes on along the minus strand of NC_139972.1, from coordinate 44,535,592 downwards.
GGGCAATATAGCCCGTTTGATTTGAACCCTGGCGATTGTAGCCCTATATTTTATTATTTTATAATTATATATGTCTCTCTATGTCAGAACCGCTTACCTTTTTGGGCCTGGGGTTTTCCTTTAGTGGTCAGTAGAAAGTGGGCCAGTGCACAGCCATTTCTGGGGCCTTCGGGCCCTGGATCTTGGATTTTTCATTCCCCTAACCAAGCCCGTGCCACCGCCTCTGAGCTTTTGGATTGCCCTTCGTCTGGAATGGATTGTGTGTGATGTCTGTGAGTGTATGTGTATGATTATTAAATATTAAAATTAAAAACAAATTTATTGATAGTGAAAAAACTATTTATGAAGCACCATACAGTGCTGAAAGGTATTTAGTAGTGGGAGGGGCGCCCCGCCCTCTACCACTATAAAGTCCAGAGGGACCACGCCCTCGAGCACTCTGTAGTTGCAGAGGGAACAGAGACAGTTGTCATTTCAATTCGCCTGATGAGAACCTTGGGAAAGTTCGAAACGCGTCGCGAGATATGCCTGAATGACACAAAAACCGTAAAAATGAGTACAGCTGCCATCATTTTGAAGGTGGGTGATGTAGCAGAGCTCTGGAAAATTTTCTCTTCAGCCCATACAGGCGTCGAGTTGGTTAAAATGGCCGCCATCATTGGTGCGGGTGATGTTGCAGAGCCACATGATTTTTTCTCCGTCCACTGTGACGTCGAGCGTCTCCTCATGTCCATACAGACGTGAGTTATATGCCCCTTACCACATCTGACTAAAACCTACCATAGTTTTTTCATTAAATTAAACCCTTGTTGGTGTAAACCAGGGCAATATAGCCCGTTTGATTTGAACCCTGGCGATTGTAGCCCTATATTTTATTATTTTATAATTATATATGTCTCTCTATGTCAGAACCGCTTACCTTTTTGGGCCTGGGGTTTTCCTTTAGTGGTCAGTAGAAAGTGGGCCAGTGCACAGCCATTTCTGGGGCCTTCGGGCCCTGGATCTTGGATTTTTCATTCCCCTAACCAAGCCCGTGCCACCGCCTCTGAGCTTTTGGATTGCCCTTCGTCTGGAATGGATTGTGTGTGATGTCTGTGAGTGTATGTGTATGATTATTAAATATTAAAATTAAAAACAAATTTATTGATAGTGAAAAAACTATTTATGAAGCACCATACAGTGCTGAAAGGTATTTAGTAGTGGGAGGGGCGCCCCGCCCTCTACCACTATAAAGTCCAGAGGGACCACGCCCTCGAGCACTCTGTAGTTGCAGAGGGAACAGAGACAGTTGTCATTTCAATTCGCCTGATGAGAACCTTGGGAAAGTTCGAAACGCGTCGCGAGATATGCCTGAATGACACAAAAACCGTAAAAATGAGTACAGCTGCCATCATTTTGAAGGTGGGTGATGTAGCAGAGCTCTGGAAAATTTTCTCTTCAGCCCATACAGGCGTCGAGTTGGTTAAAATGGCCGCCATCATTGGTGCGGGTGATGTTGCAGAGCCACATGATTTTTTCTCCGTCCACTGTGACGTCGAGCGTCTCCTCATGTCCATACAGACGTGAGTTATATGCCCCTTACCACATCTGACTAAAACCTACCATAGTTTTTTCATTAAATTAAACCCTTGTTGGTGTAAACCAGGGCAATATAGCCCGTTTGATTTGAACCCTGGCGATTGTAGCCCTATATTTTATTATTTTATAATTATATATGTCTCTCTATGTCAGAACCGCTTACCTTTTTGGGCCTGGGGTTTTCCTTTAGTGGTCAGTAGAAAGTGGGCCAGTGCACAGCCATTTCTGGGGCCTTCGGGCCCTGGATCTTGGATTTTTCATTCCCCTAACCAAGCCCGTGCCACCGCCTCTGAGCTTTTGGATTGCCCTTCGTCTGGAATGGATTGTGTGTGATGTCTGTGAGTGTATGTGTATGATTATTAAATATTAAAATTAAAAACAAATTTATTGATAGTGAAAAAACTATTTATGAAGCACCATACAGTGCTGAAAGGTATTTAGTAGTGGGAGGGGCGCCCCGCCCTCTACCACTATAAAGTCCAGAGGGACCACGCCCTCGAGCACTCTGTAGTTGCAGAGGGAACAGAGACAGTTGTCATTTCAATTCGCCTGATGAGAACCTTGGGAAAGTTCGAAACGCGTCGCGAGATATGCCTGAATGACACAAAAACCGTAAAAATGAGTACAGCTGCCATCATTTTGAAGGTGGGTGATGTAGCAGAGCTCTGGAAAATTTTCTCTTCAGCCCATACAGGCGTCGAGTTGGTTAAAATGGCCGCCATCATTGGTGCGGGTGATGTTGCAGAGCCACATGATTTTTTCTCCGTCCACTGTGACGTCGAGCGTCTCCTCATGTCCATACAGACGTGAGTTATATGCCCCTTACCACATCTGACTAAAACCTACCATAGTTTTTTCATTAAATTAAACCCTTGTTGGTGTAAACCAGGGCAATATAGCCCGTTTGATTTGAACCCTGGCGATTGTAGCCCTATATTTTATTATTTTATAATTATATATGTCTCTCTATGTCAGAACCGCTTACCTTTTTGGGCCTGGGGTTTTCCTTTAGTGGTCAGTAGAAAGTGGGCCAGTGCACAGCCATTTCTGGGGCCTTCGGGCCCTGGATCTTGGATTTTTCATTCCCCTAACCAAGCCCGTGCCACCGCCTCTGAGCTTTTGGATTGCCCTTCGTCTGGAATGGATTGTGTGTGATGTCTGTGAGTGTATGTGTATGATTATTAAATATTAAAATTAAAAACAAATTTATTGATAGTGAAAAAACTATTTATGAAGCACCATACAGTGCTGAAAGGTATTTAGTAGTGGGAGGGGCGCCCCGCCCTCTACCACTATAAAGTCCAGAGGGACCACGCCCTCGAGCACTCTGTAGTTGCAGAGGGAACAGAGACAGTTGTCATTTCAATTCGCCTGATGAGAACCTTGGGAAAGTTCGAAACGCGTCGCGAGATATGCCTGAATGACACAAAAACCGTAAAAATGAGTACAGCTGCCATCATTTTGAAGGTGGGTGATGTAGCAGAGCTCTGGAAAATTTTCTCTTCAGCCCATACAGGCGTCGAGTTGGTTAAAATGGCCGCCATCATTGGTGCGGGTGATGTTGCAGAGCCACATGATTTTTTCTCCGTCCACTGTGACGTCGAGCGTCTCCTCATGTCCATACAGACGTGAGTTATATGCCCCTTACCACATCTGACTAAAACCTACCATAGTTTTTTCATTAAATTAAACCCTTGTTGGTGTAAACCAGGGCAATATAGCCCGTTTGATTTGAACCCTGGCGATTGTAGCCCTATATTTTATTATTTTATAATTATATATGTCTCTCTATGTCAGAACCGCTTACCTTTTTGGGCCTGGGGTTTTCCTTTAGTGGTCAGTAGAAAGTGGGCCAGTGCACAGCCATTTCTGGGGCCTTCGGGCCCTGGATCTTGGATTTTTCATTCCCCTAACCCTAACATACAAACAAAAATATCAATTACTCCATTTTCTACACTAAAATCTACCCCCACTTACCTGTTGATGCGGTCTGGACGGCCCTCTGTCGCCTACCCCGACTGTTGTTAGCCCTCTCTGGTCGACCCCTGCAAGAAGGTTTAAAAACAAACAAACAAAAATATCAATTACTCCATTATCTACACTAAAATCTACCCCCACTTACCTGTTGATGCGGTCTGGACGGCCCTCCGTCGCCTACCCCGACTGTTGTTAGCCCTCTCTGGTCGACCCCTGCAAGAAGGTTTAAAAACAAGCAAACAAAAATATCAATTACTCCATTTTCTACACTAAATTCTACCCCCACTTACCTGTTGATGCGGTCTGGACGGCCCTCCGTCGCCTACCCCGACTGTTGTTAGCCCTCTCTGGTCGACCCCTGCAAGAAGGTTTAAAAACAAACAAACAAAAATATCAATTACTCCATTTTCTATACTAAAATCTACCCCCACTTACCTGTTGATGCGGTCTGGACGGCCCTCCGTCGCCTACCCCGACTGTTGTTGGCCCTCTCTGGTCGACCCCTGGAAAAATATTAAAAACAAACAAACAAAATAGGGGTCATCTCATCATTTTTTACACTCATTATGGCACAACACAACCATATGGACAATAAAATATAAATATACACACGTGTGTGGGCGGACATATAAAACAGATATTATGAGACGGGTTATAGGTGTTAGCATTTTAATAATTATTATTATAATAATTATTATTATTATTATTATTATTATTGTTATATTTGCCACTAATATTATACACAGATTTACGTATTTGTCAAGTGGACATTGTAGTGGGACGTTGGAGCACGGCATCGTTCCCTTTCTTTGCCTTGGGTAACCTTTAGTGGTCAGCAGAAAGTGGGCCAGTGCACAGCCATTTCTGGGACCTTAGGGTCCCAGATCTTGGATTTCTCATTCCCCTAACCCTAACCCTAACCCTCATAAACTACACCGGACACAAAAAGCCCTATTTTTCAGGACCCTTATATAACCTACCACACTAAAACCTACCCCGCTCACACTAAAACCTACCCCGCTCACCTGTTAATCGGGTTTGGACGGCCCTCGGTCGCCTACCCCGACCGTTTTCAGCCCTCTCTGGTCGACCCCGGCCAGAAGGTTAAAAACATACAAACAAAAATATCAATTACTCCATTTTCTACACTAAATTCTACCCCCACTTACCTGTTGATGCGGTCTGGACGGCCCTCCGTCGCCTACCCCGACTGTTGTTAGCCCTCTCTGGTCGACCCCTGCAAGAAGGTTTAAAAACAAACAAACAAAAATATCAATTACTCCATTTTCTATACTAAAATCTACCCCCACTTACCTGTTGATGCGGTCTGGACGGCCCTCCGTCGCCTACCCCGACTGTTGTTAGCCCTCTCTGGTCGACCCCTGCAAGAAGGTTTAAAAACAAACAAACAAAAATATCAATTACTCCATTTTCTACACTAAATTCTACCCCCACTTACCTGTTGATGCGGTCTGGACGGCCCTCCGTCGCCTACCCCGACTGTTGTTAGCCCTCTCTGGTCGACCCCTGCAAGAAGGTTTAAAAACAAACAAACAAAAATATCAATTACTCCATTTTCTATACTAAAATCTACCCCCACTTACCTGTTGATGCGGTCTGGACGGCCCTCCGTCGCCTACCCCGACTGTTGTTGGCCCTCTCTGGTCGACCCCTGGAAAAATATTAAAAACAAACAAACAAAATAGGGGTCATCTCATCATTTTTTACACTCATTATGGCACAACACAACCATATGGACAATAAAATATAAATATACACACGTGTGTGGGCAGACATATAAAACAGATATTATGAGACGGGTTATAGGTGTTAGCATTTTAATAATTATTATTATAATAATAATAATTATTATTATTATTATTATATTTGCCACTAATATCATACACAGATTTACGTATTTGTCAAGTGGACATTGTAGTGGGACGTTGGAGCACGGCATCGTTCCCTTTCTTTGCCTTGGGTAACCTTTAGTGGTCAGCAGAAAGTGGGCCAGTGCACAGCCATTTCTGGGACCTTAGGGTCCCAGATCTTGGATTTCTCATTCCCCTAACCCTAACCCTAACCCTAACCCTAACACTGTGACGTCGAGTGTCTCCTCACGTGGGTTATATGCCCCTCACCACATCTGACTAACACCTACCCTTCGCCTTTTGACAAAATTAAACCCTTGTTGGTATAAACCACGGCAATGTAGCCCTCTTGGACACAGCCCACGGCGATCTAGCCCTTTTAATATTTTATAATTATATGCGTCTCTCTTGATGTTGCTTGGTGCATTTTAGTGTTTGTGTGCGGGGAGCGGCCAGTTGTAGCGCAGGGCCAGTGCATAGCCTGAAGTGTCTTCGGACAGTTTATGGATGTTTCATTCCCCTAACCACGCCAGTGCCTCGCACTCTGGACCTCGTGCATGTGATCTGGGTGTTCCTTGTGATGTCTGTGAGTGTACGTGTATTATTATTAAATATTAAAATTAAAAACAAATTTATTGATAGTCAAAAAGCGATTTATGAAGCACCATACAGTGCTGAAAGGTATTTTAGTTCAAGTGGGAGGGGCACCCCGCCTCCTACCGCTATAAAAGTGGAGGGGGACCACGCCCTCGAGCACTATGGAGTAGAGAGGGAACAGAGACAGTTGTCATTCTAATTCACCTGATGAAGAACCTTGGGAAAGTTCGAAACGCGTCGTGAAAGTATGCCTGAATGACTCCAAACCGTAAAAATGAGTACAGCTGCCATCATTTTGAAGGTGGGTGATGTAGCAGAGCTTTGGAAAATTTTCTCTTCGCCCATACAGGCGTCGAGTTGGTTAAAATGGCCGCCATCATTGTTGTGGGTGATGTTGCAGAGCCACATAATTTTTTCTCCGTCCACTGTGACGTCGAGCGTCTCCTCATGTCCATACAGACGTGAGTTATATGCCCCTCACCACATCTAACTAAAACCTACCATGAGTTTTTTTATTAAATTAAACCCTTGTTGGTATAAACCACGGCAATATAGCCCGTTTGATTTGAACCCTGGCGATTTTAGCCCTCTATTTTTTTATTTAATAATTATATATGTATCTCTCTAGGGTGTGACCATTCTCCTTTCTGGGCCTGTGGTGTCCTTTAGTGGTCAGTAGAGAGTAGGCCAGTGCACAGCCATTTCTGGGGCCTTCGGGCCCTAGATCTTGGATTTTTCATTCCCCTAACCAAGCCCGTGCCACCGCCTCTGAGCTTTTGGATTGCCCTTCGTCTGGATTGGATTGTGTGTGATGTCTGTGAGTGTATGTGTATGATTATTGAATATTAAAATTAAAAACAAATTTATTGATAGTGAAAAAACTATTTATGAAGCACCATACAGTGCTGAAAGGTATTTAGTAGTGGGAGGGGCGCCCCGCCCTCTACCACTATAAAGTCCAGAGGGACCACGCCCTCAAGCACTCTGTAGTTGCAGAGGGAACAGAGACAGTTGTCATTTCAATTCGCCTGATGAGAACCTTGGGAAAGTTCGAAACGCGTCGCGAGAGTGCCTGAATGACACAAAACCGTAAAAATGAGTACAGCTGCCATCATTTTGAAGGTGGGTGATGTAGCAGAGCTTTGGAAAATTTTCTCTTCGCCCATACAGGCGTCGAGTTGGTTAAAATGGCCGCCATCATTGTTGTGGGTGATGTTGCAGAGCCACATAATTTTTTCTCCGTCCACTGTGACGTCGAGCGTCTCCTCATGTCCATACAGACGTGAGTTATATGCCCCTCACCACATCTAACTAAAACCTACCATGAGTTTTTTTATTAAATTAAACCCTTGTTGGTATAAACCACGGCAATATAGCCCGTTTGATTTGAACCCTGGCGATTTTAGCCCTCTATTTTTTTATTTAATAATTATATATGTATCTCTCTAGGGTGTGACCATTCTCCTTTCTGGGCCTGTGGTGTCCTTTAGTGGTCAGTAGAAAGTAGGCCAGTGCACAGCCATTTCTGGGGCCTTCGGGCCCTAGATCTTGGATTTTTCATTCCCCTAACCAAGCCCGTGCCACCGCCTCTGAGCTTTTGGATTGCCCTTCGTCTGGATTGGATTGTGTGTGATGTCTGTGAGTGTATGTGTATGATTATTGAATATTAAAATTAAAAACAAATTTATTGATAGTGAAAAAACTATTTATGAAGCACCATACAGTGCTGAAAGGTATTTAGTAGTGGGAGGGGCGCCCCGCCCTCTACCACTATAAAGTCCAGAGGGACCACGCCCTCAAGCACTCTGTAGTTGCAGAGGGAACAGAGACAGTTGTCATTTCAATTCGCCTGATGAGAACCTTGGGAAAGTTCGAAACGCGTCGCGAGAGTGCCTGAATGACACAAAACCGTAAAAATGAGTACAGCTGCCATCATTTTGAAGGTGGGTGATGTAGCAGAGCTTTGGAAAATTTTTTCTTCGCCCATACAGGCGTCGAGTTGGTTAAAATGGCCGCCATCATTGTTGTGGGTGATGTTGCAGAGCCACATAATTTTTTCTCCGTCCACTGTGACGTCGAGCGTCTCCTCATGTCCATACAGACGTGAGTTATATGCCCCTCACCACATCTAACTAAAACCTACCATGAGTTTTTTTATTAAATTAAACCCTTGTTGGTATAAACCACGGCAATATAGCCCGTTTGATTTGAACCCTGGCGATTTTAGCCCTCTATTTTTTTATTTAATAATTATATATGTATCTCTCTAGGGTGTGACCATTCTCCTTTCTGGGCCTGTGGTGTCCTTTAGTGGTCAGTAGAAAGTAGGCCAGTGCACAGCCATTTCTGGGGCCTTCGGGCCCTAGATCTTGGATTTTTCATTCCCCTAACCCCTAACCCTAACCCTAACCTAACCCTGACTGGGACTAATTTCTTGAACATACCTAAAACCTACCCCTCACAGGAGGGATGCTTGTCTGGGATGTAATTGGGCTATCCTGGTACCAGCACAAGCACTAAAACCTACCCCTTACAGGGGAATGGGACTATTTTCTTGAACATACCTAAACCTACCCTCATAGGAGGGATGCTTGTCTGGGATGTAATTGGGCTATCCTGGTACCAGCACAGGCACTAAAACCTACCCTTTAGGGGGATGTTCGGACTAAAATATGGTACAAACCTATAACTTTAAAAGTTGATTGGAGGAAATTGTGATAAGGTATGGGTGGGGGGTTAGGTTTAGTGGGTTGGGAACCAGGAGATCGGGGTTCGAGTCTGGTGGGATTTAGTTGAATATTAAAAAAATTTAGGTTGAAGGTTTTATAGGGATTGAGGTGATTGGATGTTAAGGATGGTATGGGTGAGTGGTTAGGTGGGATGGATTTTCTTGAGCATTTTCTTCACCCTCTTTCTATCAGACACCCCAGTTATCTAAAAGACACCTACGACTTCATTTATAAAATTGGCAGTTTAAAAATTCCCTCGGATGCCCTTTTGTTCACAATCGATATTGACAGTCTATACACAAATATTGAGACCACAGTAGGCCTAGAAGCGGTTAAAAAGTTCATGAAAAAGTTTCCAGATTCCAAAAGACCAGATGATTATATTTTAAAATTACTCGAAATTAATTTGACTAAAAATGACTTTGAATTCGACTCTAAATTCTATTTACAAGTAAAGGGCACCGCAATGGGTAAAAAATTCGCACCATCTTATGCCAATATTTTTATGGCAGATTGGGAGGAGACTGCACTGGCTTCGGCAGAAAAAAAGCCGTTCGCCTACTACAGGTTTTTAGACGACATTTGGGGTGTCTGGACTCACACAATGGATGATTTCATCGCGTTCACTGAATTATTGAATGCACACCAAGCGTCCATTAAAATGAAATTCACGGTCCACGAGTCAGAGGTCAATTTCCTTGATGTGGTGTCTTATAAGGGTCCTAGTTTTCTCTCTTCTGGGAAATTAGATTTTAAAGTGTTTTTTAAAGAGACTGACACACACTCACTCTTACACAAACACAGTTTTCATCCTAAGCACACTTTTAAGGGAATTGTGAAATCTCAATTACTAAGGTTCAAACGTATCTGTACGGAACATAGCTCTTTCCTTTCTGCAACAAACACTCTTTTTCAAGCACTCAGAAAACGTGGATATTCACGCTTTTTTCTAAGGCACATACTCGGAACGTTTGATAAACCCAAACCTCTGGTGGACATGGACACGTTGAACAGGAACAAAATTATCCCCTTGGTGTCGCACTTCTCGAGTTTCAGCACACAGCTCAATCTGGCTGTTAAATCTAATTTTCTACAGTTCATGACATCCACAAAGTATTTGCAACAACACAAACCCATTGCAGCCTACAGAAGAAACAAAAACATCTCAGATCTTTTAGTACGAAGCAAACTCTCCAAACCTCTCTGTAAGGGCCGCTTGGGTAAATGCAAATACTATACACCATTACTGTGGGTCAAGAACAGATTCAATGGCCAGATTTTTAAGTTGCCTCGTTCTCTGTCACACGAGTGTGTGAATTGCATTTATCTCGTCTATTGTCTTAAATGCCGGAAACAGTATGTAGGCCAAACCAAAAACGAGCTTAGAATCAGGGCCTATCAACATGCACATAATATAATGCATAAAATAGAAAAACGCAGGTACCTGATTCAGCACTTTTTGGTTCATGGCCTAGACTCCTTCCGGATCACGGGACTCCAAACTAATCCACGATGGTCCCTCAAAGAACGCTTGAGGGCTGAGAGTCAATGGATTAAACGTTTGGACTCCCAATATCCAAGGGGCCTAAATGAGACTTCGACTTGAGATTTTTTCTACTATCCTTTCCTACCTTTTCTACTTTGTGCTACCCTCTTAGCCACATTTTTCAGACTAAATACTCTTCTTTTAGAGCCACACACACGCTAAACCTAAACCTACCATCAGTAAAACCTGTCGCACTACCCCGGGAGGTACATTCAGCTACGGCTCTAACACCTACCCAATTCAACCCTAATGAATGTACCCCTGACTGAGATAACCCTCCAGGGAGGAACCCGGGGTATTGTTATGAGAATGTTATTAGATGTCGACGGATGGTTTGGTTACATTATGCAAAATGAGACTCAAAAGGAGATTATTAATTATAATAAAATTCAAAATGAGATACAAGGTGAGTGGGGACGTGCAAGGACGAGGAAGGAGACCGGGAAAAGACTGCCTTCACCACCCCCTTTGGCCTCTTTGAGTGGGAGCGCATGCCATTTGGTTTGTGTAACGCTCCCGCTATCTTCCAACGGCTCATGCAGCGCTGTTTGGGAGGCCAGCTTATGGACACCACGCTCGTCTACTTAGACGATGTCATTGTGTACTCTCCCGACTTTGAGTCTCACCTCTGACACCTGGAGCAAGTATTCCAGTCCTTGGAACGGTACGAATTAAAGCTACAGCCCGAGAAGTGCCAGTTGCTCAGGAAAGAGGTAAAGTTCCTGGGCCATCGAGTCAGTGCGGCTGGGATTGCGGAGGACCACGAAAAGGTGTCGGCCGTCCAGGAGTGGACCGCGCCGAGGACGGTGCGTCAAGTGAGATCCTTCCTGGGATTCGTGGGATACTACCGACGGTTCATCAAGGACTTTGCCAAGATCGCTAAACCCCTGAACCAGCTGCTTGGAGGCTCGGGGCGGACCCGGGGTCGTGGGTCCCCTACCATCTTGTAGGACCCCGCCTGTGAGTTGGCCTTTCAGAAGCTAAAACAAGAGCTGCTCCAAGCCCCGATCTTGGCCTATGCTGACTTCTCCCAGCTCTTTACGCTCTACACGGACGCCAGTAATCTGGGATTGGGGGCCGTACTAGCCCAGATGCAACAGGGGGAAGAGAGGGTCATTGCCTATGCAAGCAGGAGTTTGCACCCAGCCGAGCGTAACGACGCTAACTACAGCTCCTTCAAGCTTGAACTCCTCGCTATGAAGTGGGCCGTCAGTGAAAAGTTCAAGGATTATCTGTGGGGAGCGAAGGTAGTCGTGGTTATGGACAACAACCCGCTGGTCCATCTCCAAACTGCAAAACTAGGAGCCGTCGAGCAGCGTTGGGTGGCGCAGCTGGCCAACTATGACTATCATAGTACCGGCCAGGGAAGGAGCATACCAATACCGACGTACTGTCTCGGCTCCCTGAGGGTAAACCTTTGAGATCTACTTCGCCCCGGAATGTAGCACCGGAGGAAGGACTTATGGTGGGGATCGTAGAGGCCCCTGGGCTCCGAAGGGAAGGAGTTCCCTTGAGTTGGGGTTGGGACCCCCAACGGTGGAAAGACCGACAGGCAGAGGACCCGGTTTTGGCCCAGATACGAGACTGGCTGCAGCGAGGGACTTGGCCAGAAGGGGGAGCACGACGTGGGCAACCCCGAGGGGTAAGGCAACTCCTGGGACAACGGGAGAGACTCTTCCTCAAGGAGGGAGTCGTCTGTCGAATGTTACAGGACCCAGCACTGGGGGGAGGAGGTATGTCAAATAGTGGTGCCTGAAGATCAATCCCAAGCTTTGCTCCAAGCTTATCACAACCACCTGGGACACCAAGGGCAGGAGAGGACGACCTCATTGGTGCGGAGACACTTTTACTGGCCTGGGATGGAGAAGGCAGTAAGGATGTTCATTTCACAGTGCCCATGCTGCATTCTCTTCAAGACCCGGTGTCACGACCGGCTCGAAGCCGTGGCAAATGAAATGGAGGACATAGTGATTGGTTTGCAGAAATAAAGATTTATTAACATAAATAGAAAAATATAAGCAAGAAAGCATGGTCAACTGTAATGTCTGTTAGGTGCATGAATGTAAGGGTATCAATCACAGAAAACAAAATACTAAACCAAATAACAAAAGCAAGTTTAACCCTAAAACAAACCCGAGCCAACTCAAAGTAACGCGGAGAAAGACCTCTCTCTCAACACTAGCCAGCCTAAACTTTTATAGAGGGTTGAACAGGTGGACATCGTTCCCTTGATGAGTCTCCTAGCCACACCCACCAACCGGCCGTAGCGGGGAAGAGTAGAGACTCGTCACACACTCCCCCTAAAAAGAAGAGCAGAGAGTCTTAAAACACTTCCAAAACCAAAACCAAAACCCCACCACTGCTAAATTCAAACAGTCCAAGTAAGCGAACTTGGTCCAACTCCAAATTTTCCCCAGTCTTGTTATATCTCCAAGTCCTTTCAGCAACCACGGCGCCTAGGAAGCAAATCAAGAAAAGAACAGAGACAGGAAAATAGAAGAAATCCCATAACACTAGACGATATAAATACGAGATAAGGCATCAGCAGTTGTATTCTCTGAGCCTTTAATATGGCGGATATCTAACAGGTATCCCTGTAAAAATAAGCACCACCTCATTAACCTCTGGTTTGGGTTCTGCAACGAATGAAGAAAAACTAAAGGGTTGTGATCAGTAAAAACCACCAGAGGTCCCTCAGACGAACCCACATACACCTCAAAATGTTGCAAAGCCCAGATCAGAGCAAGCGCCTCCTTTTCTATCACAGAGTAATTAAGTTGATAAGGATTGAACTTTTTAGAAAAGAATCCAACTGGATGATCAATTCCATCCTCATAAGTCTGTAACAGAACGGCACCAGCACCCACATTGCTGGCATCCACTTGCAACCGAAATGCTTGGTCAAACTTTGGCGCTTTCAAAACAGGATCCTCTGTAAGAAGCAATTTTACCTTTTCAAAGGCTTGCTGACAACCAGACGTCCAACAAAAGTCTACTCCTCCCCGCAATAAATTTGTCAGGGGAGCCACCACTGTAGAAAAATTCCTGCAAAAACAACGATAAAACCCTACCATTCCAAGAAATCGCATAAGTTCTTTCTTGGTGGCAGGCGTTGGGTAGTTATCAATCGTTTCTACTTTCGCACGGACAGGGCGCACTTGGCCTTGCCCCACCACTTTCCCCAAGTAGACTACGGTGGCCTTGGCGAACTCACATTTTAACAAATTAACGGTCAAATTCGCCTCCACAAATCGATCAAATAGTGCTCTAATTTGAACAATATGTTCTTCCCAAGTTCGACTATACACAACGACGTCATCTAAGTACACAGCGCATCCCTTTAAACCACAAATAACTCGATTCATTAAACGCTGGAAAGTTGCGGGAGCATTACGCAACCCGAAACTCATAACGTTGTACGAGAATAATCCAGACGGTATAATAAAAGCAGAAATTTCTTGAGCTCTTTCAGTTAAAGGCACTTGCCAGTAACCTTTTAGTAAATCAAACTTACTAACAAATTTAGAGTTTCCCACTTGATCAATACAGTCCTCAATTCGAGGCAATGGAAATGAATCGGGTTTTGTTACAGCATTTACCTTTCGGTAATCAGTACAAAATCTGAACGATCCATCAGATTTACTCACTAGCAATGATGGAGAAGCCCAGCTAGAAAAAGAGGGTTTAGCGATATCATTTTCCAACATATAATCAACTTCATTTTCTAATTGTTGTTTTTTATTCGCAGATACTTGATAATAGCGTTGATGAATTGGAGCCGAATCTCCCACATCAATATCGTGTTCAATAAGACTTGTACGAGATGGAGTATCAGGAAACAGTGTAATATATTCAAAAATCAAATTAATCAAATCAGTACGCTGCACCTCCGTTAAATGACTAAATCGATTGTGCAAAGAGCTTAACACTTCTGAATTATGTAAACGACCCTGAAGGACAGAATCTCCAGGATCAATCTCATCCTGATCCCCGCCTAACAGAATTGAAGTGGTTGACAATTCAGCATTACCACAAGCAAAAGAACCTGTAACCAGAACAGGTTTAATGCCAGAATTAGGTATAACAACGTTGTCTTGATTTACTTTAGCGTCAGCAAAATCTTCAGAACCATAGAAAGGCTTTAGCAAATTTACATGACACAACCTCGTCTTCTTTTTTCGATCTGGCGTATTAATCAAATAGTTAAGATCAGAAATTTGACGAGCCACAGTATATGGACCTACAAACTTGGCCTGAAATGGTGATCCCACAATAGGCAACAGAGCAAGAACTTGATCACCCAATTGAAATGAACGCAATTCTGTACGACGATCAAAAAGTCGTTTCATCCGATCTTGTGCTCTACTCAAAGATCCCTTTGCCAAGTGGCACGCTTCAAAAATTCGTCTGCGAAAATCACTCACATATGATAGAACATTTTTTGGTGGATCAACTTTTTTCCAATCTGCAGACAAAACAGATAATGGACCACGCACCTCATGACCAAAAACGAGGTCATTCGGACTAAATCCGGTAATCTCCTGAGCAGCTTCTCGAGCAGACATCATTAACCAGGGTAACCCAGCTTCCCAATCCTAATTCATCTGAACACAGTAAGATCTCAATAAAGACTTTAAAGTTTGGTGAAATCTTTCCAGTGCTCCCTGACTTTGGGCGTGATAAGCACTGGAAAGATTATGTTGAATATGAAGCTGTTTTAAAACTTGACCAAACAAATTTGAAGTAAAATTACTCCCCTGGTCAGACTGAATAATTCGTGGTATTCCGAAGACTGATATAAACTGAGTCAGTGCTTTTAAAACTAACTTTGCGGTTAGAGAACGTAACGGGTACACAGCTGGATATCTAGTCACTTGGCACATAACAGTAAGCAAATATTCATTCCCCGCCTTTGACCGAGGTAATGGCCCCACACAGTCCACAATAAGATGTTCAAAGGGTTGACTAACAGCAGGAATTGGATACAGAGGGGCAGGTTTCATAGACTGGTTTGGCTTTCCAGTGAGTTGACATGTTTGACAAGATTTAATATACTTCGATATATCACGCTTCAATTTTGGCCAAAAGAAATGTTTCAAAAGCAACCTGTACGTCTTTTTCACCCCCAGATGTCCAGATGTGTCATGTGCCGTTTTTAAAACAAGTTGACGGAGAGACTGAGGTACTACAATTTGAAAAACAGGATCACCAATTACAAATTCTCCATGCGGCACCCACTTTCGGACTAACACATCTCCCTCTAGATAATATCCAGAAGGAAGATTTACGATTGTATCATGAGAGACAACTCGATCAAACAATTCAATAAGTGTAACGTCAGCCTTTTGTTCCTTAATCAAGTCATCACGTGACACAGACAAGACGGAAGGGATTTCTAGAGGTGCACTCAAAATCTCTCTAGTTTCAGATTTATCAACAGCTGGTATTTTACTCATAGACCTTGTTATCACGCATGACGGAAACCCATTCAAAGAACAGGAAAAATTCTCATCACTTGCGTCAAAAGTCGACACAGATGGTGTGACCACCAAATTCGGTGAAACATTCTGCCAAACTCGTTCACCAGCCAAATCATTTCCCAGGATTACCTGTACTCCGTCCACAGGCAAGCAGGAACGCACAGCAACTTCCACTTCTCCCTGGATCAAATCAGAATGCAAAATGATTTTATGTAAGGGAACAGATATCACATTCAAACCAATACCCCTAATCAACACATTGTTCCCAGTATACGAATCATTTGAAAAAGATAGAATAGACTCTAGGACAAATGTTTCTGATGATCCAGTGTCACGAAGAATTTTGACCGGTACATCTTCTGTAGAATTTACCAATCTAACAGAACCATCTGTAACAAATGGAGAAAATGTTGAAACACGTGACGAGGAACTTCCCGGTACATTTACTTCCGAGGCAGTCACTGCCAGAACAACAGCCTTCACCGAAGACGATTTAGATTTCAACAAAGGACACTCATTCTTCCAGTGACCAAACTCATGACAATAATTACAGATGTTTTCTCTGTCTTTCCCTCCAACAAATGCAAGACGCTGTTTGTCAGGTATATCACCCAAAGTTCTCGGAGATCTACTAAAATCATGCCACAACTCTCTCTTAACATTTTCTCCAGCATTTTTGTAGCCGGAAGAGATTTTATGAATCAGAGAAAATTCATCAGCCATAACAGCCCCCTCATATGCGGTGTCAGGTTTACGCTCACTAATATAAGTTACTACACGTTGCGACACAGAGTTTTTAAACTGTTCAAGCAAGATCAACTCCTTCAAATCGTCTAACGTTTTAATGTCAGAAGCTGCACACCAACGATTGAAGTGAACTGAAATATCGTGTACAAACTCAACATGCGTTTGACTATCAGTTTTCTTCCAGGACCTAAATTTTTGTCTATAGGCCACTCGTATGCCCTTAATACTGCATTCTTAACAGTCAAATACTCCTTAGCATCTGCTACACTAAGAGACAAATATGCTTCTTGAGCTTTTCCTGTAAAAACAGACTGTAACATAAGCGTACGTTCCTCATCTGGCCAATTTCGCGTTTCTGCCACGCGTTCAAACAACAAAAAGAAGCGTTCAACATCTTTCTCGTCAAATCTAGGGATCAATCTCATATTAGCCACTACATCAAATTTACACAAAGCCAAATCGCGTTCTACACCTCCCGTTAAATTAAGTTTACCTTCTCTTATCAGATCTAAACGGTAACGTTCAAGATCAAGCTGTTGTTGTTGTAACTGTAGTTTAGACATCTCAACACGATTTTGTGCTTCTACCATTTCTCTTTTTATTTCCGTTTGAATTAACAACAATTGTTTTTGTTCTTCAAATGTTAGATGAGACATTGATGCTGCACTAACCAAAGCTGAAACATCTTCCAAAGATTGAGACTCCAAAACTCCGCGTTCAGATAACTCAGTCTTAATCATAGTTTTAATACTATCTTTTAAACGTTTATCTTGACTTGACAAACTAATTTTGTAATGCGTTGCAAGTTCTACTAGTTGATCTTTAGAAAAATCATCCAACAGATCTTCAGACGGAGCACTAATAAAATCCTCAATCTTTGAATCCATGGTGAACAACAAAAGTAAGCTACGGCTACTTAATTTCCAAAATATATATATATTTGAGGGGTCGCAATTGGATAAACAATTCCCTCTAACTAAATTCCCGAACTACCTAAACTTATCCCTAATCTTCGTACAGTTACTTGCAGCGGGTTTTTATACACTGCAAACCAGTGTTTGAAATGGCGACCGATTAACAAGTCACCATTACAAAACACGGACGTGTTCCCGAGACAACTGCTCTAGCTGCTTTCACCATACAAACATAACAAACTAAAATAAATTCGGAGCATCCCGTTAAGGATACCCCGCTAAACCTAAACAGGGAAAAGCATATCCAACAAGAAACCTCCCCTCAAACATACAAACAGTAGCCTAGTCAATACTTACCGATGCCAATCTCCCGTGACGTAGACCAACCCAATCACTATAATCCTCCACGAAACTTCAAAACTCAGTATTCAACGAACATTACTAAGAAAAAATACATATTTAACGAATCAATCATCAAATTAACGAAATCAACTCTTTAACCAAACCAATTTAACAAAACTTATGGACGAGCCCCCACATTTGTCACGACCGGCTCGAAGCCGTGGCAAATGAAATGGAGGACATAGTGATTGGTTTGCAGAAATAAAGATTTATTAACATAAATAGAAAAATATAAGCAAGAAAACATGGTCATCTGTAATGTCTGTTAGGTGCATGAATGTAAGGGTATCAATCACAGAAAACAAAATACTAAACCAAATAACAAAAGCAAGTTTAACCCTAAAACAAACCCGAGCCAACTCAAAGTAACGCGGAGAAAGACCTCTCTCTCAACACTAGCCAGCCTAAACTTTTATAGAGGGATGAACAGGTGGACATCGTTCCCTTGATGAGTCTCCTAGCCACACCCACCAACCGGCCGTAGCGGGGAAGAGTAGAGACTCGTCACACCCGGAGAGAGGTACGAGCCCCACTGGCCCCCATTCAAGCTAAAGCCCCACTACATATGGTGGCGATGGTCTACCTGACGTTAGGTCGGCCCACTGACCTCATCCAAAACATCCTCGTAGTAACAGACCTCTTTACGAAGTACGCATGGGCCATTCCAACTAGAGACCAGACCGCAACCACCACTGCCAGTGCCCTTTGGAAGAATGTGTTCCAGCCCTTTGGATGTCCAGAAGTCCTTCACTCGGACCAAGGTCCAAACTTTGAGTCCCGGGTCATCAGAGAGCTGTGTCAGCTATACGATGCAAGAAGACCCACACCACGCCGTACCACCCCCAAGGGAACGGAGGGTGCGAACGATTCAATCAGACCCTGTTGGGTCTGCTAGGGACGCTGGAGGTGGAACAACAGGGTAATTGGATGGCAAGTCTCCCGGCCGTAGTCCAGGCCTATAATAACAGCGTGCATAGCACTACTGGATATGCTCCGACGTACCTGATGTTCGGACGGCACGTACGGTTACCCACGGACTTACTGTTGGGATCCAGCCCCGCAGAGGAGGGGACCAGTGAGCAGAGTTGGGTGGGTGAGCAACCACCACCAGCGCCTCCACCTTGCTTATGAGCAGGTTTCCACCCGAATCGAACGAGCTGCGCGGAAGAACAAAAGATTATACGATCGGACAGCTCGTGAGGCTCCCCTGCTGCCGGGAGAAAGGGTCCTGGTCAAGGACAGTCGGCGCCAGGGAAAGGGAAAGTTGAGCGACCGTTGGGAGCCCCGACCTTACGTGGTCCAACGACAACCCCGACCTGACCAGCCTGTGTACATCCTTCGCCCTGAAGGAGGAACCGGCCCAGAACGGGTATTGCATCGGAACCTGATCCGCCCTTGCCCCAACTACCCAAGGCCTGTAGACACCATCATCCCCACTGAAGAGAGAGCCCACCGAACCCCGATGATAGGTTGGGCAGTGGTCCCAAGAGGACGGGCCATTGAACCTGAGTAAGCAAATTTCCCCTCGCCCCCAAGACGATCCCAGCGGGACAACCGAGGCCAGCCTCAGGCGCGGTACGGAGACTGGGTAGAACCACCACGTTCTAGGGACTAGAACGGTTTGGTGGGGGGTATGTCACGAGGTGACGAAATTCCAACTTTTTCCCTTGCAAGGCGGAACTAATGTTCACCGAGATTGCCTCCCGCCAGACCCATAACAACGGAACACCGGGCTAGTTCCGGGTTAGCGTAAAATCCCCGCGAATGGGGTGATTAGCCAAAATCGCCGGCAGCTGTGCACGAGGGGATTGAAGCCCCGCGATTGGGACACGTTGCCATTAGGGGAGGATAAAAGGAGAGAGTACAGACCAAAGGGGAAGTAGTTTTTGGGGACTGTGTATCTCGGAGGAAGCGTGAGCGGTGGAGAAGAGGAAGTGGGGCTGGCAAACGGGTGCGGCACTGTGAGTTTGGGAGAAAGAGCACGCTGACTCAACCGGAGGAAGGAAATCGCTGTACAGTAAGATCATTTGCGAGATACTGTGAGTAGTCCAATCGATCTCCATCCTCTCTCTCTCTTGTCTATGGGACCTCCTGATGTGAATGCCAGGTCAGAAAATGGGCGACGGCCATCTATATATGTATGTCCCACTGAGTGCTGAATTGCAGTGATAAAGTGATGTGATGCACTGTCTTGATGTGTGAAGTGTGAACTTAAACCCGCTGGATGTCCAGTACTTACCTGAGTTTTCTATCACGTTCTAAGACGTAAGAAGAGGCTAACACTGTTGTACTCCACAGATATTTGAGTGTACTATCTGACAGCCCATTGTGAAGAGGGACACGTAGGTGAATGCTTAACCGACTGCTTTGCAGTAAATTCCTCCAGCCGTAAGTTCTCTGTCTGTCATTGCTGAAGAAGAGGAAGACAGCGAAGCCACTCACCAGAGCACCCCCCCTACACTGCACTCTGTGGGCCTTCGGCGGGTCCGCAGGACAGAACGACCCTGCCCAGAAGACTCGCCATTTTAAATCTTCTTATCCATTTATACACTCAATAAAATACTGTTTACTTGAAGTCTTGTTGTCTGTCATCCTTGCCTGGCCTCTGTCCGACTCCCCAAGGGTGGTAACGGGTTTCAGGGGTGGGTGCAGCCTGATTGGCCCGCCCCGACCTGTGACATAAAACTAATAACATTTACTTTAAAATGATAAGGGAATATGTTAAATTGTTAGTATGGATATAAACCTTTAATATAATGAGCTACATATTTAATTACACAAGTGTATTGTAATTTTACATAACTTTGTATGTAATTTTAAAAAACTGAAAAATACTGTATAAATAATACAGTAATTGTCCTGTGAAAAAAATAGGAATTACTGTAATTTGTCATTAATGATATAATCCTTAGATTAACAGTCAATTAATTAATTTACAGATATTGTTTGTAATTTTACAGAGTTTTGAATATAATTTAAAAAAAAAAATGTTTAAGTGCACAAGACGGGAATCATAACAGAGTGAATTTGCATTTTCATTCAGTTCGTCTGTTTTTGCAGGTGGTTGCAGGTGCAGGTGTGTAACAATTTCACAGAGCTAAAGTCAGATCATTCGGTATTTGCTTTAAGTCTTGAAATTATGCAATCTAGTGTAAATAAAAAACAACTGCTCATGCTACATGTGTATAGCATCTTTGTTTGGATTGCGATTAAAATGCAGTGGTTGACTCATTTCAAATGGCTAATTTTTTTTAAAGGCCAGTTTGGACTGTTATAGAGCAAAGTGACAAATACATTTGCTTAAGGAAGAAGAAATAAAAAACGCCAGCTGGTATAGAAATTGTTCAATTTACTTGTAAAAAAAAACGAATCGGCCATGAAAGATCTATAGGTAGATCTTGTCTTTCATCAAGGCCGAGGTCAGGGAACTTGGGCTCGGAAAGGTTGGTGACCACTGACTAGTGTAAATGATTAAACCTGCTTGACATTTGTGCTAGCTACTGTAGGACACCATACAGACTTTATCAAAGAATTTGCTGACTTTCTATCAGAGTTAGTACTGGCTGCAGATAAAGTCATAATTGTTGGTGAGTTTAATATCCATATTGATAATAAAAAACCTCGCCTTGAACTGCTACCTTTCCGTGGTGGAGGGGTTTGAGTACCCGAACGACCCTAGGAGCTATGTTGTTCGGGGCTATATGCCCCTGGTAGGGTCTCCCAAGGCAAACAGGTCCTAGGTGATGGGTCAGACTAAGAGCGGTTCAAAAACCCTTATGATGCATATAAATTCAAGGACCGTGACGTCGCCCGGCATGGCGCAGCCGGGGCCCCACCCTGGAGCCAGGCCCGGGGTTGGGGCTAGTATGCGAGCGCCTGGTGGTCGGGCCTCCCCCCATGGGGTCCGGCCGGGCTCAGCCCGAAGGAGCGACGTGGGGCCACCCTCCCGTGGACCCACCACCTGCAGGAGGGACCGCAAGGGGCCGGTGCTAAGTGGATCGGGCGGCAGTCGAAGGCAGGGGCCTAGACAACCCGATCCCTGGACGCGGAATTTAGCTCTAGGGACATGGAACGTCACCTCTCTGGCGGGGAAGGAGCCTGAGATTGTGCGTGAGGTTCAGAGATTCCGACTAGAGATAGTTGGGATCACCTCTACGCACGGCTTGGGCTCTGGAACCACACTCCTCGAGAGAGGATGGACTCTTCACCACTCTGGAGTTGCCCATGGTGAGAGGCGGCGGGCTAGTGTGGGTTTGCTTATAGCCCCCCAGCTCAGCCGCCATGTGTTGGAGTTCACCCCGGTGAACGAGAGGGTCGCTTCCCTGCGCCTTCGGGTCGGAGATAGGTCTCTCACTGTCGTTTGTACCTATGGGCCAAACGGCAGTGCAGAGTACCCGGCCTTCTTGGAGTCTCTGGGAGAAGTGCTGGAAAGTGCTCCGACTGGGGACTCAGTCGTCGTTCTACTGGGGGACTTCAACGCCCATGTGAGCAGCGACAGTGACACCTGGAGGGGCGTGATTGGGAGGAATGGCACCCCTGATCTGAACCCGAGTGGTGTTCTGTTATTGGACTTCTGTGCTAGTTACAGCTTGTCCATAACAAACACCATGTTCAAGCATAAGGGTGTCCATCAGTGCACATGGCACCAGGACACTCTAGGCCGGTGGTCGATGATCGACTTTGTGCTTGTTTCATCCGACCTCCGGCCGTATGTCTTGAACACTCGGGTGAAGAGAGGGGCGGAGCTGTCAACCGATCACCACCTGGTGGTGAGTTGGATGAAACGACCACCGATGGCGGGAGAGGAAGTTGGATAGACTTGGCAGACCCAAACATACTGTGAAGGGTCTGTTGGGAACGTTTGGCCGAATCCCCTGTCAGAGAGATCTTCAACTCCCACCTCCGACAGAGCTTCGACCAGATCCCGAGGGAGTCTGGAGATATTGAGTCCGAGTGGACCATGTTCTCCACCACCATTGTCAACGCGGCCACTCGGAGCTGTGACTGTAAGGTCTCCGGTGCCTGTCGAGGCGGCAATCCCCGAACCCGGTGGTGGACACCGGAAGTAAGGGATGCCGTCAAGCTGAAGAAGGAGTCCTATCGGGCCTGGTTGGCTTGTGGGACTCCTGAGGCAGCTGACGGGTACCGACGAGCCAAGTGGACTGCAGCCCGGGTGGTTGTGGAGGCAAAAACTCGGACCTGGGAGGAGTTCGGTGAGGCCATGGAGAAGGACTATCGGTCGGCCTCAAAGAGATTCTGGCAAACCGTCCGGCGCCTCAGGAGAGGGAAGCAGTGCCCTACCAACGCTGTTTACAGTGGAGGTGGGCAGCTGTTGACCTCGACTGGGGATATCACCGGACGGTGGAAGAAATACTTCGAGGATCTCCTCAATCCTGCCGTCACGTCAAGCAGAGGCTGAGGGCTCGGAGGCGGACTCGTCCATCACCTGAGCTGAAGTCACCGAGGTAGTCAAGAAACTCCTCGGTGGCAAAGCACCGGGGGTGGATGAGATCCGCCCTGAGTACCTCAAGTCTCTGGATGTTGTGGGGCTGTCTTGGCTGACACGCCTCTGCAGCATCGCGTGGCGGTCGGGGACAGTGCCTTTGGACTGGCAGAGCGGGGTGGTGGTCCCTCTTTTTAAGAAGGGGGACCGGAGGGTGTGCTCCAACTATAGGGGGATCACACTTCTCAGCCTCCCAGGGAAAGTCTATGCCAGGGTACTGGAGAGGAGAATCCGGCCGATGGTAGAACCTCGGATTCAGGAGGAACAGTGTGGTTTTCGTCCCGGTCGTGGAACACTGGACCAGCTCTATACCCTCTACAAGATGCTGGAGGGTTCATGGGAGTTTGCCCAACCAATCCACATGTGCTTTGTGGATTTGGAGAAGGCATTCGACTGTGTCCCTCGTGGCATCTTGTGGAGGGTGCTCTGGGAGTATGGGGTTCGGGGCCCTTTGCTACGGGCTATCCGGTCCCTGTTAGCAGGAGCTTGGTTCGCATTGCCAGCAGTAAGTCAGACTTGTTCCCGGTGCGTGTTGGACTCCGGCAGGGCTGCCCTTTGTCGCCGGTTCTGTTCATAATTTTCATGGACAGAATTTCTAGGCGCAGCCAGGGGCCGGAGGGTGTCGGGTTTGGGGACAACACGATTTCATCTCTGCTCTTTGCAGATGATGTTGTCGTGCTGGCCTCGTCAAACCAGGACCTCCAGCATGCACTGGGACGGTTTGCAGCCGAGTGTGAAGCGGCTGGGATGAGAATCAGCACATCCAAATCCGAGGCCATGGTTCTCAGTCGGAAAAGGGTGGTTTGCCCGCTTCAGGTTGGTGGAGAGCTCCTGCCTCAAGTGGAGGAGTTCAAGTATCTTGGGGTCTTGTTCACAAGTGAGGGAAGGATGGAATGGGAGATTGACAGACGGATCGGTACAGCTTCTGCAGTAATGCAGTCGCTGTACTGGTCTGTCATGGTGAAGAGTTTTACAACTTTGAGGAAAGTAACCGACGGTGAGAGGTTCAAATAATTGTGATTGGACCCATAATTGTGACTTGGAGCTCAAGTTTTGGCAAACCGGACATTAACCCTCTGAGGTCGACAAACGCGCAGGCGCGTTTTGCTGGATTTTCTCCACATTGTAGCACTATAAACTTAAATTTCTTCGTCATTTATGGTCATACAGAAAAAAGAAATATAAAAAAAGAATTTGTGATATTTCTACTTTTGTATGTGTCCACTTACAATCAAATCAAAACATTGTGCTTTTGTAAAATAAAGAAAATAGACAGGGTGTGCGTTCTGCCTCTCCGTCGCAGTGAACTTTTTTTTCTTGAGCACGTCTATAAACTGAAACAAAACTCAGCGAATACTTGTCACACATTTATGAGCCATACACCTTTATAAACATTTAAGTGTGTACTTTTAAATGATCGGATTCAAAACGAAAACAAATATTCTCTGTTTAAGTAATTTGTATAAAACCAACAAGATGTCCAGCTTCTCAAACGCTTCCTAATTATTTTTTTATTTACCACGCCTACTCGCGCAAAAGATATTCACATGCAAATCTCCACATGGAACGCGATCCCGCTCATTACCTCAACAACAAAACACTTCACTTCACTTTTCGTCGAGTTTGAAAGACGTGCCTGAGCTTACATTGGATTTACATCAGAAGAAGAAGAACCCGATTTGAAGACAAGAAAGATAAGGTAAGAAATGATATACTTACATATTAGTTTGCTATTGTTGCATAAATTTCACATTGCAGTTGAACTGTTGCTAGATATATGGTGAATATTATAATATTTAGACCCGTGTTTACTGTTACTGTGTTTGTGGATATCTGCTCAAACGTAGATATGTATATGGTAACCATAATGTTTTATATTTGAGCGCGATTGCGTTTGAATGTATCATATTTTGGATCGTGATCGCGTTTGAATGTATCATATTTTGGATCGTGATCGCGTTTGAATGTATCATATTTTGCAGCGCGATCGCGTTTGAATGTATCATATTTTGCAGCGCGATCGCGTTTGAATGTATCATATTTTGGATCGTGATCGCGTTTGAATGTATCATATTTTGCAGCGCGATCGCGTTTGAATGTATCATATTTTGCAGCGCGATCACGTTTGAATGTATCATATTTTGGATCGTGATCACGTTTGAATGTATCATATTTTATCCAGCACTGCGCATAGCTTATGCCTACAAGGCACAACAAACCTGGTGTTCACTGTTCATTATATTATATATTGTTGGAAACATTTGTGTGTGTGTGTGTGTATTCTGTGAATTTTAAAAAGCAATTTTAACCAGAAAAATCTAAAATTTATTCCCAAAATCGTGCAGGCCTTTCTCTTGATGTCAGTATGTTCACTTTTTTTTTTCAGGGCCCAGATGCCACTGAGGACTTCAGTGAACATGAACATGGTAAAGTGAAAATCAAACACCTTGGAAATGAAAGGTATGTACAATGTTTTTAGGAATGGCACAAAGGTCTCTGTCTTTGGATCATTGTTTTCAATAAGTGCTTTTTTGGCATTTGCTGTGTGTATCTTTGGACTATGTTGTGTTGTAAATAAATCCAAACAATTTAAAAGCCATTCTTTTTTTAAATCTCCTCATTTACAGTATTGTGCAAGGTTGCCCAGAATGGCAGGGCCTGATAGCTCCTAATAGGGCCGTTAGGGGAGGGTCTTTGTCTTTCTCAGGTGAGAAAAGCTTACATATTAATGAGCTCTCGCATAAGGCTTTTTCACACAAAACACGTCGTAAAATTTTTAAATCAATATATTGTCTTATCTGAATGAGCAATCA
The DNA here is from genome assembly GCF_963993115.1 of Abramis brama. Classification (NCBI taxonomy): domain Eukaryota; kingdom Metazoa; phylum Chordata; class Actinopteri; order Cypriniformes; family Leuciscidae; genus Abramis; species Abramis brama. The sequence continues at coordinate 44,509,435 of NC_139972.1, read as the reverse complement.
GGGTGATTTTCACATAGTTTTAGAGCAAATATTCTAGGCTACGTGATACAATTTTCAAAAGTCTTGTGAAGAAATAATCAGTATGGGTTTCATAGCCTTATTTCAGTGAGAATTTTTTTTTGTATTTTCACAAACCACGCATAAATGTCATTATCTCAAAACTACAAACTTTTACATACATGCTGTTGATATATTATTGTAGCAGAGTTTGTGCTGAATACAGTGTAATTAGACTTTAGCCATGAAAATGTCACAAGTAACAGAAATAACCAGAAATGTCAGAGCATGTCAGAACACCTCCAGGGCCCAGAAAACAGCTCAGACCTCAGAGGGTTAAACAAATCTAAAAGTATGCCAGCGGCAAACGACATGGAGGAGATCAAGCGATCATTAAACTTTATGTCGAGTGAGCTGGCAAAGGTGACGTCGCAACAGGAGCGCTTGCTCAAACTTGTGGACGAAGTGACAACATTAAAAATCATGATGAGAGAAAAGGACGTACGGATCTCTACGCTGGAGCAGCGGATTGATGAACTGGAGCAGTATACGCGGAGGGATGATTTGGTGATTACTGGGATTAAGACTCGACACCGTACTTACGCCAGGGCGACAGCTAACGCGGAGACGACGGAGGACGCTCCGAGGGAAGAGCTACAGTCACTGGAACAACAAGTGGTGGATTTCCTTAACAGGAACAACATAAACATTCGCAAAGAGGCAATATCTGCTTGCCACACATTGCCCAGTAAGTCCGAGAACTCTGTATCTGCTGTAGTAATTCGATTCATCTGCAGGAAGCAGAGGAACGATGTACTAATGCAAGCTAAAAAACTGAAAGGAACGAACGTGTATATAAACGAACACCTCACAAAGAAAAACGGAGGTATCGCAAGGGAGGCGAGGATATTAAGGAAACAGAAGAAAATTACTGGGACATGGACTCGGAATGGAAACGTGTGGATCCGGGAACAAGATGGTTCAGTGAAGGTCATTAAGACTATGAAGGAACTTGAGAAGTATAATACTGGACATTCACAGCGGGAGTGATGGAGTCTCCAGCTTGGCCGGACTGACAATGGAGAAATCAGGTTGGACACACTTGGACATACATTGAACAATGGATGTAGACACTAATAATGATAAAATTTATGAACTAGAAAATTATATTGAACATGACTTGCTAACCCCTGAAGAAAATGCATGCAATTATTATACTATACAACAATATAATGTTGAAATCAGCAAGGTGCTTAATGATGAAGCATTATCTATCATACATTTTAATAGTCGAAGTTTGAAGGGTAATTTAGTAAAAATAAAATAACTACTTTGTCAGTTAGATAAAAACTTTAAAGTGATTGCTATAACTGAAAGCTGGTTGAAGGACTCTGATATCAACGACGTCCAGATTGAAGGATACAATATGTTTTATGTCAACAGAGTAAGTAAAAAGGGAGGGGGTGTGGCCATCTACATTGATTATCATTTAAAATGTAAAATTATAGAACAAAAAACAATTGCTGTGGAAAATCTGATGGAATTGCTTACTGTGGAAATAACAAATGAAATTGGTAAAAATATGTTGATCAGTTGTGTGTATAGAGCACCAGGGCCTTGTGTTGAATTGTTTACAGACAAAATCCTAGAGATGTTTGAAAAAATCAATAACAAATCATTAATTTTGTGTGGTGACTTTAATATAGATCTGGGAAACCCTACAGCATCAAGTGAATTCAAGAATTGCATGAAAAGCACAGATCTATACCCAATGATAACTAAACCAACAAGGGTGACCACACATAGTGCAACTATTATTGACAATATATTTACAAATGTACATGGTAAATTGATTAGTGGTATCTTTATGACAGACGTGAGTGATCATCTTCCTGTATTTATAATTTATGAGAAAATTTTTTATGACATCGTGCAAGATGAATTTACAACATTCATTCGAGATAAATCTAGTAAGGCTTTAGAGGCCTTCAGAGAAGCTTTGAAGAAACAGAGCTGGGATAGAGTGTACACAGATAATGTAAATACTGCATATGAGGCTTTCATGACGACATTAATTAATCTATATGATAAAAATTGTAAAATAACCAAAGCAAATGCTCTTATCAGGAAAAATACTGTTAACAATCCATGGATGACAAATGGACTGAAAAATGCTTTCAAGAAAATTTTTTATTTGTACCGATTGTTTCTAAGATCAAGAACTAAAGATGCTGAAGTTAGGTATAAGAAATATAAAAATAAATTAGTTGGAATCATAAGAAGGCAAAAAAAGGATTACTACACTAAATTGTTGGACAAAAATAAAAATAGTACAAAAGACACATGGAGCATTATAAATTCTGTTATGCAAAAAGGTAAGGTAAAAACAAAATTTCCAAATAAGTTTACAAAGAATAATGATGACATTTGCAATAAAACTGAAATTGTAGATGAATTCAATGATTACTTTGTAAATATTGGCCCTATTTTGTCACAACAAATTCTAGATGGAAACACCAATGGTGGAACAGTACCAGATAATGTTAACAGTATTTTTCTTGAAGGTGTACAAGCGAGTGACATATTAACAATTGTCCAGAAGTGTGCCAATAAAACATCAAATGATTACACTGATATGAATATGGTATTGATAAAGCAAATTATAGATGTAATTATTGAGCCTTTTACCTATATCTGTAATTTGTCATTTATTTCAGGGATATTTCCAGATTGCATGAAAATAGCCAAAGTAATTCCACTGTTTAAAAAAGGAAATAAATCTGAATTTTCTAATTATAGACCAATATCATTACTTCCACAGTTCTCTAAAATTCTGGAGAAGTTATTTGCGATTAGACTGAACAAATTTTTAAATGAATTTAAGATTTTAAGTAACAGCCAATATGGGTTTCGTCCAAATCACTCAACTGCTACAGCAATTATAGAACTAACTGAAGAAATCACCAATGCTATAGACAAAAAGCACTATTTAGTAAGCATCTTTGTAGATCTTTAAAAAGCGTTTGATACGCTAGACCACAAGATATTGTTGCATAAATTATATAAATATGGTATCAGAGGTGTGGCGCACCAATGGGTTACCAGCTATTTAAAAAACAGAAGTCAGTTTGTTGAAATTGATAACATAAAGTCTAAAAATTGCAACATAACTTGTGGGGTACCACAAGGATCGGTCCTAGGACCTATACTTTTCTTTTATATGTAAATTACATTGTGTCTGTGTCTCAGTTACTTAGGTGCATTCTGTTTGCGGATGACACCACTTTATTTTATTCAGGAAAAAATATAAAAGATGTCCTACAAATCGTAGAGAATGAATTTCAGAAAATCATGAAGTGGTTCAATGCTAATAGATTGTCCCTAAATATTAGTAAAACTAAATTTATGATATTTTGTAGTAAAAAGAAATATGTCGAAACATCATTGTTTATTAATGGATTAGAAATTGAAAGGGCACATGAGATTAAGTTTCTAGGTATTATGATTGACGAACATCTGACATGGAAATCACATATTGATAACATCAAAGTAAAGGTATCCCAAATAATAGGTGTGCTACATAAAGTTAAAGATTCTCTAAATAAGAATGCATTGTTTTTGTTGTATAACTCCTTGATTGTGCCATATCTGACATATTGCATTGAAGTGTGGGGAAGTGCCTGTAAAACATATATTAATCCAATTTTATTTTTACAGAAAAGAGCGATTAGAGTTATTAGTGGAAGTGGATACAGAGATTCAACTAATCCTTTATTCATACAACTAAAAACTCTGAAATTTAATGAATTAGTAGAATATAACCTTCTAAAAACCATGTATAAAGCTCATTTAGAAAGGTTACCAAACAATTTGGAAAACAGATTCACTAAGAGGAAAAGTAGATATGAATTAAAAGGTACTGAGGTTTTTACAAAACCCAGGTTCCAATCGGCTGTAAAGGAAAAATTTGTCACAATCAAAGGAGTCAGTTTGTGGAACAGTCTTGATTGTAAAATTAAAACTTCTAAGTCCATTTATGTGTTTAAGAAGTATGTTAAATTATCAATGTTGCTGAAATATAATACTGCGGAGTAGCAGATTAACTTTATTGATGTATTTTTGTGTTTTTGATGTCTTAAAAAAAGGAGACTGCTGCATGAGACAGCTCAAATGAACTGGAATTGTAAGTGATTTTGTGTTGATAGGGGGCAGACATTATAAGTCTTTACTTCTTTCTGCTCCTTTTCATTCATGTTAAATGCTGTTGTTGCATTTTTTTTAAATGAATGAAATAAATAATAATAAAAAATAAATAAAAAAAAGAAGGATTTACTCTCGATTTACTGGTCAATCTACATTCCTACCCTCACCTATGGTCATGAGCTGTGGGTCATGACCGAAAGGACAAGATCCCGGACACAGGCGGCCGAAATGAGCTTTCTCCGCAGGGTGGCTGGGCGATCCCTTAGAGATAGGATGAGAAGCTCGGTCACTCGGGAGGAGCTCAGAGTAGAGCCGCTGCTCCTCCATATCAAGAGGGGTCAGCTGAGGTGGCTCAGGCATCTTTTCCGGATGCCTCCTGGACGCTTTCCCGGGAAGGTGTTCTGGGCATGTCCCACTGGAAGGAGACCCCAGGGAAGACCTAGGACACGCTAGAGGGACTATGTCTCCCGGCTGGCCTGGGAACGCCTCGGTGTCCCCCTGGAAGAGCTGGAGGAAATGTCTAGGGAGAGGGAAGTTTGGGCATCCCTGCTAAGACTGCTGCCCCCGCGACCTGGTCCCGGATAAGCGGAAGAAGATGGATGGATGGATAATGAAAAAGCCGTATTGGGATTGGCATTTAGAGACATTTTAAACTCTATTGGAGTTAGACAAAACATGTCAGGACCTACTCATTGTCATAATCATACTCTACATCTAATATTGACACATGGAATGAATGTTGATGCCGTTGAAATTCTGCAGCAGAGCGATGACATCTCAGATCATTGTCTAGTCTCTTGTAAACTTCATTTAGTCAAGGCTGCAAAGCCAACTTGGTGTTTCAAATATGTTAGGTCTTTATATGACTCAGGATCCGGGCCAGACTCGTCCATAGCCTGGATAAGTTTGGCCTGGAAAACCTGTAACACTGCCTTTCTGGCGCACAGGCAAAAACCATCCGACCAATGGACTCTTAACAGGCCACGGTCGTGGAGAGGATACAAAGCATCTCCGAGTCCGAATTGGTCCTGGTGCTAGTGCTTGACTGGGAAAGGAGGGCGGTTAGGGTTAAGGAGGACCACTCCTCTTTGGACTCCGCAATGGAGAAGCTGTCGTCGTACATTTCCTCATCCGATCCGCCGAAGGAGACGAGACCCGCCGCTCGCTGGGAGGGGCGCTAGTCAGCCTGAGTGAACAGGACCGGCGAGGGGGATTGAGATGGAGAAAGCGAGGCACGCAGGGACGTGGCCGGCATTGGCTCGCTTACATCCATGCACTTGGGCTGCCATTGGCTGTGGCACTTCTTCTTTAATGAAGGAAGAGCGGGAGGAGCGATGTCGCCATCTTGATTGAAGAGGGCTAGCCGCGTCCGTAGCATGGAGAGGGACATGGTCTCGCACCGAGAGCAGCTTCCAGCAGAGAGTGCAGCTTCAGCGTGGGCAGGTCCCAGGCATCTGGCGCACTCCGTGTGCCCGTCTGTCTCGTGCATATGGCATCCACACAAGGTGCAGAGAGAACGCGGCATTTGAAACGATACTGCATTCGAATTATACTGTGTGTTGCAACGACGAACACACAGTAGCAGAGAACACAGTAGCTTTTTTTTTTACAGCGGCAGACTGCCATTAAAATATGTCCGTTTTGTTAGTTATGTTTATTTTCTTTTCATTTCTTTATTAAGTTAATTTAGACAAATGTTTGGAGCATTAAAAAAACAAAAAAAAAAAAACGACCAAGCAAGCCGAGCCAACAGCAAGTAAAACATGTTTGATCAATTTAGCCTCTCAAATCAACGCTAATACTTAGCTACAATAAAATACATAGATATAAAACAATTCAAGCATATCACACAGACAGTTAGTTTAATGTTTATTTATTAAACCACAGTGAGTAAATTTTTTTGAAATACTGAGGCAGGCTCAGGCTGCTCACAACAGCGCTCGCAAACGAAATGAGCAATAGCCTAGTCAATCTAAACAAATTAAATTAAATAAATCAAAAACAAACTTGCAGGTTATCTTACCTCAAAAATGCACCACAGAAAATGGCCATTCTTTTTTCCAGTAGTTTCCAACAGTTAATTGAAAATAAAGTCCAATCAAACAAAAAACGAAAATAGTAGCCTAGTTTCCAACAGTTAAACGAAAATCAGTCCAAAATCAGTTAAACGAAGTCCAATCAAACGAAAAGTTAGAACAGTCTCTTACAGAGCATCGTGGAGAAAAAGAATAGCATCCACAGTGGAAGGTTTTAACCCAGTCCTCTCTTCTATCACTCGCGATTTTTCTCTTAATATTCTCTATTATTTACACATGAGGTGTGTTGTTGGTTCCGCTGACGGGAAAACTTCTGTGTGTGCGTACGTGCGACTGTCATGTCAATCATATGTCAGTGTTATTATAAGATTATGAAAGTTATGAGGTTATTAAATGTCTTTCTATGTTTGTTTTTCTATCGTCGACGTCAACTTCTCATATTTTTTTAATTAATGTCTAAAAATATAAAAAGAAGGATAACCCAAAAAAGGCCAGAGGCCCAGCCCGCATGTGAACTATGATGTGAAAATTGGTCCGAAGCCCGGCCCTAGGGGCGTAAAAAAGTCGGTGCCCGTCGAGCTCGGGCTGAAATGCAGGGTTTTAATGGGCTTTATAAGCCACGCCCATTCGACCTCACCAGCAGAGGGTGCAAGCGGCTGTTGGTGAAGTCCAGAGCAAAGGGTGAGAGTCATTCATTCATTCATAAAAACGAATTTACAGAAATGGAGCAAGTTAAGTATGTATGATGATTATCAGGGCCAGTATGGAAAAGCTGATAAAGACACAAAAGTTTTGTTTAATTCAGTGTCTTCACAGTTACTTTGCCTCTGTAATCTACATGTAGGCAGATTTCTCTACCGTGAATGAGATTATAATGTTATTCCCTGATGCTGATGTGCAAGACATATATTTCTCTCTGTTTAGTTTCCTGAAATTTATATTGTGGCGCTTTAACGTAGATTAATGGACTAATACAATGATACAAATCTATAGATATAAAAGATAAAAATATGATCTATCTAAAAACCTTAACTTTAAGCTTTTAAAAGTTTTTCAAACTTTCTGGTGAGTCTTTCTCAAACCAACTTCAAAGTTTGTCTCGACAACCTTTTTTTTTATCTGGTTTACTTTGAAATTTCATTCTGTTCTGTGTGTCTCTGGTGCCTTTTTAACCATAATCTTTCAACCATTACTTATGTAATATTTATTTTATTTGCCAAGGGACACAAAAGGAGTATTCTGAACATGGCTCAAAAAGAAACGGACCATAAAATACAACACAAAAGTAACCCCTCGAGAAGCATTACGACAGGTTTTATTTCAGTGATATCAAATGCTCATTGGCCCTGTCCCAGATGGCAGCCTAAGCCCTTGCAGACTTCCTCAGAGACCACACTTTAGTGACATAATGCTGCTTTAACTGTTAGGTGAAGTCTACTGCAGCAGAAGTGTGCACTGAGGGTGTATAAGGCACGCTTGTGAGCACCATTCTGAAACCTAAAATGAAGAGGTGAAGGGTTTGGTCACTGTTAATCAGCAAGACCACAAGTGTACATATAGGCCTGGTTTTACAGACAGGGCTTAGATTAAGCCAGGATTAGGCCTTAGTTAACCCTCTGGGGACCAAGCTGTTTTTGGGGTCCTTGAGATGTTCTGACATGCCTTGACATTTGTGCTTTTTTCAGTTATTTATAAACACGTTAATGGCAAAGGTGTAAATTCACTCTATATAGCACAAACAGGGCTACCATAATATGCGAGCAACGTGTATGTAGATGTTTGTATTTTTAAGAGAATAATGTTTATGCGTGGTTATTGAAAAAAATTAAAATGAAAGTTGCTGAATTAAGACCACAAAACACATATTAAATATGTGTCCACAAGACTTTTGACTAATTGATGTTGTCCCTTTGAGTTCTAGCTTCAAAATTATGTAAAAATAGTCTTGCTTTATCGTTCACAAAAAAAAAATACATTGATTTAAATGGTGTAAAACAGGTTTTGCTTGGAAAGCCAATATGCGAGGGGGAGGAGTAGTTTACACCTTAGATTATGAATGTCCCACCCACTCTGTATAATGAGCCATTCACTCAGGTGTGAAACTGACTGAGCCACAATGCAAGGACAAAAGATGTATTTAGAAGAAGACTTATATTGACCATTTAAGATTTCGTTTACATCTCTCTTGTAAATATGTTTTGCTATTTTATTCAAAATGTTACAATTACAACAATAATTACAATTTCAACAATATTTCAAGTGTACTCTTTCTTTGTAAAAAAAAAAAAAAAAAGATTATAGGCCTACATTTTATCATATGTATTCATTAGTTTGAATATAGCCAACATTGGAACATCTAACATCTTAGTCTATGAATTTATTTTTGACAAAAATAGTATTTTTTTTGCAGTTTAATACGTTGCTTATACAAATACATTTTATTTCAACATATTCGATTCCAGTCGATTTTTACTCATCTCAGTAGGCTATAGCAAAGCAGTTTATTCTTTCACACACAGACGCGCGATTCATATTTAGGCTAAACAGTCTTTACAAATATGTCCCCTTCATTCATCTCACAGAAAGGCGAGTCATATTATAGAAATGCGATTCATCTTTTTGCGGTTTACATAGGCCTACACTAACGTTATTCCATAACGTTATTCCACACGTGAGAAAAGAAAACAGCCTACCTCACTCCTCAGCGGAATCTGCTCCTCATTTCAGGAGATATTGCTCCTCATCAGCACTGTTCTGAGGAATATTTTCTCCATAAGGTAGGCTATAATGTCTCACTCGCGAGGAGTCGCGACGCGCTTTGTTTACAGCTGATGTGGGCGTTTCACAGCTCTGAAATAGTTCTCAGAATTTGCGTTTGAATAGCACGCGCTCTCCGGGGAGTGGTCACATTACTGTGAATGAGCTCCTAATGAGCTCGACAGGAGTCGCTCTCTTTTTATACAGATTACAGAAGCTGAGAATATTTGTTTTTTATATAAATGACTTCATTTAAAAGATGCGATCTCAAGCTTTATGCCCGTGGGTCTGTTTGCCTGTTTGACTGAATTTTCGCGGAGTTATAGATCATTTTCGAACGCGTTTCAAATGGGAGTTTACTGACAGAGAGAAGGCAGAAATCGCATCATGTTAATTTTTCTTTATTTGTCAAAAAGCAAAACACTTTATTTTTATTGTGAGTATACAGAAAAAAAATAGAAACTGAACAGGATCGATTGATGTATTACACGAAAATGAAAGATCAAAATTAACAGAGCATTTAGTGTTTATTTTCATTGCTAAAAAAAAAAAACGAGCAAAACGCGCGGGCGCGTTTGTGGTCCCCAGAGGGTTAACCCCCTGAGGTCGGCTCTCACGCCGGCGCGATAGGCTCATTGTTTTTCTTAGCAGTGCAAAAGAGACTCAAAATACTCTGTTGACTTTGATCTTACATACAAGTGCCATACATCAATCGATCCTGTTAAGTGTGTATTTTTTGTGTATACTCACAATAAAAACAAAGTGTTGTGCTTTTTGCCAAATAAAGAAAAATAAACGTGAGTTCTGCCTTCTCTCTGTCAGTGAAGTCCATTCTGAAACGCGTCCGAAAATGAACCATAACTCAGCGAATACTCAGCCAAACAGGTATACAGACACACAGGCATGAAGCTTGAATTCTCTTCTTTTAAATGAAGTAATTTATATAAAAAACCCAAATATTCTCAGTTTATGTAATATGTATGAAAAGAGAGAGATGTCAGTCGTTCTCATCTCAGCTCATTGTTTTAATGTGACCCCGCCCACGGAGAGCACGCTATTCGCTATTCTATATACAACGCTGTGAGGAATAATACTACCTTAATAGTAATCCTGGAAAATTTAATTTAGAAGTGCTGGAAGTTTCATTTCGAGGAGCAACAGATCCAGCTGAGGAATAGGTCAGTTCTATATTTGCTTTGTTCTAATCGCAGTAGTGGCTGGCGTTTCTGTGTGAATGAATGAACGAACGTTATACGTATATAGTTTTGTCAAATATTATGTTTTTTGCAAACATATTTTTTTATTGGATTTTACAACACATTTAGCAAAAGAACAAATATAGTCCTCTTAAATACAAACATAACTTACTCACAACCCTCCCCTCCCCACTAACCCAGGCAGTTAGTAAAAAAATAATAAATAAATCATAGAAAAAAAATAAAAAAATAATAATAATAATAAATAAATAAATCCCTAGACAATGGTTTAAATTATACACTTCTGTTATAATTTAAGCATTTACTACAACTTCACACATCTATAGCCTCTTCAATATCACCTTCTTTGACAAATCTCAAGAACATATCCCAAATTTCGTAGAATTCAGAAGACTTTCCCTTAATAACATATGTTAGTTTCTCAAGGGCCAAACTGGAAATCAGGTTTTTTAGCCAAAGTCCAAGGGAAGGACAACTTGTATCCTTCCAGGAAAGGGCAATTGAACGCCTGGCTTGTAGTAGGCACAAATCCACCAGTTTTTTCTCTTTGTTGGGCAGAGAATAATTGTCTACATAAATACCCAATATACATATTATCGGGCTTAAAGATATAGGGGTAGTCGTAAATTGAGATATATAATGAGTAACTTTCCTCCAAAACTTTTGCACCTCAACACATTCCCATACACAATGAAAAAATGTGCCTTGGTAAATATTGCATTTAAAACACAAGTCCGGAATATTAGGGTTAAATTTATTTAATCTTACAGGAGTGATATAAGTTCTCATTATCCAGTTATATTGTAATAGTCTTAAACGAGTATTTATAGTTTGAGTTTGTGCTTTTAAACATATTGTACCCCACTCATCTAATGAAATGTCTTTATTTAAATCTTGCATCCATTCTCGTCTTTTATGTTCAGAATTTTCTTTATGATTCTGTACCAGTATATTATATAATTGGGAAATTCGTCCTTTACTGAAACATTCTTGTGTGGAAAAGGTTTCCAGTGTAGACAATGAAGGGAGTTGCACAGATTTCTTTAATTTTTAAAAAATAAAACTTCTAAGCTGTAGGTACTTAAAAAAATGTTTCCGGGGTATATTAAACTTTGATACAAGATTGTCAAATGACATTAAAATATTGTCCTCATATAAGTCCATCAATCGAACTATTCCTTTATTCAACCATAGTTTAAACCCCATATCACTTTTAGCTGGAGTGAAATATTCATTCCCCCAAATCGGGGAAAAGCAAGACAGCAAGGGGGTCTCTCCGAGAAATTTATGAACTTCGTACCAGATCATAATGGTATTTTTTACAAATGGATTGTCTGTTTTTCGTTTTAGTTCTTTAAGAGGTGCTGAATGTAAAAAGCTGTCAAGTGGCAAGCCTTTTGCAGCCAACAATTCAACCTGTAACCAAGGCAAATTGGTTTCTCTAGAAAACCAGAACATCGCAGCCCTCATTTGAGCGGCCCAATAATACCACAATAAATTTGGTAATTGAAGCCCCCCCCGTCATAGGGCAAATATAGAAGGGAAAGTCGAAGTCTAGGCTTCCTGTTGTTCCAGATAAAATTAGAAAGAAGTTTGCTCACTTTTTTAAAAAAAGCAGGAGGAGGGGCAAGTGGTAACGATTGAAAGACATATAAAAACCTCGGTAATACGTTCATCTTAATCACATTTATTCTTCCCATTAAAGACAGGGGCAGCGTCATCCATCTAGTCGTCTCCTCAGACACCTTTGCCATTAGAGGTTCATAGTTGGCTGAACTGAGTGAGTCTATTTTAGGGGTTATTTTAATTCCTAAGTAATCAAAACCATTAATAGCATTAACAAACGGATGCACTATTTTTGGATTAATTCTCTCTTGTTCATTTAGAAACATGATTGATGACTTGTCTTTATTTATTTTAAAACCCGAAAAAACACCAAACATGCCCATGAGCTCTAAAAGGGAAGGTATCGATTTTTCAAGCTCTGTTAGAAACACTATGGTATCATCAGCATATAAGGCAATGCGATGTTCTAAAGCTGCTGTATGAATACCACGAATTATTGGATGTGATCTAATTGCTATTGCTAGCGGTTCCATGGATAATACAAAGAGTAAAGGCGAAAGCGGCGAGCCCTGTCTGGAACCCCGACTTAATTTAAATGGTTGTGAGATAAAATTGTTAGTAAGTACCTCTGCAGTAGAATCAACTAATAGAATTTCCATCCATCTACGGAAATTGTCACCCAGACCAAACCGTACAAGAACCTCCAACAAGTACGGCCATTCAAGTCTGTCGAATGCCTTTTCGGCATCGAGAGACAGGATGGCCGCATCTGGAGCACCGTCCCCGGAATGTACCAAATTAAGTACCCTTCTAACATTGTGGAACCCCTGACGATTCTTAACAAAGCCACACTGGTCTGAATGTACCAGCAGAGGTAGGACCTTCTCAAGTCTCATCCCCAAGGCTTTAGCAATAATTTTTGCATCAGTATTCAAAAGTGAAATAGGTCTATATGACCCACATTCTACAGGTGACTTTCCTGGCTTCAAAATAAGAGTGATCAGGGCACTTTTCAACGAGGGAGGAAGAGAACCACGCCGAAAAGCTTCTACATACATATCTAGTAACGGGCCTATTAATTTATCTTTGAATTCCTTATAAATATCTATTGGGAGTCCATCTGGACCCGCCGCCCTTCCGCCCCTCATTTTAAGAATAGCATTAGAAACTTCTTCTAATTCCAATTCCCTATCTAGCTTAAGTTTTGTTGCTTCGGAAATAGAGGGAATATCCAATCCATCCAAAAATGTATTTTGAGTAATGGTGCTTGTTGGAAATTCGGTATGATACAGAGATTTGTAAAATGATACAAATGTACCATTAATCTCAACCGGATCATTTGTAATTTCTCCTCTCCCATTTCTAATTTCATTAATAGCTTTTTCTGATGTTAACTTCTTAAGTTGCCAGGCCAACAGTTTACTGGGTTTCTCACCCTGATCATAAAAAGTTTGCTTTAGTCTTAAGATACTGCTTTCAGCTTTTAGTGTTGAAAGTTCCTCATATTCAGCTTTTAAAGCTAATCATTTTTGCTTAGTTTGTACAGATTTATCTAGGTTTAATATTTTCTCTAAATCTCTAATTTCAGCATCTAACTCACGCATCTTTTGTCTATCTTTGTTAAATTTGGAACAGGTATAACTAATCATTTGACCTCTAATAAATGCCTTAAAGGCTTCCCATCTAATGGCCGCCGAGGTTTGATCTGTGTTTATTGAAAAATACAAGTCTATCTGTTCCCCAACAAATTTAATGAAATCAGAGTTTTGCAACCATCTAGGCTGCAAACGCCATCTAGGGGAACTTTTAATTGCTTGAGTGTCTAAATAAAATAATGAGGTGGGGGAATGATCCGACAAAACTGCACTATCGTACATACAACTTTCTATATTAGGCAATAAAGAAACAGAAATTAAGAAGTAATCTATACGAGAGGAGGTTTTTGATAAAGAAGAGAAACATGAGTATTCCCTTTTTAATGGATTTAGTGTTCTCCAAGGGTCGTATAAATTTAAATCTTTCATGGCTTGTCTTACTTTCCTTCTACTTTGAGAGTGAGAACTATCCAGGCCTGAAGAGCGGTCAAGCAACGGGTCAAGAGTGCAATTAAAATCACCTGCTACTATCACTGTTCCAGGTAGCGAGGCAATCAATAAGAAAAGATTCTCAAAAAAAGCCGGATTATCATCGTTTGGGGCATAAATATTGACCAAATTAATAATTTTACTCATATAAGTTCCCTGCACTATCAGGTATCTACCAGCCTTGTCTGTAATGTTCTTATTTACTTGGAAGGGTACAGACTTATGGATCAACATCATAACTCCCCTTGAATGAGAATAAAAACATGAAGCCAAGACCTGACCTGGCCATCTTCTTTGTACCTTTTGGAGTTCCTCTTTAAGTAAATGAGTTTCCTGAAGAAATACTATAGAGGATTCCAATTGCTTAATCCTCGTCATCACTTGCTTTAGCTTAATTATTTTAATAATCCCCCTTACATTCCAAGAGGTGAGTTTAAGCTTCTTTATCTGTGAGATTTTGCTTTAATTTAAGACAGATTGTACAGCATAGCAATAGCTATATAAAGTAAATAATCATTCGATGTGGAAGTTAACCAAGAAATCAGCCAATCTAAGAAGCTAGTATAGAAAATATAAAAACAAATGAATAACTCAAAAACCTGCCATGAACACCCCCCATTAGCTGTTATCCCGAACTGAACAGCCTGCCCCTTCCCCCCTTTATCAACTTGGGATATAGTTATGTCCCCACACCGATCCAATATTAACAAGGGAGCAGTTAAACCAAACCAAGTGCTTATTAAGATCAATAAAAACAGAACCATAAGACAAACAAAAATCGTGTGTGACCTGGCTTTGGAATTACAAAAAAAAAAAAAAAAAAAAAATTATAATAATAATAACTCTTAAAATAAATGTTCCTTTCCCCAAAATGTGTCTTACTGCCTAACATTGTAGGTTACTGGACTTTTGTAGGAAAACGGTTTAAAGAAAAAAGAAAGAAAAAGAAAAAAGAAGAAAAACATACTTAAAAAAAATGTATTACGTACATACAAAATAAAATGATAACCGAGCCATCTGTGTATAAATACACTAGTGATAGTACATAAAAAAGTTAAAGTTAAAGTAAGAACCTACCCAGCTGAGAATAGAAGTGCACAAAAATATATAACTCCGAGCCACTTCGTTCTCGCTAGGATTCAGATAAAGAAAATCTGACAAGTGACCTTTTAGGTTCTGTCCACTTCACCTGCACTTTGTATTCCTTGCAAAAACTTATCCGCCTCAACTGGGTCCTCAAACTCACGGGTCTGTCCATCGATAGTCAGGCGCAGCTTGGCTGGGTAGACTATCCCATAGTTGACGTTCATGAATCTCAACCGTTGTTTAACTCCGTCAAAACGCCTTCTTTGATGGTGAAGATCCGCGGATAAATCGGGGAAAAATCTGACTTCATGATCTCCATACATGATCTTGCCTTTAATCCTCGCAGCTCTCATCACTCTGACTTTATCTTGGAAGTTCAGAAACTTCATGATCAGCACTCTTGGAGGAGATGATCGATTGGATTGTGAACGGCTAGGTAGTCTGTGCGCTCTTTCGATGATGGGCGGCGCGGGAAAAGTTGCCGGGCCCAGCACTTCAGGTAGCCATTTTTCTAAGAATGCGACCGCGTCGGGTTTTTTCACCTTTTCAGGAAGATTGACCAGTCTCTTAGGTTCGATCTTCGAGAGCGGTTTTCTAGATCGTCTAGTTTGTGTGAAAGGGAGGCTAGACGCTTAACTACCTCTTCCATTTTGCCCTTCTCTGTAGAAACCGTGTCTTCTACGTTGCTAATTCGCTCTTCGGCCATATCCATGCGTCCCGAGAAGTCTCTAACATCCTTTTTTACCTCATGAATCGCGTTAAGAACGCCATCTATTTTTGTCGCAAAGTCACTTCTCATCATGTCCAGCTTTTGGATCACATCCATATTCTGGTCAGTGTTGGTACAACTTTCCTCAGGTTGGGAAGCATTGCATGCGTTACCTGACGAGCTAGCTACACTGCTAGCATCCCCTCCATCATCCTGGTCCTTGCGTGGCGAGGAGTCCGATTTATGTTTTATTGTGGATTTTTTTTTAGACGTGCACTCAGCTCGGAGTCATAACCACCACCATTCGTCAAATATTATGTTTTGTCAAAAATAAAGTCAACTAAGATGTTATTTTAGTGTTTGTTCCAATGTAGGCTATATTCAAACTAATGAACCCTTTACTTTGAAATACGTAATTGTATAACCTTTTTAACAGAATAGCAAAAAAATATATAAATACAAGGAAATCTTAAACAATCTTAAAAGGTCAGTATAAGCCTTCTCTTTAAATTATTTATATTGTGTATTATTAGTGACACATTTGGGTAGAGAATATATTCCAAAACTTTCTGAAAATACAGTTCAAGAATTAACTGCAAAACTATGCAAATGTTTACCTTGGATATTATACAATTTGCAAGCACAATTTATGAAAAAAACAACAACTGTGTTTCCAACTGTGAACCAATTTTGTATTATATTTATATAATACAAAATTGTTCATATATATATGGGGTTAGGGTTAGTCCTTGCATTCTTTCTTGTGGCTCAGTAACACACCTGAATGAAAGGCTCATTATGCGGGCCTTTGTCTTCTGAACCACTTATTATTCATGATGGTGTTGGATCATTCACGCTTACTCGCATATTGCCTTTCCAAACAAAGTGTCTTACAAAATTTAAATCAATGTACTGTTTTATGTGAATGATTAGGCAGGATGATTTTCACATCATTTTGAAGCAAAAACTCTTGGCAACAAAATGAATTATTCAGAAGTCTTCTGGACACATATTTAGTAGGTGTTTTGTGGCCTTATTTCAGAAACTTTCATTTTTATTTTTTTCAATAACCATGCATAAACATTATTCTCTCAAAAATACAAACATGTCCATACATGTTACTCACATATTATGGTAGCCCTGTTTGTGCTAAATAGAGTATAATTACACCTTTGCCATTAATATGTTTATAAGCAACTGAAAAAAGCACAAATGTAAGGGCATGTCAAAACATCTCAAGGACCCCAAAAACACAGTAGACCCCAGAGGGTTAAACTAGGACCTTTACGTAGATTTTATAAACCTGCCTTAGAAAAAGATATGCTTTCATTTAAAACATGCATTTTAATCTTAAGCCTTGTCTGTGAATCAAGCAGAAGTGCGCCGTTTGGGACAGGGAATGATGAATGAGTTATGTGTGACTTCACTGATTGGATCTGGATACAATTTTCAGGAATTAACATTTCAATAAATTCTACTCTGTACCTCACACAAAATGATTGTATACTGCCAGAAAGCATTTCAAGGTCAAAGGGGCAATGTCCACTGGGGCTCCTCCCCTCCAACCTTTCTCACATTTCTGAGAATCATTTTTTTCTGACAATGAAAGTTGAAATGAAATGAAAAGTTAATTGAAGTTTTCAGAGGATAGACATTAGAAATTGTGAAACCATGAAGTTGAAACTGGAGAGACTAGAAAGTGCAACGTTGTGTTTAACTATTATATTATAACTGTATATATATATATATATATATATATATATATATATATATAGAATATAGAATATGGAATAGGTTGTGCCATGTTTTCACTGCTGATACAGTGGTGACGCGTTCATGTAACCAGAGGGTGACGCTGCCAATAACATTCCTAAATGCTGTCAATCATTTTTTTTTTTTTTTTTTTTAAGTATTTTTATTAAGATTTTACATTTTACAAAAAAGAAAACAAAATACATTAAGATGTATACAACTCAATGAATGATGATATTAGCAGAAACAACATATATAATTATTAATATCATCCACTATTAATAATGACAATATATATAATGATAAATAAAAAATAAATAAATAATACAAAAATAATAATAAGGCAATCAGGGCGTATATCGTTTCAGTAAGAAAACAAGCACGAATTCAGTAGAGGGCAGAACAGACAGCATACAATGTCCTACATTACTGGTCAGGTTTAGCGTTAAGTTGGGCAAGATGATCCAGAAATGGTTGCCATATATTGTAAAATTTATCAAGGTTACCAATAACACCATACCGCACTCTCTCCATGTGGAGTACTCCAGTGAGGCAAGCCAACCAGGTCTTAAACTGAGGAACAGTATCCAATTTCCAGAGTCTTAGAATGATGCTTTTAGCAATAATCATTCCATAAATAATAGTGCTTTGTACGGAGACAGTATGGACTGACAAAGAAACAGAATATCCAAATAATGCAATCTCTGGATCAGGGTTAAACACAAAACCATACATGTCAGAGAACCACTTAAAAATGCTACACCAAAACTCGTAAAGCTTCGGGCATGTCCAAAAGAGATGGGTAAGAGTGCCCTCTGCAGATTTACACCGGTCACATGTAGGAGAAACAGTGGGAAAAATTCTATGTAATTTCGATTTTGAATAGTGCAATCTATGCATCACCTTAAATTGAATTAACTGATGTCTGGAATTAATAGAACAAGACCGGACCCTGCTAAGGCTCTCCTCCCACTCTTCAGCTCCAATCTGTATACCCAATTCCTCCTCCCAAGCATTTTTTAAAGAGCGTGTAGAATAACTCATTTCTTCAGAAAACACAGAAACAAAATCTGAAATCAAATGTTTGGAATCAGGGGAGCCCAACAGCAGTCTATAAATCCTCCTTTCCTCAGGCAGAGATTCAAAATTAGGCATTGCATGGCGCACATAATTCCTAATCTGTAAGTGTCGAAAAAAGTGTGTTGTGGGTAGTGAAAATTTATCTTTTAATTGCGAAAAAGAAGCAAAATGTTTGTTAATATATAAATCCTCCAAAGTAACAATACCATTCAGCCTCCATATGTTGAATGTTGCATCTGATAGAGAGGGGGTAAATGCATGATTTCGATATACTGGGGCAAAAATAGCAGTGTCAGGTAACCTGCATACCTTTTTAATTTGGCGCCATATTTTCAAACAGTTTGAAACAATGAAATTATCCACCTTAACAGATGTGGGTAATACAGGGTTGGAAAAGAGAAGTGCTGGAAGTGAACTATTTTTAACACCATTTTTTTCAATGGCTACCCAGGGGGGAGTGTCAATAGAAATTTCTGTTTTATAATCCCCCTGCCAATAAACAAGCGCCCTTGCATTCGCTGCCCAATAATAATGCAAAAAGCAAGGCAACCCTAGCCCACCTTTAATCCTTGGTTTCTGTAAATGTGTTTTTGATATTCTGTGAGCTTTAAAACCCCAGATAAAAGGCAAGATTATTGAATCTAATGTTTTAAAAAAAGACTTTGTCAGAAAAATAGGAATGTTTTGAAAAAGATACAAGAATCTAGGCAGAGAGACCATTTTAACAGCGTTTATACGGCCTATCATAGAAAGAGGAAGAGTTCTCCATTTGCTAATGTTTATCTTTAAATCCTCTAATTTCTGAAGAAAATTCAACTTAAAAATGAATTTGGGGTTTTTGGGCAAAACGACTCCGAGATACTTAAGTCTGTCTGTAATTTTGAATGGGAGATTTTGTAGGAATTCAGTAGCAAGATCAGCATTTAAAGACATGAATTCACTCTTCTGCCAATTAATGGTATATCCAGAGACTTTACCAAAAGATTCTATAAGATCTAACAGCAAAGGGACAGACTGCTCAGGATTTGACAGAAAGAGAACAACATCATCTGCATATAAGGAGATTTGATGATCTACATTTCCCAGTTTTATAGGCTCAATAGATGGATGGTTTCTAATACTGATCGCAAGGGGTTCTATCGCAATTGCAAAGAGTAAAGGGCTGAGGGGACACCCCTGACGTGTTCCTCGATGTAATAAAAAGGATTTTGACTTTTCTTGATTTGTGAGTACGGACGAGGTTGGGTGAGCATATAATGTTTTAATCCATGACACAAAACGACTACCAAACCCACATTCCTCCATAACTTTCACCATATAGGGCCACTCCACCTGATCAAAAGCCTTTTCTGCATCTAAGCACAAAGCAGCCACTTTAGAGCCTTTTTTATATTTATGGTATATTATGTTTATTAATCTTCTAACATTAAAAAATGAAAATCTATTAGGAACAAAACCAGTTTGATCCATATGTATAATGGAGGAAATGTATTTATTTAACCTATTAGCTAATAATTTTGTAAAAATTTTCATGTCAGAATTTAGTAATGCAATAGGGCGATAAGATGAGGGCTCAGTCTCATCCCTACCTTCTTTTAATATTAGTGAGATATTAGCATCGTATAATGTGTCAGGGAATTTTTGAGTTTCAAGAGAATGAGTGAACATCCTCAGTAAAAGGGGAGCCAGCTTTCCAGAATATTTTTTATATAATTCAATGCCGAAGCCGTCTGGCCCCGCCACCTTGCCGTTAGGGAAAGATTTTATAGAATCAACAATCTCTGAAATAGTAATTTCAGAGTTTAAAGCCTCACGAGCAACATCACTTAATTTAGGAAGATTCAAGTGTCCTAGCCAATTAGAAATGTCCCCTTTTGCTTTTGACGTATATAAATGTTCATAATATTCTCTAAAGCGATCATTTATACTTTTAGGATCCACGAGCATGTCTCCTGCTTTTGATTTGATTTTGTGTATGGCTTTATTTGCTTGTAAACCCCTCAGCTGTCGCGCCAGCAATTTATGGGGCTTATCCCCCAACTCAAAATATTTTTGTCTTATCCTCAACAATTGATCCCATACCTGTCCTGATATAATAGTATTGTATTCATATTTTAATTTAAGAATATTCTGCAAAGTGGAGGGGCCAGAGGAGATTCTATAGGAGGGTTCCAATTGCGATAATTCCTCTTCTATTTCTGCAAGACGTCTACGTTTGGCTCGTCTGGCTGAAGATTCAAAAGAGATAATATGTCCTCTAATCACAGCTTTAAAAGATTCCCATAAAGTGGAGTCGGTGACTTCAGAATTATCATTAATATCTAGAAAATCTGAGATTTTTTCAGAAATAAATTGGCAAAATGATACATCAGAAAGTAGAGAAGGATGAAAACGCCAACAATGTGGTTTAATCATTTGGCCAAGATCCAGAACCACTGAAGTTGGAGAATGGTCAGAAATTAAGATGTTGTGATAGTCTGAGGAGATCACATTTGATATAAGTTTTGAGTCAAGTAAAAAATAATCTATTCTAGAAAAAGACTTGTGCCTCTGAGAAAAAAATGAATAATCTCTACCTGTGGGGTGTATCAGTCTCCATATGTCAACTAGATTCATAGAGGAAATGAGGTTATTCAAAACTGTGGAGGCAGAAGGTAACTGGCTTACTTGGGCTGACCTGTCCAAAACATTATCAAGCACACAGTTAAAATCACCACCTACAATAACATGCGAATCAGTAGAGTCAGACAATAAATTAAATATTTTAGTAAAGAAGGTGGGGTCATCAAAGTTAGGCCCATATACATTAAGAAGTGTAACATGAAACGAATAAATGTAACCAGTTACCAAAATATATCTACCGTTTGGATCACTCAAAGTAGAAACATGTCTGAAAGGAACTGTTTTACGGATTAAAATTGCAACTCCTCTTGCCTTGCTAGAGAACGTGGACTGAAAGATATGGCCAACCCAGCTG
The DNA here is from genome assembly GCF_963993115.1 of Abramis brama. NCBI lineage: Eukaryota > Metazoa > Chordata > Actinopteri > Cypriniformes > Leuciscidae > Abramis > Abramis brama. The sequence continues at coordinate 44,487,971 of NC_139972.1, read as the reverse complement.
CATTTAAGCATTTTCTCCCTCGTAGGCCTAATATGGGTCTCCTGCAAGTACATCACATCAGCGGACAGAGATTTCAAATGTGAAAATATTTTAGCACGCTTGATCACATGACCCAGGCCATGCACGTTCCAGCTGGTAAAAGTGATGCCGCTGCCCTTTGAAGATAGACTAGGATTCATAAAAAAGTTGGAAACAAAAAATGCTCAAGCCTGACGCCCTTTTAAAACAATTATTGGTGAGAATAAAAAGAGAGAAAAAAGAAAGAAAACACAACTCGCGAAAAAGTAACACTACCCCCCCACCCCGTCCCACTTTCCCAAACAAAGTGAGAACACGCGTCCCAAAAACTCACTGAGGGGTTGCCGGACCATCGGAACAGTGAAACCAAAACTAAAAAGCCCTAACTCCCTCTCCAATTACTTGAAAAAAAATTATGAACAAAGGAAACGGTCAAATGTCATAATGTTAAATGTCCCAGTCTGAGTAACAGTAACTTAGCTGTTAGATAAAAGTCAGGTACCGGAGCATGTTAACCCTCTGAGGTCGACAAACGCGCCGACGCGTTTTGCCGGATTTTCTCCACATTGTAGCACTATAAACTTAAATTACTCCATCATTTATGGTCATACAGAAAAAAGAAATATAAAAAAAGAATCTGTGATATTTCTCCTTTTGTATGTGTCCACTTACAATCAAATCAAAACATTGTGCTTTTGTAAAATAAAGAAAATAAACAGGGTGTGCGTTCTGCCTCTCCGTCGCGGTGAACTTTTTTTTCTTGAGCACGTCTATAAACTGAAACAAAACTCAGCGAATACTTGTCACACATTTATGAGCCATATACCTTTATAAACATTTAAGTGTGTACTTTTAAATGATCGGATTCAAAACGAAAACAAATATTCTCTGTTTAAGTAATTTGTATAAAACCAACAAGATGTCCAGCTTCTCAAACGCTTGCTCATTACAGTTAATTTGGCCACGCCTACTCGCGCAAAAGATATTCACATGCAAATCTCCACATGGAACGCGAACGCGCTCGTTACCTCAACAACAAAACACTTCACTTCACTTTTCGTCGAGTTTGAAAGACGTGCCTGAGCTTACATTGGATTTAGGCTACCTCAGAAGAAGAAGAACGCGATTTGAAGACAAGAAAGATAAGGTAAGAAATTCTTACATAGCCTAGTTTGTTATTGTTGCATAAATGTCACGTTGCAGCTGAACTGTTGCTAGATATATGGGGAATATTATAATATTTAGACCCGTGTTTACTGTGTTTGTGGATATCTGCTCAAACATAGATATGTTTATGGTAACCATAATGTTTTATATTTGAGAGTGATCGCGTTTGAATGCATCATATTTTGCAAGCGATCGCGTTTGAATGTATCATATTTTGCAAGCGATCGCGTTTGAATGTATCATATTTTGCAAGGATCGCGTTTGAATGTATCATATGTGTTTACTGTGTTTGTGGATATCTGCTCAAACATAGATATGTTTATGGTAACCATAATGTTTTATATTTGAGAGTGATCGCGTTTGAATGTATCATATTTTGCAAGCGATCCCGTTTGAATGTATCATATTTTGGATGAAAGCAAAACGCACCAAACGGCTTCATGTTTTTATTATTATCTCATTTCATATCATCATAACGGATGGAAACATTTGAAGTAACATGATAATCAATATATTTTTCTCTAGCTTCTTTTGGAAGATTTATAGGCTGCTATAGGTTATTTATTGTTATTATTATTTTATCCGCACTGCGCATATACCTTATGCCTACAAGGCACAACAAACCTGGTGTTCATTATATTATATATCGTTGGAAACGTGTGTGTGTGTGTATTCTGTGAATTTTAAAAAGGAATTTTAAAAAGCAATTTTAACCAGAAAAATCTAATATTTATTTCCAAAATCGTGCAGGCCTTTCTCTTGATATCAGTATGTTCACTTTTTTTTTTTTCAGGTCCCAGATGCCACTGAGGACTTCAACATTCACATGAGTCTCAGTACGTGAACATGGTAAAGTGAAAATCTTGGAAATGAAAGGTATGTACAATGTTTTTAGGAATGGCACAAAGGTCTCTGTCTTTGAAGTGCTTTTTTGGCATTTGTTGTGTATCTTTGGATTATGTTGTGTTGTAAATAAATCCAAACAATTTAAAAGCCATTATTTTTTAAATCTCCTCATTTACAGTATTGTGCAAGGTTGCTCAGAATGATAGGGGCCTGATAGCTCCTAATAGGGCCGTTAGGGGAGGTTCTTTGTCTTTCTCAGGTGAGAAAAGCTTACATATTAATGAGCTCTCGCATAAGGCTTTTTCACACAAAACACGTCGTAAAATTTTTAAATCAATATATTGTCTTATCTGAATGAGCAGTCAGGGTGATTTTCACATAGTTTTGCAGCAAATATTCTAGGCTACGTCATACAATTTTCAAAAGTCTTGTGAAGAAATAATCAGTATGGGTTTCATGGCCTTATTTCAGTGAGAATTTTTTTTTGTATTTTCAAAAACCACGCATAAATGTCATTATCTCAAAACTACAAACTTTTACATACATGCTGCTGATATATTATTGTAGCAGAGTTTGTGCTGAATACAGTGTAATTAGACTTTAGCCATGAAAATGTCACAAGTAACAGAAATAACCAGAAATGTCAGAGCATGTCAGAACACCTCCAGGGCCCAGAAAACAGCTCAGACCTCAGAGGGTTAAGTCAGCATGTAGGTATCGCTTTTCAAGACAGAGTCTCGATGAATGCCTTAGCTTCCTCGGGCGAGGAAAACACCCTGTCAGTGGACCCATGAGTGACGCGCAGTTTTGCCGGATAAATGAAGCCGCTTCTCACATCAGCTTCTCGGAGATGCTTCCTGACGTCATTGAATGCCTGTCGCTGCTTCATTATATCAGCTGGAAGGTCGGGGAAAATGTGTATCGGCCTGCCCTTGTAGCGCAGAGGAAACTGTTGACGAGCCAGTTGAAGTATTTTTTCCTTCATTTGAAAGTAATGAATATGGGCTATCATCACACGCGGCCGCGCGTCTTCTCCAGAAAGTTGCCTCCCGAGACGATGAGCTCGATCCACTTTCAACGGCTCCGAGAAGTTGCTAGCGCCCAGCAGGTCTGGAATAAACTTCGTCAGAAATTCCGTTGGGCGCCCGTTCTCTATCTTCTCAGGTAAGCCGACTATTTTGATGTTTTGCCGTCTTGAGCGAGCCTCCAGATCGATCAATTTCTCTCGGAGTGATTTGTTCTCTGACTGAACTTTAGCGCACGTCTGCTCGACGAGGGAAAGTCGGCGGTCATAATCAGCAGTAGCATTTTCTACCTCCTTAATTCTGTCCCCGAGGCACACTAAAGATGCTTGAGTGGACGCCAAAGATGCTTCCAGAAGATCAAATCGATCAGTCATCGTTTTGCTCATATTCTGTATTGCCAACAGAACACTAGTAGATTCCGCGTCAGCTTCGCCACTCGACCCCGGGGATGCCGCGGCCAGCTCCGCCATCTTCGACTGCGACTGAACAGGAGATTCATTCAATGCTTTTTCCAACTTCTTTCCCCTTTCAGCTTTTGGCTTAGTCATTATACAGCTCTTCAATAAAAGCAATTATAAAGTAATGCCGGTAGAAAAAAACCCAGAATTTTCTAAGAATGACCAAGTAATTCAAAATAAGGAGAGGAGCTCAGCAGAACACGTCTACTCCATGCGGTACTCCATAGCGACCCCCATGCTGTCAATCATTTAATCAATCAATTTAAACATAAAATTTTAAAACTGGAGCCTGTACTCGAATCTTGCACCCAACAACACTACAAAATGACATTTTAAGCTCCTTATGATGCAGAATCTGTGCTGGATTGTATTGGCTGACTCCAGTTTTCCCTTTGTTTTGCCTCCAGCTAACGCCGTGACGTAATTGTGACGTTGGTGCAAAAAGGGTCTATACTGCACTCAAGCGCACGCAAAAAACTTGTCACAAAGAACCCGTAAAAGTAATGATTATAAATGTGTACAATATAGCTGTTACGGAAGACCCTTCTTCCATCATCAAGGGGGGAGGAGGTTACTCTTCATGGCCAGGTTCTGTGGAGGGAACAAGAGGTTCGTGAAAGGGTTTGAGTAAGGAGACGTGAAATGTGGGATGAATTCGGTACTGTGGTGGTAACTGGAGTCTGTAAGTGACGGGATTGACCTGTTCCAAGATGGTAAAGGGGCCAACAAACCTGGGACTAAGTTTTTTGGAGGGCAGTCGCAGACGAATATCATGAGTGGAGAGCCAAACCTTGTCTCCTGGAACGTAGACTGGACCCGAAATCCTCCTCCGATCAGCGACTGTCTTGGATCTGCAAACTGCCCTCTGCAGGTGATGGTGAGCTTCGTCCCAGACTCTCTCGCTCTCCCGGAACCAGTAATCCACTGCGGGGACCTCAGATGGTTCACCATCCCAGGGAAACAGAGGAGGCTGGAATCTAAGAACACACTGGAATGGTGTGAGGCCTGTCGTGGGTTGCCGCAGTGAATTTTGGGCATACTCTGCCCATCCCAGGAACTGGTTCCAGGAGTTCTGGTGGCCGTTGCAGAAGGTCCTGAGGAACCGCCCCACTTCCTGGATCTTCCTCTCCGTCTGGCCGTTGGTCTGAGGGTGGTAGCCAGAGGAGAGGCTGACTGTCACACCTAGGAGCTTAAAAAACTATTTCCATACTCGGGAAATGAACTGGGGTCCCCTGTCGGACACAATGTCTTCTGGGATCCCATAATAGCGAAAGACATGATTGAAGAGGAGTTCAGCGGTTTCCAGGGCAGTAGGAAGACCTCTTAATGGTAATAATCTGCAGAACTTGGAGAATCGATCGACGATGACGAAGATGCAGGTGTTTCCATCCGATGATGGTAAATCGGTCATGAAGTCAACTCCTAGGTGTGACCAGGGGCGATTAGGAATTGTCAAGGGATGGAGCTTTCCTGCAGGAAGATGTCTGGGACTCTTGGACATGGCACACTCCTTACAGCCTTGGACATACCTATTCATATCCCTTGCCATACCCGGCCATCAGAAGCGCTCGGATAGCAGCGAGAGAGTGTTGTTGGCCCCGGGATGTCCAGTGCCCAGAGAGGTATGAGTGGTGTGGATGAGATCTACCCGTTGTGTCCTGGGGATGAATCGGCGATCAGGTGGACAGCCTGGCGGAGGAAGAGGATCAGGAGTGGCGACGGCTGGAGGAGCAGACCATTCAATGGGACTGATGATGATATCTTTGGGTAGAATGTTAGTGGTTGTCTCGGGAGTTTCTGGAGTATCATGTAGTCTGGACAAAGCATCGGCACAAACATTCTTTGGACCAGGACGGTAGGTAATGGTGAAGTGGAATCTCGAGAAGAATAGTGACCATCGGGCCTGACGGGGACAGAGACGTTTTGCATCACGGAGGTACTGGAGATTCTTATGGTCTGTGATGACTTGGAATGGGTGGATGGCACCCTCCAGCCAATGTCGCCACTCCTCCAGGACGAGCTTGATGGCTAGGAGTTCACGGTTGCCGATGTCGTAATTCCTCTCCGCCGGGCTGAGCTTCCGAGAAAAGTAGGCACATGGATGGAGTAATTTCGGTGTCCCATGAAGTTGAGAAAGGACGGCTCCACCTCCGGAGGTTGAGGCATCCACCTCCACGATGAAAGGAAGCTCAGGATCAGGGTGAGTCAGGAGAGGTGCTTGAGTGAAGGCAGACTTGAGGAATTGGAAGGCTGCGGCCGCTTCAGGAGTCCAGAGGAGACTTTTGGGTTTTCCTTTGAGCAAGTTGGTGAGTGGAGTGGTGATGATGCTGTAACCTCGTATGAAACGTCTGTAAAAGTTGGCAAATCCAAGGAATCTCTGGAGCTCTTTGATCGTGGTGGGTTCTGGCCAGGTGGTTACCGCAGTGACTTTCCTCTCGTCCATGCGGACCCCCTGACGGTCAATAAGATATCCTAGGAACTGGACTGATGGGAGATGGAAGGAACATTTCTCGGCCTTCAGGAAGAGATGATGAGCTCTGAGTGTATGAAGGACCTCCGCAACGTGGTGACGATGTTCGACTTCACTCCGGGAGTAGATGAGGATGTCATCTATATAGACGACCACAAAGTGATGCAGGAACTCCCGGAGGACCTCATGAATGAAGTTTTGAAACACGGAAGGGGCGTTGACCAGACCATAGGGCATAACCAGATATTCATAGTGGCCAGTAGGGGTCACAAAAGCGGTCTTCCATTCATCCCCTTCTCGTATTCTCACCAGGTTGTAAGCGCTGCGGAGGTCCAACTTCGTGAAGATGGTAGCTGTTCGTAGTTGTTCGAGGGCCGCAGGGACGAGAGGAAGGGGATACTTGAACTTGACGGTACCTTGATTAAGGGTCCGGTAATCGATACATGGCCGCAGCCCTCCATCCTTTTTAGCCACGAAGAAGAAGCTGGATGCTGCGGGAGATGTCGAATGCCGGATGTACCCTTGATCGAGAGCTTCCTGGATGTACTCCTCCATTGCCTTGGTCTCTGGAAGCAACAACGGGTAGATCTTACCTCTGGGCAAAGAAGCATCAGGGAACAGGTCTATGGCGCAGTCCCATGGCCGATGAGGTGGTAGCTGGGAAGCTCTCTTGGGGCAGAAGATGTCTTGGAAAGATGAGTAGATATCAGGAATCTTTGTGGACTGTTTCTCGAGTGGACTTTCGACTGATGTGACATAGACTGGAACAGGATTCAGAACAGGACGTGGAAGTACCGGAAAACATCTTGATGTACAATCCTTTCCCCATTTCATCACTTCTCTGGAGCCCCAAGAGATGATGGGATCATGCTTCACCAGCCACGGACGGCCCAGGATGATATCTGCATTAGCTCCCTCCAGAACCAGTAGCTGGATATCCTCTTTATGAAGGGCTCCGACTTGCAGTGTAATGGGTTCACATTTCCGGTGAATACGTGGACGTACAGTGATGAACTTGGTTATGGGTTGGATCTGGTAAGCAATTGACGAGGCTTCGGTACGGAGCTGGAGCTGGCGACAGAGGGTCCCCGAGATGAAATTTTCAGCTGACCCGGAGTCAATGAGGGCGTGAACTGAAACAGAGGATGTTTGGGTAGTTAACTGGACACAAGAAGTGAGTGGTTGCATCTTTTCTTCATCTATATGGAATACACTCACCGATGTTCGTATGGGACGAGTTGGACAGTTCAATCGAACATGCCCACTTGCTCCGCAATACAAGCAAAGACCCCGGGTCAGCCTCCTCTGTCGCTCAGCGGCGGTAAGTTTACCAGACTCTATTATCATGGACTCTGGTTCTGGAGGGCTGGCGGTTTCAGATGGACGGAGGAGTGCAGTGGAATCAGAATGGGACTGATAAGATTGTATACGGTCTGAGCACCTGATGGATTGTTGAATGAACTTTTCGAGCCCCATATTATCGTCTAAGGCGGCCACCTGTAGACGGAGTTGAGGTGTGAGACCAAGCCGGTAGGTGGTCAGTAAGGATCGCTCGTTCCATCCACTGGCTGCCGCTAGAGTACGAAAGCGAAGGGCATATTCCTGAGTAGACATTTTTCCTTGAGACAAATGATAGAGTTGCTCACCGGCTGATATCTCTCCATCTGTTCGGCCGAATACCTCTTTGAAGTGGGAAACAAAGGCTTGAATAGAACTAATGACGGGACCAGCTTGCTTCCAAATCGTTTCAGCCCATTGGAGAGCTGGACCGGTGAGAAGAGATGTAATGAATGCAATTTTTGACTGGTAGGTGGGATATAATGCGGGCTGCATGGTAAATATGAGAGAACATTGAAGCAGAAAGCCGTTGCACTCCTCCGCCCCGCCAGAGTAGGGCGCTGGTCGGGCCATGGGACTGGATGATGCGGTGGACGAAGAAGTGCTCGATGGTGGTGGTGCTGGTGGTGCGGAAGGCGTGAAGGTTGAAGTTGGCGTGATGACTGGATTAAATGGTAATATCTTCTTCAATGAATCCACCAGCTCTTGAAAGGGATCTGGAACAATCATGCTGCCGCTGTCTTTTTGGTCCGGGCTAACTGTTACGGAAGCAGACGGACAACAAGGTAAGTGAAGATGTAATGTTTATTGAACAGCTGAGTGTCAAGATGATTCAACGTGCTGGATAAAGGTGAGTATCAGAGTTCAGAGGATCAGAGTTCTTGAATGCAATACGTGATGAATAATAGTTGTATCTTTGCAGGACCGGCGGGATGAGACTTCAGAGTGGAGATGAACTTGGATGAAGAGGATGACAGGTGATAGCACACACTCACGCACCACTAGATGATACAGACAGGCTTACGGCTCGGACACCACTCGAGATGAGAACTGGACTGACTGGAACAGACTGGAATCTTCATAGAGAACTGGTAAGTAAACACAGGTAAGTTTAGTAGTGAAACTCGCAGAGAGAAGCACTAGAGTCCGCTTCGGATTAACGAGCCCGGACAATGAGAAGTGCGTGAGGTGTGCTTAAGAAGCAGTGGTGATTGATGGGGTGCAGGTGTGGCTTGTCAATACTCAGGTGACTGTGATTGCTGGGTGATTGTGGTGGATGAACCTGGCCAATCCGTGACAATAGCAAGGACACATTTTAATTGATAATTAATAAAATAGTATTTTCTGTGTGAGTGTCAGTTGACGATGCTGACTTGTCATTTTCACAGTAGAGAACGCACAGTCTATAGAGAATGCACACTTCATACAGATTACATTAGCAGAGAGTTGTATGTTTCTTTACTTTTTGATTTGTTTTCTTTAAAAGTAGACATTTCAAGCTTTCTATAGATATATTTCTCATGTCTGTGAGGCATGTAGCCTATACACTAAGTTTGGATTCATTTATGAGACGAGCTTCAGTTCATGTGCAATGCAAGAGATTGTGTCGGCGCCTCCATGCCCTTATTATATTGTCTGCTATATTTGCTTATTTATTAAATCCAGGTGGGTGATAAAATAACATAATCTGATACAGAATATAGTGTATATTGTAGGCCTATATGCAGGGGTGGACTGGGACAAAAATTCAGCCCTGGCACTGTAGACACACAAACACAGTATACTGCCAAAAATGATTGTATACTGCCAGAAAGCATTTCAAGGTCAAAGGGGCAATGACCACTGGGCCACCTCCCCTCCAGCCTTTCTCAACATTTCTGAGAATACTTTTTCTGACAACACACTTTTTCATGAGACATTTCATCAGTAGCAGAACTTTAACTATAACTACAGCCTCAGACTTCTTACCATATCAGGAACAGAGACTCCAGGTAAGATGTGATTTTAAAACAATATCAACAGGCAGTGTCAGTGTGTGTTGGAGTAAAGGTTGAGAGAAGGTTAACACAATGCTCAGCAAAGCAATCTACATGTTCACTGAAAGGAAAAGTTAATGCAAGTTTTCAGAGGATAGACATTAGAAATTGTGAAACCATTAATTTGAAACTGGAGAGACTAGAAAGTGCAAAGTTGTATTTAACAATTGTATTATCTTTTACCTTTTATATTACTGTTATATATGTATGTGTGTGTGTGTGTGTGTGTGAGTGTCCTGTGCTAGCAGAATGAGTCAGAATGTTAATTCTTCTTAATATCATTAATTCATCTTTTTCATGAGGATACGTACTAAAAACCTTTAACCCTCTGGGGTCTGAGCTGTTTTCTGGGCCCTGGAGGTGTTCTGACATGCTCTGACATTTGTGCTTATTTCTGTTACTTGTGACATTTTCATGGCTAAAGTCTAATTACACTGTATTCAGCACAAACTCTGCTACAATAATATATCAGCAGCATGTATGTAAAAGTTTGTAGTTTTGAGATAATGACATTTATGCGTGGTTTGTGAAAATACAAAAAAACAATTGTCACTGAAATAAGGTCATGAAACCCATACTGATTATTTCTTCACAAGACTTTTGAAATTGTATCACGTAGCCTACAATATTTGCTCCAAAACTTTGTGAAAATCACCCTGACTGCTCATTCAGATAAGACAATATATTGATTTAAAATTTGTAAGACGTGATTTGTGTAAGAAAGCTTTATGTGAGGAGGCATAATTAATCATTAATATGTATTGTTTTCACACCTGAGAAAGACAAAAACCCTCCCTAATGGCCCTATTATGAGCTATCAGGCCCTGTCATTCTGAGCAACCTTGCACAAAGAATGAGGAGATTTAAAAAAGAATAGCTGTTTGATTGTTTGGATTTATTTACAGCACAACATAATTCAAAGATATGGAGGGAATTTTCTGCCAAATTTAAATAAATAAATTAAATGATTAAAATGAAAATTAAAACCAGATTAACGATTTCATTACAGAAAACAGTACGCAAAATATGTGACAAAATTGAGAATGAAATTAAATGATTTCATTTTCACAGCATTATCCCTGTCAAATTGAAAAATAAAATGCAATTGGGGATTTCACATTTCATTTTCACTACAGTCTCGAGGCAAGACTGCCAATATTAAAATGAAAAGCCAAACGTGAAAAAGAAACTACAAATACAGTTTTTACAATGCTCTTTAGTAACGCTCACGCAATAATAGTGACACAATTCAAATACAAATGTAAATTTTCGTTTTCATTTTAATTCCTCTTTTATTTCACAGTTTTCATTTTCGTTTTCATTTTCAAAGACAACCTGCATGCAAATTCTATGTTAATGAATAGGTGTGGCTTATTCTAGTAGCCTAACGGCACTGAGACACGCCTTCTGTAAAGCGAAGTCATCGACGTCCTGTGTGCATGAGTTGAATGTGTGAAACGAAATTATTTAAATGTGATTATATTGTAATCGAGACAACGAGATATGGCGAAATCTGTTAGGGAGCTTTTGCGGGAAGCTGCCGCAGCATTAGAACATGGAAACAACCAGCCTGACCATGTTAGTTATGATGTTAAACTCAGAATAGACCATAATCGACGATGAGGTTCATTCATGTATTAGGCTGTTTTGGAGCCTAATACCTAATACGTAGGCCCATCAGCCGTGACTTATTCAGATATAGCACTAGCCTGTATCTGTCCACTGTTACGTGTCTTTTGGTTATTTTAAGTTTGTGCACAAAAAGAATCACAATGCTGATTTTCATTTTCAGTAACAACTTCTGGATGAGATCGAGAAAGCAAGTGAAGTGTACCTTACAGTAGGCTAGATATAGCATTTTCCTTCAGGTCAGTCCTATATTCATAATACAAAATCAGTTTGAATGTCCGGTGTGATATCTTGTACTTTTAACAGTTAATAGGGGTTGTCCGTGCCTATAGTCATGTCAGTTCTATGTGTCAGTTGCGTCTTTCTTCTCCGTGATCACAAGTTTGAGTCATTTCAAAAGTCTTCTCTACTGACTGACTGACTCACTCATTAAGACAGTCTTTGTCTCCATCTAATGGAGAAATAATGTAACTTATTCTGTTGCTTTATGGTCAGGACTATTTATCTTTTTTCTCCAACGGAAGGAATTGGCTTTTAGTGATTCATTTTACTTCATGATATTTGCATATATACATATGTTTCGTGATTAATATTTGTATTGGGTGGTAACCGTTTTATAAAAGCAATAAGGTAGGCTACTCTAGGCTATGCTGTATCTGAATAAGTCACGGCTGATGGGCGTTGTAGGCGCGACGCGAATATGAAACATTGGCCGAGGTTCTCGGTTAAAGCCAGTGGGTATTAATGTCTGGCTATAATTGTTGTATAAACTGTGTTACTAAGACCTTTGTACACCCAAATAGATGAATTTCCAAAACAACCTAATACATGAATGAACCTCATCGTTGACTATGGTCTAGTCTGAACATCATAACTAACATGGTCAGGCTGGTTGTTTCCACGTTCTAATGCTGCGGCAGCTTCCCGCAAAAGCTCACTAACAGATTTCGCCATATCTCGTCATCTCGATTACAATATTATTTAAATAATTTTGTTTCACACATTAAACTCATGCACACAGGATGTCGATGACTTCGCTTTACAGAAGGCGTGTCTCAGCGCCGTTAGGCTACTAGAATAAGCCACACCTATTCATTAACATATAATTTGCATGCAGGTTGTCTTTGAAAATGAAAACGAAAATGAAAACTGTGAAATAAAAGAGGAATTAAAATGAAAACGAAAATTTACATTTGTATTTGAATTGTGTCACTATTATTGCGTGAGCGTTACTGAAGAGCATTGTAAAAACTGTATTTGTAGTTTCTTTTTCACGTTTGGCTTTTCATTTTAATATTGGCAGTCTTGCCTCGAGACTGTAGTGAAAATGAAATGTGAAATCACCAATTGCATTTTATTTTTCAATTTGACAGGGATAATGCTGTGAAAATGAAATCATTTAATTTCATTCTCAATTTTGTCACATTTTTTGCATACAGTTTTCTTTAATGAAATCGTTAATCTGGTTTTAATTTTCATTTTAATCATTTAATTTATTTATTTAAATTTGGCAGAAAATTCCTTCCATACAAAGATACACAACAAATGACAAAAAAAGCACATTTTTGAAAAAATGACCCAAAGACAGACCCTTTGCCAAGTCAAGTCATCTTCATTTATATAGCGCTTTTAACAATGTAGATTGTTTCAAAGCAGCTTTACAGAGATAAGTGTATAATTTAAAGGGCACCTATTATGCCCCTTTTTACAAGATGTAATATTGGTCTTGGGTGTCCCCAGAATGTATTTGTGAAGTTTCAGCACAAAATACCCCAGAGTTAATTTATTATAACCATTTGAAAATGTTTTTTTTGGGGGGCCTGTTTTAAAAAGAGCTGTTTTGGTCTGTACCACCTTAAATGTAAATGAGCTGCATATCCCCGCCCTGCTGGACCCAGATGATGAAGAGAGTCCGGCACAGAATAAACACGAATGAGAATGGACCAAAACGTCTCAGAATGTTTATTTAATACATTTATGTACTTACAAAGTTTTAATCGCGTCCCATTTGCAATTATGGATGTGCAACACACACACGAATTGTGATAACGTTTGCGCAATTTTTTGAAACTACACACACACAAATACTGTGATAATGTTTGCTAAGTACAAACAATTTTTTTTTTTTCTTAAGTACAAATGAAATTATATTATGCCAGGGGTACAGTGTAAAAAACTCAGTATGCATGAAATAGCCCCCCCCCCCCCCCCCCCCCCCCCCCACACACACACACACACACACACACACACACACATGGTCTTACTTGTTCTTGTTCTTGTTTCTTTGTTCAATTTAGAGATTTTATATACTGCCATTTCTGACCATTATTCAATCATATTTGAGTCTGTGTCAACCTGCCCTCGACCAACATACACTCAGCCTTTATGTAAATCCCGGTCTATTCACTCGTCTACTGACAATCTTTCTTCAGAATTGTATTTAATGCATTTTTCCGATGATGTCTCAACTGGGCTTGACACTGAATCACTGGTTGAAGCTTATAATAAGTCTTGTACGTTCACACTTGATAATGTCGCTCCATTTTAGTTTAGGAGGGTCCAGGGTGTTTCACAGCCTTGGTTAAACAACGTCAAACAGACAAGAGTGCAGAAAAGCTGAACGCAAGAGGAAATGAGACAAGCTCTTAAGGCATCTTAAAAAATTGCTTAACAAATTATCAGCGAGCTGTAAAGGATGCTAAAGCCAATTTTTTCTACATTAATCTCTGAAAATGCATATCAACATAAAGTTTTGTTCAAAACAATTAATTCTGTTTTAAACCCAACCAAAAATACTGTTCTGGATGTTACACAAGAGAACTGTGAAACATTTCTGTACTCCTTTACTCACAAAATTGAGCAAATTAAATGTGGAATTGTACTTGCTCCATTTGATCAACCACAAATTACTCCACTATCCAGCTCTCTTGACTGATTTTGAACTAGTTACATCGGAGCAATTAGCAGATGTAGTCTCCAAGTTGAAGTGTTCTAGCTATATGGATTCTCTTTTTACACACGTCTTTTTAAAGAAGTTTTTATGACTTTCGGTGCCAGTGTGACAGCTATAATTAACAGCTCATTAGCAAGTGGAGTTGTTCCTAGCAGTTTTAAACATTTAATCTTACATTCCTTGTTAAAAAAAAAACTTTTCTGCATCCGGCAATACATGACAACTACAGAACGATCTCCAAACTGCCTCTCATGTCACAGATTTTGGAGAGAGTTGTTTATTCCCAGCTCTACTCCTATCTAAATACATGTAACATTTTGGATGCATTTCTGTCTGGTTTCAGATGTGTTGCACAGCACTGAATCTGCATTATTGAAGGTCACAAATGATATTCTGCTCTCCATGGTTCGCCTGTTGTCCTAGTTTTGTTTGATCTCAGTGCTGAGTTCGATACAGTCGACCATGATAGTCTTTTAAATCATTTAGAATGTATGGGGGGCATCCAGGATTAAGAAAAAGGGATCATATTTCCCCAGTTTTGGTATCTCTACACTGGCTCCCGGGGAAATTCAGGGTGGATTTAAACATGTTGAACCCTAACCCTTTTGTTTACAAGGCACTATTTGGTCTTGCACCCAAATATATTAGTGACCTTTTACACCCTTAAGGCAGGTATACACTGTGTGATTTCTGCGCGATTTGAACTGAACGAGCAGATGTAAAGCCAAAGCCAAAGCTCACGTTTTATGTGCTCACACTATACCGTCCGATCATCGAGCTGTGACTTGACTGCTCACACCATGAAATATGTGCGATAAACCGCCGTGCCGGGTTGCGCCAATAGACCATGATATTGTGTATCCAGAAATATTATCAAAACAAGCATCAGCTATCAATATCAAGAGGATTTAGCATTTCCAATTTATGTATTTTATGTATAGCCTATTGATAGGCTATTATACTTAATTTGCCATGCAATAATTTCATAGTGCATCACCGCATAACCGTCATGCTGCGAGGATAATACAAGATTACATAGAAGCTTACTCCTCCTCACTGAAAATTGTCTAAAAACATTTAGGTTGATTACTTTGAATAATAGGCCTATAATAAAATTTATTAACAGTCTATAATATTTCCGAACACTGCAATAATCAGTCACCAATGAAAATGAACAAATTAACTTTATTTCAAAAACAGCTTGTGTAACATGAACATTGTTTAACAAATTAATAAAAGAGGAAGGGTGTAGGCTAAAGCAACATTTTTTATCAATGCTATAAGTGAAACAAAAGGGAACAGTAAAGATATCTGGCAGAATTTGAATAAATTAACCAGGAAATTTAATACCATTAATAAAAAATCTAATTAAATATAGATAGAAATGTGATCAATGATCCAAGTAGAGTGGCCATAGCATTTAATAATTACTTCATTGATTATATAAAAACTTTGACTCACAATTCCCTGGGATTGAAATATTCTATATACTAATGCTCTAGGGGTGTAACGGTACACAAAAAACACGGTTCGGTACGTACCTCGGTTTTAAAGTCAAGGTTCGGTTTATTTTCGGTACAGTAAGGGAAAGAAATGCAAACATTAAACTGGAGGTTGTTTATTACTATAAACTTTTTTTAACAATTTGTTTACACTTTTTTTAAACACTTTTTAATAAAATATAATAAAATAGATATAAAATAAAAAAAGAATAAGAAATAAAATACTGCTGCAAAGTTCTCCACTTAATAAAATACTCTCAGTCTCAAACCAATATCACATAATAAAATATAATGAAAAATATAAATACATAACTATGATTACAGTGCAGCATTACCAATCCCAGGGGGGAAGGAACAGAAAATAGACCTATATTAAAATAATATTAAACATAAATATATCAATGTATTATTTTTCAATCAATCAATCAACATAATCAATTTAAGATTTTTTTTCACTTTTTAAATAATTATCAAAATAAAATATAGTCCAAAGCTATAGTACAAAGCTATTATTACCAGAGCATGTGATCAGAGCAGGTCATTTTACCATTGTTGCCAGCATGACTATACCAGCTCAGCAAACAGAAGTCTACTACTGAGAAATTTCACCTTATTTGAGCGGAATTTGCTTTTCCAGTGCGTGATCGGTACATGATTGGAGTGTTTGGCCTGTTAACGACAGAGCAGAACGCGCAGCGCAAACACGGACTCGAACACTGAGCAGAGAGCGCAGCGGGCCGACACACACACACACACACACACACGGAATGGAGAGTGCGGCGGCGCACACGGAGCGGAAAAGCTTTTTTTCGCCCTGCAGTGTATTTCATTGGTTTAGCTTACAGTGACGACAGGTAAAACACTGGTAAAACATTAAAATCAGCTGCATGGCGGGATTTGCGCTGAACGCGGAGACTTCCGCCACTTAATATGTTCGTATGGAAACACGAATGTTCAGTCATTCGGTACACACGTGCACCGAACCGAAAGCCCTGTACCGAAACAGTCCGGTATGAATACACGTACCGTTACACCCCTATAATGCTCCCATTTTAACTTTTAGAGAAGTGCTGTTGAAAACTTTTTCTTCGTCGAAGCAAGAGACCAGGAGACGTTGGGGATCACGTTCAAACAAAGTTATTCTTTATTGAGGACTTCGCGTTGACGCGGCTGCAGTTCTTCCCAAATCAGTCTGACTAACGTAACTTTACATGGTTTCTTTATAGGCATTTTAGTGGGCTGTCCCTAAAGGTGCTGAACTTATGCACAGCCTTTAGGGATGACTACTGCTAAAGACAATAGAGGCAATTACCCCCAACTGAGCTCCCCAAATGGTATAAACACAAATGGTCACGAGAACTAAGACTAGTAACATTCACACACAGTTCAACTCTTAGCTGGAAGATCAAAGGCTAACAAAACCCCTGACTATTACAATGTTTAGACAGC
This sequence comes from Abramis brama, assembly GCF_963993115.1. Classification (NCBI taxonomy): domain Eukaryota; kingdom Metazoa; phylum Chordata; class Actinopteri; order Cypriniformes; family Leuciscidae; genus Abramis; species Abramis brama. Next base: position 44,471,080 of record NC_139972.1, on the reverse strand, counting down.
TGACTTAAAGCTAACTTCTGATCAGTAAATTGATGCCATCATGTTCACCTTGAATGCCCAATACAGTGTAATTCACCTTAGTTTTTCATGTGATGTTATGTAAGGAAGTAAGATCAGCAGATCTTAAACATATTCTTAAATTTGGATCCTTCAGTCCCCCGTTTGAGAGTTCTTAAAAACTCTCACAAAATACAAATTTAAACACATAAAGTTAATTCTTGTAACTGGTGTAAGTTACAGGCACATCGCATATGTTCATTCTTGTAACTTGTGTAAGTTACAGGCACATATAACTTGCTCTGTGTTGTTCATCTGTAATTGCATGTTGACACAGAAACAAACATGCACTTAGGGTCCGTGAAATCTTACGGGTGTGGTGGACGTGAGTCATTTGCTGGTTGACACACTTGATACTAACAGGTTTCCGAACCATGAAAAGTTATCTTCAGTCATATTAACCAGGTGCAGCACTCAGATAATGGTGCAGGCTTGTAGTCTTGATCATATCGATGGATGACTGAAGGTTTTGTATTTCTGCGTTGTGTATTTTTTTTTTCTTCTTTTTCTTTTGTGATTGGCTCGTTCAGCAGTGGGTGTAGTTGTCTTCTTGAGGTTGTGGCTTCATATGCAGGTGAGACGTCGTTGCATATGGATTTTTGGAACAGCCATCAAGTGTTTATCTGCACAGAGGAAGAAAGAAAACAAAAGACGACAGAGCAGTATTTGTCCAAACACTAGGGTTGTAGCAGTATTTGTTTAAACACTAGGGTTGTAGCGTCTGCTGCGGTTGTTTCATTCTTTCCCTATTTCTTAATTGATTTGACACCTATGGACCAGTGAGGTGGGGATAAGAGGGGGGATGAGGAAATCTTCACCACATGGCTGACCCCCGAGGCCTGTTGCACATCGGTTCTTCCATTGGCTCCGCCCTGGTCTGTGTGTCCTATTCTGTCCCTGTTGTGTGCACACTGTACAGTGTGTGAGAAAAATTGGCACATTTCCATTCTCCAGTGAAACATCAGTCCTAATAAACATCATTAACAGAGGATGGTTGTCTAACTGCAATATTCTGTGGTATAACATTTTAAGGCTGTGAGTATACTGAATGTCCCCCAAACAAAGGCTGTGACAGTCAATAAGTCTTTCATCTTTGTTGTGAGTTACTGGGGAGATTAAGCAATCACAGCCTAAATGGTTAACACCTCAAAAAGCTTACCCACGAGTCCAATGACGAGGGGAGGGGTTGCTTCAAAGTAGCAAACAAATGTAGTAAAATCTGCATAACATTGTTAACTTGTCTTAAGTTATTTTTGTTTTTTCTACATTCTTTTCCAAAATGTCCATGCTTGCCACAGTAAGAACAACTGGCTTCTCTAGGACTTTTGCGTTTCTTTGGCTTCTCTGAGTTGACCTTAACAGAAACTGCTGCAATTCTTACTCTCTCTTTGACATCAGAATCTCTTTCCCAAATAGCTAAACTTTCTAGGTTACTTCTGAGAGTTCTTTTAGCCCACGTAATATCTAGGAATGGCAAGGCTGTTCTGTACTCAGCTACAAGACCATCTGCCCAAATTCGGATTAGAGCTCCTTTGTCAGCTAACACACTTTCGGAATCATCCACTATTCCACTGTACGTTACCGCTACCTGACAGAACCTCTCAGTATATTCACTCACAGTCTCTCCTTTCTCTTGTACACAGCTAGTAACTCTTGACCAATCGATTTTCGGTCCTAAGATATTCTTTAGGATTTTCAAAACACCTTCTCTCAAATCGCCTTTACTGACATGTTGCAGTTCGGAAGTAACAGCAGACTCAAAATTGTTGAATTCAGATTCAGTTAGAATTTGTGACATCAGCTGTGTAACTTCTGGCAACGACATGTCATAAAGACGCATTTTACTGACCAATGCCCTTCTAAATTCAGAAAATTCTGTGCGTGCTGAAGGTAAACTCTGGGATAGTCTCTCGATATCTTTCGGTCCTAGAGCTTTGGCAACAGCTTGTATTTGGACAACAGAAGAATTGGGAGGAACACTTTCAGTTACCTCAATTCCCTGAGACCTTCTCCTAGCGCCACACACCTTCACTGAATCTACTGGCTTATCAGTTACTGATTGGATGGCTACATCTTTTTCAAAGAAAGCTTTTAAGTCAGGATAAATGTTATCCGGCTGACTAAATTCTCCCTCATCAGTTTTTTCTGCATCTTTGTTGCGGTGTAATTTCTTAGTCAAAGAAGATATTCTAGCACGGAGCTCATTGTTCTGTTTCTCCAGCTCTGAGTTGCGTTTAGACTGTTCTGTAGCTATTGCTAAAACAAATTCTCTGTGGCAACAAATAATGGCTTTGACTTTGTTCTTGCGAACACTTGCTCCTAGTACCTTTTTACAATCTTCCATCGACCATGCTTTGTCTGGATGAATCTCATATTTCTTTGTCAAATCCAATCTGACGGACTTCGTCACTATAGAGTCCATTTGTTCTCCCAACAATGTTTTAAATTCGCTTTCTGACCACAATGGAGCTGCACGGCCACCTTTTTCAGTAGTGGGGATCAGTCTGGGATTTTTCCTAAACATTTTTGTGAGTTTTCTTTGTTACCACACAATCAAAAACACTAAAACTTCTCTCTAGTGTCTACACAGAGGGTACACTTGTTAACACATCAGCTATTGTTAACCTTCCTTGCCCAGAGCAAAGGATAACACAAATTACTAGCACTTTACGCTAAAATCTTCCCTGCCTACAAGAACAGAGGATCAACAGAAATAACTAGCACATAAAGCTAATTCTTCTCTGCCTGAAGCAAAGGATAAACCAAAATATTAGCACTAATGCTAACCGTCCCTGATAAAGCAGAGGATAAATCTTCACTAACTTTACAGAGGATAAACCTTCTCTAGCAATGTAGAGGATAATGCAATTTCATCTAAAAAAAAAAACTTTTTAGAGGATAAACTTAGTTAACAAAACCCTGCAGCTGTCTGTTAACTACTTCTCTGAACGGCGCAGAGGATTTCAAACTTGTACTGGTCTTTAAAGGTTCTTTTGAATAGAGTAGCACTCACCAACCCTTGGTTGTAAAAGAAGATTCAGACTGGAAATCTTTGTTCAGCTGGAAGTTTCGCTCTGCATTCCAAAAGATGCAGTCTGGAAAGCAGATCTTTGTTTGAGCTTGAAGTTTTCAATCTGGAGGAAGCTGGAAAGATTCAGTCTGGCAGTCTTTGTTTAGCTAGAGGTTTCGCTCTGGATTCCAAAAGATGCAGTCTGGAAAGCAGATCTTTTGTTGAGCTTGCTGTTTCAATCTGGATTCAGGTGAAGGAGCTGGAACTCTATCCGGGTCACGGCACCATCTGTTGAAAACTTTTTCTTCGTCGAAGCAAGAGACCAGGAGACGTTGGGGATCACGTTCAAACAAAGTTATTCTTTATTGAGGACTTCGCGTTGACGCGGCTGCAGTTCTTCCCAAATCAGTCTGACTAACGTAACTTTACATGGTTTCTTTATAGGCATTTTAGTGGGCTGTCCCTAAAGGTGCTGAACTTATGCACAGCCTTTAGGGATGACTACTGCTAAAGACAATAGAGGCAATTACCCCCAACTGAGCTCCCCAAATGGTATAAACACAAATGGTCACGAGAACTAAGACTAGTAACATTCACACACAGTTCAACTCTTAGCTGGAAGATCAAAGGCTAACAAAACCCCTGACTATTACAATGTTTAGACAGCTGACTTAAAGCTAACTTCTGATCAGTAAATTGATGCCATCATGTTCACCTTGAATGCCCAATACAGTGTAATTCACCTTAGTTTTTCATGTGATGTTATGTAAGGAAGTAAGATCAGCAGATCTTAAACATATTCTTAAATTTGGATCCTTCAGTGAGTATGATTATTTCCTCTTTAAATTGTTCAAGGGCAAAGGATGTTTACGGAATGGACACAATATTTTTTAAAACTCATAAGGAGGCACTCATTCCTCCTATTACAAAAATTATTAATCAGTCTATCAAGTGCTTGGAAAACTGCTACAATCACACCAGTGTATAAATCAGGAGATCATATGACTATTAGTAATTATAGACCCATCAGTATTCTTCCATCAGTATCAAAATTTGCCGAAAAAATGGATCTCTGAACAGATAATAATTCATTTAAATGCTACGTCTTTTACATTACATCCAATGCAATTTGGCTTTAAAAACATCATTCCACTGAAACAGCTAATTGTTTTCTTTTGGAAAATATAAAGGCTAAACTTGACCAAGGAGGTGTAGTTGGGGCGGTCTTCCTTGATTTGAAAAAAGCTTTTGAAACAGTAAATCTTGAGATTTTAATAACAAAGTTATCAAAGTTAAATTTTTCACTCAATGTCATCAAATGGATACAATCATACCTTTCTAATAGAAAACAATGTGTTCGCATAGGCCATAAAACTTCCCAAGTAACTTGTAATGGCTTGGGGGTACCGCAAGGTTCAACTTTGGGTCCTCTGTTGTTCTGTCTGTATATTAAAGGGATACTTCACCTCTGGAAAGATGAATGTGTATTTAAAATAGGTCATTTATGTAGAAGAAATGTGAAGAAAGTTTAGAATTCGGAGCTTTCTAGCCTGAGAAAAGCCAGGAAATGTATTTTTGGCTTATGTGGATGAAAGACAACAACTCCCAGAATGCACTTGCTTCGCTACCCTAGGAGGCCATGCCTACCGGTAAGAGAGCACAGTTGAAAACAACAAGAAGGTTAGGCTACTAACTTTTCCAAGTCCGGGAAAAGGAGGATGGTAACCCCTACTACTCAGCTTTCTCCTACTATTTATCTTTCTCCACAGAACAAGAGCCTGCTAGCTTAGCTTCCAAAGCTGACACTGTGTGCATTACACCAGAGCTACTTCAAGAGGTGATTGTAAAATCACCCTTTAGGCTGTAAAGTCAGCCTTTTCCTACCGTGCAGTGCATACCTGGAACACAATACCTACAGAAGTAAGAAACATTACCTCTCTCACCACCTTTTCAAAAACTATAAAACAGTGGTTGCAGGATAATCAAATATGTTGTCATAATCATTTTGTCAGGGATCACAGAGGATGCAGACAAGATGGTAAGATTAATGCTTTTATTGCAGATAGTGCGTAGATGCAGATAGATGGTGAGTAACAGCAACACAGAATAACAGTGAATGCTTAGCTATTTGGTAATGTCTTTCTTTCTCTTTCTCTCTCTCTCTCTCATAGATGATTGTGGGTCGATGGCTGAAGAGGAAGGCAGGCAGGGTGGAACGGAGAGGATCTGAAGCAGGTAAGTATCCAGGTAAGTGTGAGGGAGTCTGTGGGTCATGTAATGACGAGACCAGACAATGACTGAAGGGTGACTGTGGATTATATGGGGAGTGCTGGTGATGGGACACAGGTGACAGTGATCAGTAATCAGGGGATAGTGAACGGGTGACTGGATGAGAGGGCGGAGAGAGAGAATCAGTGGGCGGAGGTGAAGATGAGCAGGTGGTGGAGATGGAATCCTGACAGTACCCCCCCCCTCCCGAGGCGGCTCCTGACGCCTGAGAAGGGCGCTGCCGGCGGCGAGGTCGACCCCGACCTCTGGGTGCTGGACGGTCTGGATGGTCTTCATGGAACTGGGATAACAGGGCTGGATCCAGGATGTCATCACGTAGAACCCAAGAACGTTCCTCTGGCCCGTAGTCCTCCCAGTCCACCAGGAATTCCAGAAGGGGACCTCGCCGCCGGGAGTCCAGGATGGTGTGGACGCGGTAGACTTGTTCCTCTTCTACAGGAACGGGAGGAGGAGGTAAGTCCGAGGAAGTGCCATCTGTTGGAACAGGAATGACTGGGTCAGTGAAAGGTTTGAGTAGGAAAACATAAAAAGAAGGGGAAAACCTGTACTGAGGAGGAAGGTTGAGCCTGTAAGTAACTTCGTTCAACTGCCTCTGGATGGTGAATGGTCCAATGAATCGAGGACTCAGCTTACGGCAAGGCAGTCGGAGGCGGATGTCTCGAGTTGATAGCCATACCTTCTGTACTGGCCGATACTGAGGTGCATCAAGACGACAACAGTCCACATGTTCCTTGTGCCTCCGATCAGCCTGTTGGAGGTGCACGTGAGCTGAGTCCCATACCCTCTCGCTCTGATGGAACTAGAAGTCGACAGCTGAAACCTCAGAGGGCTCACCCGACCAGGGAAAGAGTGGAGGTTGATATCCGAGAATACATTGGAAGGGGGTGAGCCCGGTGGTGTTCTTCCGAAGGGAGTTCTGAGCATACTCCGCCCAGGGGAGGTAGTGGCTCCAGCTGTCTTGGTACTGGTGGCAGTATGATCGCAGATATCCTTCCTGGATCTCCTGGATCTTCCGCTCAGTCTGACCGTTCGTCTGAGGGTGGTAACCAGAAGAGAGGCTGACAGTGACCCCGAGGAGCTTAAAGAAGGCGTGCCATACCCGGGAAATGAACTGGGGTCCCCTGTCCGAGACGATGTCCTCAGGGATGCCGAAATTCCTGAAGACATTATTGAAGAGAGCTTCTGCGGCTTCAAAAGCTGTGGGAAGACCAGGTAGATGAATTAGTTTACAGCCCTTGGAGAACCGGTCCACAATGACGAATACGCAGGTGAAGCCTTCAAAATTGGGAAGATCAGTCATGAAATCTATGCTGATATGGGACCAAGGTTGCAGAGGAAGAGGTAGTGGCACTAGCTTGCCTTCTGGGAGCCTCCTCGGGGTGTTGGTTATGGCACAGACTGAGCATCCGCGGACGAATCTGGATACATCCTGGGAGATGGACAGCCACCAGTACCATTGACTGAGGAGCAAGAGGGTACGCTTGCCACCTGGATGTCCAGAGCCCGGAACGGTGTGAGCTGAGTCCAGAAGGGGTGTCCGAAGATGTGGGGTTACGTAGATGCGCCCTTCTGGACCTCCCGGCGGAGCGGGTTGGCGTGCTACTTCCTGGTTGATCTATTGGTCGATATCCCAGAGGATGGGACTGAGGATCATGGCTGGAGGGAGGATAGGCTCAGGATGAGGGTCGGCTAGAGAGGCGTGATGAAGCCAGGAGAGTGCGTCTGCCTTACAGTTCTTACTCCCTGGTCGATATGTTACTACAAAAATCGAACCGGGTAAAGAAGAGAGCCCAGCGGGCCTGACGAGGGTTCAGTCTCTTGGCCTTTCTGAGGTACTCGAGGTTGCGATGGTCCGTGATTACCTCAAACTGATGGTTAGCTCCCTCCACCCAGTGTCTCCACTCCTCTAGGGCCAGTTTGATGGCCAGCAGCTCCCGGTTGCCGATGTCATAGTTCCACTCCGCCGGGGACAGCTTTTTGGAGAAGAAGGCATATGGAAGGAGTTTACGTGACTCACCCTGCCGCTGAGATAGGACAGCTCCTACTCCTGTGGAAGAGGCGTCCACCTCCACCACAAATGGAAGATCCGGATCTGGATGGACGAGGATAGGAGCTGTGGTGAAGGCTTCTTTCAGATGCTGGAATGCTTGAATGGCGCTAGGGGATAAGGACAGAGACTTGGGCCGGCCTTTGAGAGCAGATGTGAGAGGAGCACTGATCTGACTGTAATTTTGGATAAATCGTCTATAGAAGTTCGCGAAGCCCAGGAATCTTTGAAGATCTTTTACTGTAGAGGGTTGTGGCCAGTTCTGAATGGTTTCCACCTTCCTCTGGTCCATTTGAATGCCGTGTTGATTGATGATGTAACCCAGGAATTGTAAGGTGGAGATATGGAATTCACACTTCTCTAACTTCAAGTATAATCGGTGCTCTCTCAGTTTCTCAAGGACTTGGATGACATGTTGACGGTGCTCTAACATGGAAGAAGAGTAGATGAGTATGTCGTCTATGTAGACCACTACGAATCGGTTGAGGAACTCACGAAGGACTTCTTTCATATAACCCTGGAATACTGCAGGAGCGTTGGACAATCCGAAGGGCATAACCCGGTATTTGTAGTGGCCTGAGGGGGTCACGAAGGCGGTCTTCCATTCGTCCCCTTGTCGAATTCGAATCAAGTAGTATGCACTTCGGAGATCCAGTTTTGAGAAGATGCAAGCACCTCGAAGCTGTCCTGGTCACTTCGTTGCCAGGACCTTGCTGAATACATCCTGGAACGCCCGGTACTCCACTGGGATCTCGACTTGAACCTGAGTCTCTGGGCTTTCCACCGAGGTTGAACAGACAGGAAAACTGAACTCACCCATAGATGACTTGGAACGAACTGAAGGTCGAGTTTTCTTGATAGAACTAAGACAGGATATGTGACAATCCTCACCCCAACGAAGAATCTCTCCGGATTCCCAGTGGAGTGTTGGCTGATGTTGCACTAACCATGGGCGTCCAAGGATGATATCCGTGGTGGACTCCTCCAGCACCATAAACGAGATCTACTCAGAATGCAAACAGCCGATACAAAGAATTAAAGTGGGAGTGAAGTGACGAACACGACCTTGTCCCAGTGGCTTGCCTTGTATGGTCTGTATGGGAAGATCTTGGGCAAAGCGACGACGGCGAACATTCAGCTTCTTGAGACACTGGGTGGATATAAAGTTCCCTGCTGACCCGGAGTCAATGAGAGTTTGCGCTGGAAGACACACAGAAGACGTCAGGATATGTACTCTGGTACGCCGGACGCGGTGGGCGAACTGGACAGGTGCTGAGGAAATGCTAATCCGATCCACAGTACTTCCATAGGAATAGGTGCTGGAGGAGTGATGGAAATAGCTGTGGGTGGAGAACTTACAGTGGGTGCAGACTGATCACAAGCTGAGAGACGCTGGGAGATGCGGATGGACTTCTGAATCAGATTTTCTAGCCCCATGCTGTCCTCGTACACGACCAACAGGTGGCAGATGTTGGGATTAAGACCATGTCGAAAGGCGGTGATCAGAGCGGTTTCATTCCAGCCGCTGGATGCGGCTAGAGATCTGAACTGCAAGGCAAATGAACTCACCGATGAACTTCCCTGACGAAGATTATACAGTTGATCGTGAACAGACAGATCAGAAACAGTTTGCCCAAAAACCTCTTTGAAATGACGAGTGAATTCAGTTATGGATTTTACCACTGTAGATTCGGAATTCCACAAAGACTGAGCCCACTGAAGTGCTTGACCAGTAAGGAGGGAAATCATGAAAGCGACTCGGGCTGCATCGTTGCAAAACTGATGTTCGATCATGGTGAAATAGAGAGATGTTTGGAGAAGAAACCCACTGCAGTTCTCCGCCTCACCGGAGTAGGTCGCTGGCCGGGCCATGGGACTCGCTGAGGCAGTGAACGAAGCAGCGGGTGAATGCGGAAGTGGACGTGTTGATATGGTGGGAATCGAAGTAACGGATTCGGCTGGAAAATCCGTGTACAAGTCCGCTGAAGACTCCGCTTTCTGCATGTTGGGTCTGGTATTCTGTCAGGGATCACATAGGATGCAGACAAGATGGTAAGGTTAAAGGAGAACTCCGGTCAATTTTAACATTGAGCTCATTGCTGTCAATACAGAGAACAACGACAAAAATTGGTGTTGCCTACACTGTGTTATCCTCTTTTTAAAATGTGCACCCTGTGTTGACTTCAATAGGGCAATAGTTAAACCTGCTTTTAGCCTCTTAACATCCTTGATGTGTCATTACAAGTGCACAGGTAGAGTTCACGCGCGTGATCATAGGTAACTAAACCTATGCGTGTGAACTCGGCAATCGACTACTTTGGACTTCAACCGAAAACAGGATATAAATACAGGTATTTGCGCTGGCTTAAATAACATCATTTTTATCTATATCTTTCACATCTACTGCAGTCAGATTCACTCGTGTTCACTCTGAAGGAATCACTCACATGGCTGTGCACTTGTAATGACACATCAAGGATGTTAAGAGGCTAAAAGCAGGTTTAACTATTGCCCTATTGAAGTCAACACAGGGTGTTTTAATTTTAAAAAGAGGATAACACGGTGTAGGCACCACTGATTTTTGTCGTTGTTCTCTGTATTGACAGCACTCCAAATTGACAAAAAAAATTAGCTCAATGTTAAAATTGACCGGAGTTCTCCTTTAACGCTTTTATTGCAGATAGTGCAGAGATGCAGATAGAAGGTGAGTAACAGCAACACAGAATAACAGTGAATGCTTAGCTGGTTGGTAATGTCTTTCTTTCTCTTTCTCTTTCTCTTTCTCTCTCTTGTAGATGATTGTGGGTCGATGGCTGAAGAGGAAGGCAGGCAGGATGGAACGGAGAGGATCCGAAGCAGGTAAGTATCAAGGTAAGTGTGAGGGAGTCTGTGGGTCATGTAATGACGAGACCAGACAATGACTGAAGGGTGACTGTAGATTATAAGATGAGCGTGGTGGTGGAGATAGAATCCTGACACATTTACTCACAGGTTGATATATTCTATGTGTCATTATTTGTGTTTGTTTGATGTTGACTGTGTCTATGTAATCTGTTTATGTTTTTAATGTGTATGTATGCAATGTTTTTACAGTTTTATATTAACAACCTGCCAGGGACGCCAGATGAAAATTAGTCTGTACGGCTAAATCTGGCTCATTTACATTTGGACATTGTCCTTATGTTCATTAATGTGCATTGTCCCTTTTAAATAAATAAACAACAACAACAAAAAAAGGGCCCGAAATTATGGAATAGTCTTCCTTTCCATGCGAGGTCGTCTTCATCGCTAGCCATTTTTAAGTCTTCTTTAAAAACATATCTGTTTTCTTTGGCTTTGAATAGATCATGAAATGGGTTTTTGAAGCTGATAGAATGTATGATGTTGTATTTAAATATATATATATATATATATATATATATATATATATATATATATATATATATTCTTGCTTGATCTGTAAAGCACTCAACTTCTGTTGTTTTTAAATATGCTATATAGGGCTGCACGTTTTCAAGTTTTTCATTAACCGTTAACCGAGGCCCTTAGCGGTTAATACTCGGTTAACCATAGTGTGCGCGCCGCAACCCCGAGATAGGCGTAATTTGCGGGTGGGACATGTCCCCACCACTATTTTCTAAGGTCGATATTGTCCCCACCACTTTTGAAACATCTCGCGGCACGAATACCAATACAAATAAACAAAACATCTCCAGTTAACTAGCAGAGCATTCATTTCGTTCGTTTTTTTAGGCGATCTAGTGCTGAAATGTTTTGTTTTTTAAATCAAGTGATCAAAGTGCTCGTTGCCGCTGCGATCGAGAAGGGACTTGTAAAACGTGCTGAGGTATTATTAATTCGTGGCCATGAAACAATTCACCTGAATATTCACCAATTCACACAAAAAAAGGAATAAAAAGCTGTACGAGAATAGTCGGCCTTCACTGAAGAGCTATCTTCACAGGTAAGAAAAACAGTTTAATAATTATTATTAATTCGTGGCCACGAAATAATTCACCTGAATATTCACCAATTCACAAAAAATAGGTCTTTAGCATTCACTAATTAATAGTATCAAACTGTTTTTGGCCATGTTGTAATTCGTTAAATCAAAATGAGGGAGGGAATTAATTCAACGTGTCCACGATTTATTAACACGAGGGAACAAACAAGTCGTCGTAACAACTAATTATTTAGATCAGTGGACAGGGCGCATAAGAACAAACAGTGAGAGAGCCCCAGCCGCGCGCGCGCACTCTCACCGCCTTCAAACAACACGAGCGCTGTATCTCTCTCCCTCGCACATATCAACACAATAGTAAAAGGTCAGAAGACCGATTGTGTTTTTTAGATTAGTAGTTTGTTCATATAAAGTGTTTGATTAGCAAGTACATGTTTAGGAAACAAATTGTATGGGTTAATGTAACGGTAAATGGACTCTGCGGGTAAAACTGTTGTAATGAAATTGCACATGCAAGGGGTAAAACTGCTGGTGAAACTGCTGGGGTAAAGCTGTGGCTCTGCGGCTCTGCAGACAGATATTATTGTGCTGCGATCAGTGGCGCGGATACTATGTTTGTTTCTGGCTCGCGCACAGCCTTCACTCTCAGACGCGCGCTTTCTTTGCCCGCTTCATATTAGAAAACTGGTCTAGCGGTCTCTGCTGGTGCAAACATGTATTACAACTAAATTCAATGCACGCCATTGACACCACTTAACTGAGCAAAATGTTTCACTCGGTTACGCAATTTTTAACGGTTAATCGGTTAACCATGGACACCCCTAATGCTATAAAAATAAAGGTTGACTTGACTGGATCAGAGAAGGTTAGGAGGACTCATCAGTGGCATCTGGTCCCTGTAAAAAAACAACAACAACAACTGTGAACCTGCTGAAATCAGGAGCAACTAGTAATAATTTACCTTTATTTTATAAGAAAAATACAGGCAGCCTATAACTATAAATAATTAGAAAGGAACACTTAAGAAACAACAAACAAAGACAAAGAACAAATGGTGACAGGGAAACTAAGCAGAATATGACCATGAAACTAAACAAGACAAGGTCGTGACAGGCATCTCCTTCACACTGAAACAGGTCTCCTTGTTGACGATTCCAAGATGGCGGCACGTTTGACGTACCTGAAGCAGCCGAGCTGCATCTACTGTACATATCTATGGTTGGCGACCCTAGCTGCGGTGAATGCACAGGTATGTGTGCAAGTGTAACCAGATGTATTTCATGAGAATAAGGATAAAAAACCTTTGTGGAAGTCTTATTTTATTTTTTATTTTTTTTTATGAACCATTCCTTCAAAAATAGGAAGTGTTACAACCCAAACCTGATGAACTTCAGATTTTAAATAAAGACACCAGAGGACTTCATTTCTTAGCAGACGAAGGAAACATCCAAAGTAAAAAAAAGCATCCAGGTAAGATTGAAATGTTGTTACAAAATGTGGACAGATTCAATATCATTTGAAGGAAAATTGTCTCAGGTTACGTATATAACCTGGGTTGGTAATGACATTTCCATAGTGTCAACACCATAACAGCATCTAGTTCCCCTTTCAGGGAACCAAGTTACATGCGTAACCAGAAACGTTCCCTTTCGGAACTCAACGCTGTCATGGCATTGACACTATGGGAATGTCATTACCAACGCTGCCACACTGAGGAAGATTGTCTGCTCAACAAGGCTGTGTAATACTGGCACAGACAACTGTTGAATGCAAACATGACTTGGTAAACCCTGAAGGACCTGTGACCCTGAGGTTGAGCCCATGTCCAGACTGTAAATCCTGCGTAATGTGTGCGGAGAGGGCCAGCCGATTGCAGCACAAACCTTATGTCAGGGCCCACCCCTAGATAGAGCTATAGAAGATGCTACACTCCTTGTGGATTTCCAGAGGCAAAGCCATTACGAGAGCCTCATAGGACAGAGCGATGGCATCTATAATCCAATGGGAAAGGCACTGCTAGACTTGTAGTCAAGACCGCCTAAACCGAGACCAAGACACTACCAAGACCAGAGGGTATCGAGACCAAGACAAGACCGAGACCAAGACAAGACCAAGACCAAGACAGACCAAGTCAAGACCAACACCAAGTCGAGACCAAGACCGAGACCAAGTCGAGACCGGAGGAAAAAAAAAAAACAGACTAGTGTTGAAGCTAAGCAATAACTATGAATTCAAGAACAGCAGCATACTAGGGTTCTGCCGCAGTTTACATTCAATACATATTAGACGGTATTACTTAGCACTATTAGAGGATTGAGACTCCCTTAACTTTTGTGTACTGTTGAAGACTAACATGACTGGTACTGACTGGTTCATCTGACAAAACATCAAACACCTCCAACACCATCTTGCTCCTCCAACAACTGTCTAAAGAATGAGAAATATGTAACCAATTGAAATTATACTTAATGTGTAGATGAAATTGTAACATCAAATTAAAGATACACAATTATAAACTTGGATTAGGCCTAATGTTTAGTCAACACAACGGAGATATGCAGATGATATTTAAAAGACCATTTATTTAGTCTAACACCACCATCCTGAATACAATACTGTAATCAAACACCACACACACACACAGAGAGATATCAAAGACACAAATTCATCACAAATTCATTCATCACAAATTCACAAATTCATGGAGTCTCCAAATGAATCCATTCTGCAACTTTTAAATACATAATAAAATGTTTAAAAACGAAATTATAGGCTTAAGTGCAGGATCCGAAAGTTGGTCGTTTTGTCGCTATAGTTACACACACACACACACACACCGTTTGCGGTGCGCTCAAAGTCATCTGTCAGTTGTGCAGTTACCCAAAATCTCCTGAATGAAGTTAAAACCCATCATGTCACTGATATGTGTTTTTTAAATCAAGTGATCAAAGTGCTCGTTGCCGCTGCGATCAGTGGCGCGGATAAGTGTTTTCTCGTGTGACTCGCACACACACCGCACCATCTTCACTCGGACGCGTGCTTCAATCTGTTCCGTTGCGGATAATATTGTATTACCGAACTTTGTGTCGTCGTGGATATTGTAGTGTTGTATTGCTAAATCTCCCGACCACTATGTCCGATGTCGGTCTGAGACAGCGAGACCTAGACAAGACCGAGAGGTCCGAGACCAAGACAAGACCAAGACCAAGGGCCGTCAAAGCCGTGACAAGACCAAGACCACGTAAAAGTGGTCTCGAGACCGGTCTCGAGACCAAGACCGGTCTCGAGACATACATCACTAGGCACTGCTTGGTGACTGTGTTACTAAAGCAGACCAGAAAACAAGACAGGAGTTGCTGCCGGTTGGAGCACTGGGCGTGCAGAAAGAAGGTGTGTTTTGGAGATGTGAATTGCTACAACAGAAACTGACCCTGCCACACACCTTGGTCGACAGCTTTCGCGACCAATAATAGAGAGCCTTCCATGCGCACCTACCATTCGGCATGCCCAAAACTTTCATTATGCTCATAACTCCAACCTGCAGATATCCACACTTGCAAAAAACTGTGAGAATGTACGCCACTGGCCCGACATAAATCCTAAGAGCCTGGAATGGTTATGGTAGATGCAGCCTCTCTATTGCTATGGTGATTCATGCGGCGAAGGGAAGTACGACCGGGTGGCTGGTTACAGGAGGTGTGCAAAATAGCTCTGATCATACCTGGGGTGAAGTCTACGGACAAGGCCTGCAGATCTTCTACTCTTTTGAGCAATGTCAGTGCAAATAGTAGAGCCACCTTAAAAGTGAGAAGCCTCTCTGAGGCTGACTCTAAGGGCTCAAATGGAGCCTCTAATAAAAAAACTAAATTTTCCAGGACCACAGAAAGATCCTACAAAGGAACTCTGCAATTTTAGGTCATACAATTTTCTTGTGGTGGGAGCTCTGGAAGTCAAAAGTGTCTCAAAATCCTCAGTTGAGTGATCAGAATCTATGAGCTGTTACCTTTCAGGGACAAGACCCAAAGTTTCCAAATCTTCAGCCAGAAAGTAAATTGCCGTCTGGAAGAGCAGTTTGGTTTCTGCCAAAAGCAGGAACTGCTGTGCCTGCCTGAATAGGAGGTGCAAGCACAGCTCGCTCTGGCGATGGATGTAAGACACTCTATTGTAAGTTGCTTTGGATAAAAGCGTCTTTTAAATGTGTACATGCAAATAAAGCATTTTATATGATATAATTATACTGACCTGAAGGTTCAAAGTTTAATTCTGTATTTCCTATGACCATTTTCTTTGCCATGCCATGCGCTAGCTATGGCTTCAGTGCTTGCTTGACCCCATATTGCTGCTTGCATCTTTATTTTAAAATGGATTTCTTCAGGATTAACTTTTTCCCCACCATTGACGGAAATGTCCGGCATTTCGTGTTTTCACTGTTTTACGGTAGGGGACACTATTACGCATCTTCTGAAAGAGTACCGAATCACCTGATCAAAACACAGGTGCAAAAGAAGCGGAAACATTCATTCATCAACATTAAACATCACATTAATCAAACTGCCTAATGTTACTGAATGAAAAGTCGACCCAGGACAAGCTATAGGACTGTGCAAGCTTTGAGGGTGTTGACTCAATCTACTCTATCCATCTATGTTTTGATCATCGTTCTGAATTAGATCTAGATGTAGTCTTTGACAAAAACAGGATTTTTGTTCAGCTTTTTGCTCAAATTGTTTCTTTTTTTAACTTAAAAAGGAAATGCATAGAGCTAGAATAAAACCTTTTTGCTTTTTTAAAGCAGAGGGTGTGCTCTTTATTTTGAAATTTTGCATGCTTGAGATATTCACACAACAAAATATTCTGCGGGTCATGAAAATTTTGTGAAAATTATCAAAAATGCTGGCAGTGGCTAGCAACTTTTTTTAAAATGCTGGCGGGTAAAGAGTTAAATAGTATTCATTACCATCAGATATAACTTTGTTAATATATGATAAATATTCAAAGTATAAATTATCCCTTTTATTTGTTATTTACTGCAGCCCTGGCATCACAGGCCATTGAAGTGGCAGCTCTAGGAAGATCTCTGTTTCCTGGTATGCTGTATGACTGCCGCAAGGATACCTTCATTCCAGGTGCTTTACAAACGTAAAATGTATAAATAAATAAAAGTTTATTTTCCCCTCTTCATCAAATATTGCATCACTAATTACCAATCCTTGTTTAACAACACTATAAAACCTGCATGTTTCTTCAACAGTACATCACTTCCTTGTACATCTATCTATAAATTACAGTCACGTCTTTCTGTCTGTCTCTCAGTCAGTCTGTCTGTGCACAGCTGGCCACTCCCCCTCTCACACTGACACTGAGTGAGCACAGCTGGCCCCTCCCCCTCTCACACTGACACTGAGTGAGCACAGCTGGCCCCTCCCCCTCTCACACTGACACTGAAGCTGTGTCCCAATGTGAAGTCTGCATCCTCCGAAAGCCGTATTTGAAGGCCGAATGCGTCACAGCGGCGCGACGAAACGTCACAGCGGAGCGACGAAGGATGTCCCAATTCAAAGGCTGCACACTTCGGAGGTCGCATTTGAAGGCCGATTGCGTCACCGCGGCATGATGAAGGCTGTCCCAATTCAGTTCTGCATCCTCCGAAGGCCGTATTCGAAGGCCGGTTGCGTCATCGCGGCGCGACGAAGGCTAAAGCGACGCCAAATGCACCCTTCGTTTCCCCGTGAAAGGAAGGATACATAAATGGACACTTTGCGGACTATCCTACCCCATAAGTCATCGCGCGGCGGTGACGACAGCATTTTTATAAAATAAAAAAAATGACGGCCGAGACTTCGCTGGTGGACGGCAAATTCACATTTAAATGTAAGTATTATGTTTTCATTTACTCAAATAGCTAGCGAAACCAGAGTTAAAAGCCACAAGTTTTTCTTGCTTTTAAACTTCATCTTAACTCATTCGTCACCATTGCGTGGCTTCATTTGTCAGGTGGTCTGAGGCCAAACTTGTGCTAATATTAGTTTAATAATTGTTTTCAGGGAGCAAGGAGCAGACAGCTCAATTTATTAAACTGCAATTAAAAAAATAAAAAATAAACTAAATAAATTAAATTAAATTTTATTGTAATATTTGCACTAGTCTGTCTAACTTGTGTAAATAAGAAATATCACTCACCCTATAAAGCCCACAACAATAGGAAAAGCAGTAGATAAGGCAATGGGGTTTCACTTTTATGTGTTTTTGTAGTGCTGTCATGCAAGCTATATCTACAAAGGTTTTAACCAAATTTGAGTATTAATGAATATGATTTCTGAATATGAATATGATTTTAAAAATACAAAGTAAGAAAGTTGAGATCACATCTTTGCCGAAATGTATTGTGCTGTTGTTGTTAACAAGCCATGGTTAATTTGCTCTGCCTTAGGATTGCACGTGTCCTGGGACAGACTGCTGCAACTCGGCCCTGGTTTGTCCTCATGGATGAGGTGTTGGGACAGAGGCATTGCACCCTCATTGCCTCAATCCCTGAGGACACACCAGGGCCGAGTTTAGCAGTGTGTGACCAAGAAGAGGTGGAGCCAGGGGCAGCAGCAGCATGAGTACCCGCACTAGCACCCGCAACAGCATCAGCACCAGCACCACGAAGAAGGCGAGATAGAGAGGACGAGTTTTTAGACTTGATTAGAGAAGACATGGGACTGCAGAGGCAAGGAGAGCATTGGAGAGAATGGACAGGCTGTTTTCTCGTCTTGAAAGAATGATTGAGAAATATGTATATATATATATATATATATATATTCTTTAACTTTTTTCACTTATATTTTTTAAAAGGAAAAAAAATTATGCAACTTTAAATGTGTAAATAAAAGATAATTCATTGCTCTGGACATTGTTTATTTTTGTAATGACAGTCATAATTTCTACATGAAACAAATTCTTCGATACCTTTTTCCCCCCAACTATTTACAACATACGTTAAACATATCAAATTCAACATAAACATTTAAATTTACAGTACATAAAATAAGAAAAAATGATGTAGACTTTTATTCAGCTGAGTGGGAGACCCTGGTGTGTTGCTGGACCGGGATGGGCTCCACAATAGAGACCCTGGTAAGGCCTTTCTGCTGGTGGGACATCATCTGGGATGGTCTCCAGAGTGTTTGACTGCATATTTTCACTATCCACTAAGTTGTCTACCAACAGGTTTGCAGGGCTGACTCATGGAATAAATATTGAGATACTTTATTTCGCTAAAATACTTTTAATAACCACTAATACCACATTGGAAAAACTACTAGTCATATATTTCAAACCTTAGTTAAGCAAAATTATCTTGCATACTCTAATGTACTTAAGGCATCAAGAGTAAAAGTAAAGGAATTCTGCAGGAAAAAAACCTTGTCAGGGTTTTTATGATGGTTCTGCTTTTATATTACTGCATATGTTGCATTTTACTTATGAATATTTTCAAGGTTGATACATTTAAACTATATACTTTTGTGTAGTTTAATGTAAAACAATGCATCATATTGTAAAATAATAATTTTGTAGTGTTGCTGTCCTGTGTGGGAAAATTACTTCGAGTATTAACGAAGTATGTAGTTCCTTACATACCACCACTGGTTATTTTGACAATTAAAGTAGCAAAATGTAGGCCTATTGTCACAATATTAACAAATTGTTGCTAACTACAGCTCCGTCCCATTTCAAAGGGCGCATCTGAAGCGCTCGGACCGGTCTAGCCTACGGAGGATTGTTCTTGTCGCCTAGCAACAGTGACTGACAGCTGCCGATGAAGAGCGGGAGTAACATTCGCACTGGACTTTTTATATTCAACTGGGTTTTATATTCAAATAGGGTTGAAAACCTGTGTAAATATATTTACTATTACATGGTGCGTCGTTCGGAGGACGCATAGGCTGCATCGTTTGAAGTCTGCGTCCTTCGAAGGATGCAGCCTTCACTTTGGGACACAGCTTGAGTGAGCACAGCTGGCCCCTCCCCCTCTCACACTGACAGTGAGTGAGCACAGCTGGCCACTCCCCCTCTCACACTGTCACTGAGTGAGCACAGCTGGCCCCTCCCCCTCTCACACTGACAGTGAGTGAGCACAGCTGGCCCCTCCCCCTCTCACACTGACAGTGAGTGAGCACAGCTGGCCCCTCCCCCTCTCACACTGACACTGAGTGAGCACAGCTGGCCCCTCCCCCTCTCACACTGACACTGAGTGAGCACAGCTGGCCCCTCCCCCTCTCACACTGACACTGAGTGAGCACAGCTGGCCACTCCCCCTCTCACACTGACACTGAGTGAGCACAGCTGGCCCCTCCCCCTCTCACACACAGAGTGAGCACAGCTGGCCACTCCCCCTTTCACACTGACTCTGAGTGAGCACAGCTGGCCCCTCCCCCTCTCACACACACACTGAGTGAGCACAGCTGGCCCCTCCCCCTCTCACACTGACACTGAGTGAGCACAGCTGGCCACTCCCCCTCTCACACACACACTGAGTGAGCACAGCTGGCCCCTTCCCCTCTCACACACACACTGAGTGAGCACAGCTGGCCACTCCCCCTCTCACACACACACTAAGTGAGCACAGCTGGCCCCTTCCCCTCTCACACACACACTGAGTGAGCACAGCTGGCCCCTCCCCCTCTCACACTGACACTGAGTGAGCACAGCTGGCCACTCCCCCTCTCACACACACACTGAGTGAGCACAGCTGGCCCCTTCCCCTCTCACACACACACTGAGTGAGCACAGCTGGCCACTCCCCCTTTCACACACACACTAAGTGAGCACAGCTGGCCCCTTCCCCTCTCACACACACACTGAGTGAGCACAGCTGGCCACTCCCCCTCTCACACACACACTGAGTGAGCACAGCTGGCCCCTCCCCCTCTCACACACACAGAGTGAGCACAGCTGGCCCCTCCCCCTTTCACACTGACTCTGAGTGAGCACAGCTGGCCCCTCCCCCTCTCACACACACACTGAGTGAGCACAGCTGGCCCCTCCCCCTCTCACACACACACTGAGTGAGCACAGCTGGCCCCTTCCCCTCTCACACACACACTGAGTGAGCACAGCTGGCCACTCCCCCTCTCACACACACACTGAGTGAGCACAGCTGGCCACTCCCCCTCTCACACACACAGAGTGAGCACAGCTGGCCCCTCCCCCTTTCACACTGACTCTGAGTGAGCACAGCTGGCCCCTCTCACACACACACTGAGTGAGCACAGCTGGCCCCTTGCCCTCTCACACACACACTGAGTGAGCACAGCTGGCCACTCCCCCTCTCACACACACACTGAGTGAGCACAGCTGGCCCCTCCCCCTCTCACACTGACACTGAGTGAGCACAGCTGGCCACTCCCCCTCTCACACTGACACTGAGTGAGCACAGCTGGCCACTCCCCCTCTCACACTGACACTGAGTGAGCACAGCTGGCCACTCCCCCTCTCACACTGACACTGAGTGAGCACAGATGGCCCCTCCCCCTTTCACACTGACTCTGAGTGAGCACAGCTGGCCCCTCCCCCTCTCACACACACACTGAGTGAGCACAGCTGGCCCCTCCCCCTCTCACACACACACTGAGTGAGCACAGCTGGCCACTCCCCCTAATAATAATAATAATAATGCGTTTATTTTATATAGCGCCTTTCAGGAGCCTCAAGGTCGCTTTACAATAAAGTACAATATACATGACATAGAAACAAGACATGAAACTATACAAATAAACAGAGAAGGACAACATAATAGATAGTGGTACATAAACATCAGATCATAAAGAAATCAGATCATAAAGTCAGGGGTCAGGAAACAAGTAGCAAAAAGATATGTTTTAAGTTGTTTTTTGAAATCATGCAATGATGAAAGGTTGCGGATGTGTTGGGGGATAGAATTCCAGAGAGTTGGGGCAGCAACACAAAACGCCCTTCCACCAAAAGATGACAGTTTGTGTCTACGGATCGTCAACAGACCGGTATCGGAGGATCTAAGTGTGCGAACTGGGGAGTGTAGGTATGGATGAGATCAGAAATGTAGGAGGGTGCAAGTCCATGAAGTGCTTTGAATGTGATAAGGAGTATCTTGTATTGAATACGGAAGCGTACTGGTAGCCAATGAAGTCTGTGTAAAATCGGAGTAATGTGAGAAGATTTCTTTGTGTAAGTTATTGGATCTTATTTATAGATGAATTGGGTAAGCCATAGAAGAGAGAGTTGCAGTAATCTAGCCGTGAAGTGATGAAAGCGTGAACCAGAGTTTCAGCATCATTGATATTCAGAAATGGACGTAAGCGAGCAATATTGCGTAGGTGAAAGAAAGCAGATTTCGTGAGTGAGGAGATGTGTGGAAGGAAGGAAAGAGAGGAATCAAAGATTATACCAAGGTTTTTGACAGTGGTGGAAGGTTGAACAAAAACTCCAGCAATGTTAACATTGTCAACACAGAAACGAGATGTAATTTTTTGGTGAACCAATAAAGTAGATCTGTTTTATCAGTGTTGAGTTTGAGAAAATTACTGGTCATCCAAGCATTTATATGATCAATACAAGCTGATATGGAATTTGAGGGGAAAGGAGCATTGCGTTGAGAATGGATGTATAGTTGAGTGTCGTCTGCGTAGCAATGGAAGTTAAAGCCATGATGACGGATGATGTTACCTAGTGGGAGCATGTAGATGATGAAGAGAAGAGGCCCGAGAACAGAACCCTGGGGAACACCGTGCGGGACAGAGGCAGTAGTGGACTTAGCCTGGCGGATAGAGATGTAATGATGGCAATCAGACAGGTAGGAGGTGAACCAGGATAGGGCAGTTCCAGAAATACCGAGAGCAGAGAGCCGTGAGATGAGAATACTGTGAGAGATTGTGTCGAATGCAGAGGAAATATCTAGAAGAATTAGAATACTGGTGGAGCCTGAGTCAGTGGCCATAAGGAGATCATTGACAACCCTAAGGAGTGCTGTCTCAGTGCTGTGGAGGGTGCGGAAACCGGATTGAAAACATTCATAGTGGTTGTTAGATGACAGATGTGTTTGAAGCTGAGCAGTGACTACTTTCTCAAGCAATTTCGAAAGAAATGGTACATTTGAGGTCTGTAGCTGGCCATGTCAGAGGGGTCGAGGCCAGGTGTCTTAAGGACAGGAGTGACAGCAGCAGTTTTTAATTCAAGAGGAACAACACCAGTACTTAGAAGTTGGGAGAAGAGAAGTGAAATCGGCAGTGAAATAACAGGTGCACATTTTTTAAGTAAAGTAGTAGGAGCAGGATCAAGATGACAGGAAGATGCGTTTGCTTTGATGATTAGCTCAGAGATATAAGCAGGAGTTGGTGGGGCAAAATCAGTGAGAGCAGCAAAATCAGTGAGAGTACCAGATGTAAAAGCAGTGGGAAAGTCGTGTGGAGAGACAGGAGAGATCATGGATGTGAAATGATTATGAATGTTATCAATTTTATTATTGAAAAAATGCAGGAAAGACTCACAGAGGTCTGCTGAGTTACCGATGACAGGTGCTGGAGAGTTGGTGAGTTTATTGATTACAGAAAAAAGTGCTTTGGGTCGAGAAGATGCATTATTAATAATAGTAGAGTGTGAGAGGGGGAGTGGCCAGCTGTGCTCACTCAGTGTGTGTGTGAGAGGGGGAGTGGCCAGCTGTGCTCACTCAGTGTGTGTGTGAGAGGGGGAGGGGCCAGCTGTGCTCACTCAGAGTCAGTGTGAGAGGGGGAGTGGCCAGCTGTGCTCACTCAGTGTGTGTGTGAGAGAGGGAGGGGCCAGCTGTGCTCACTCAGAGTCAGTGTGAGAGGGGGAGGGGCCAGCTGTGCTCACTCAGTGTGTGTGTGAGAGGGGGAGTGGCCAGCTGTGCTCACTCAGTGTGTGTGTGAGAGGGGGAGGGGCCAGCTGTGCTCACTCAGAGTCAGTGTGAGAGGGGGAGGGGCCAGCTGTGCTCACTCAGTGTCAGTGTGAGAGGGGGAGTGGCCAGCTGTGCTCACTCAGTGTCACTTAGCAACATTAGCACATAATCAGTACACAACATGAACACACAAGACTTGCAACAGGGGAGGGGAGTGGGGGATGGAGGTAACCCAGCACAGGCAAGCAGCCATCCGGTCCTGCAGCCATTACGGCACTGGTCAGACCTGCCTGTCAGACTGGGGGTACAAAGCGTCGAAGGCGAGGGATGGGGGAGGGGAGGGTGATTGCATATCTGTGTATATGTAAGAGTTCGTGTATGTGTAGGCCTGGAGAGTCGCTAAGCCTGACATCCTAATCTAGGTGCCTCAGTCCGCAGGATGTCATAGCGATACACAGCAGTTGCCATGGAGTCAACCTTGATCAGGTCCCAGACAGAGTCAACAATCAGCAGGTGTCAGTGTGGAGTGGGGGAAGGAACACAAGAGCGTCTCACAGCAGTGCTTTTCTGGAGGAGTTGTTGTTCCAGCAGCAGCCTCGGCCAAGGCCAGTGCTGGTTGAGGGGGGCTGAAAGCAGATAAGATTGGGGTTGTTTGGTCTTGGGACGAGTAGCCGCATTCCAATTTACACAGCTCCTGGTCCATTTGGGTCTCCGAAAAGATCCATTTGGCTTTGTAAAGCTGTAAGCTTCTCCAAGATGTTATCAATATTTTGGTTCATAGTCACCAAAGTCACAGTCTGAGTGCTGACAGCTCTGCCCACTGCTTCAATCATGACGGGCAGCCTTGTGGGGTTTTGGACAGCTGTCACCGTCTTCTTAATTCCTCGATAAACCAGGGCAATGCCTAATCTAAACAGCAGAAAACCTGTTATCATGGTTCCGAATAGGTAGATATCTTCAATGTCCTCCACAGAGAGAGCCGCTAGACACACAACCCGCCACCTCTCCCACGCGTCCATCGTGTAGCCAGCTGCGAACGTTCCGGCAGGGCAGTCAGGTTCCCCCGAACCCAAGCTTCTCGTCGAGAAGATGGTGTCAATTGCGTTGAGAGACCAGTTGATCAAATCCATAATTTCTTAGTTTGGAGAGCAGTGCGGAGAGAGGCTCTCAAAGTACAAGACAGTAGACTAGACGAGACAAGAGGAGCAAACCAGGGGAGATAAGGAAGAGGAGGGTAATAAAATGCGACCGCCTTCATTGAGAGCCAAAGAGAAAAAGAGAAAATAAAATACACTTACTTCTTCTGGAGGTCACTGGATCGCGAACAGTAGGCAACGATCCACACTTGAGGATTAACTTTAACCCTCGTTCACTAAACAGTCAGTCAGAAAATGATTTGCGCAAACATAAACGTATTTAGGAAGTTTAAGTGGCGCCTTTTATTTATAAATAAAATCCATCTGCTGCGTTTTCAGTGGGTCTGATGTCAGTGAAGACTACTATGTCCATTCTTACATCCCACAACAGAACACCTACACTTCTTAGGAGACATTACCGGCTGTCCTTGAAACAATGGAGGATGGTGTACAGATCACAGAGGGCGGGGTCTATGCCAAAACTAGATGTCAATCAAATCACGTCGGTGGGGCTTGCGCAATTCTACGTCACAGTGAGGGAAATCTAGAACAGCTCGTTCTGAGACAGTGCTTGTGATTTATTGAGATAGTAAAAAAACTACTGGGTGGATTTTTATCATTCTAGGGTGGTTTTGCTCACACACCGCCAACACACATTTATGTTCAAACACTATGTAAAAGTGAATTTTGCATAATAGGTGCCCTTTAAGCGCAACGGAGTATATGTATACTGTATCTAAAGTGCTGGAAAAGAGAGAGTTAAATGTTTCTGTTGCAATATCTAGTTCTTCTAAGCTATCTGGGATGCTGAGATGATGAAACTGATCAGGAAGATTATTAATAAAGCAATCTTTAGTAGCAGAAGTCAGAGTTCTGCACGGGTCCATTTTTGGAGACCCGCCCCCGCCCGTACCCGCAAAGTTCAGCACCAGATCCGACCCGTCACCCGTGATAATATCAAAATTAAATCCGCACCCACCCAGACCCGTTAATATTCGGCCCGTTACCCGACCCGTGCCCGCGATAAATCACACACAAGCTAAAATCTATTGAGCGGTGGGGACGCGTTCATAGGGTGCGCTGCCAATAACGCACCTAAAAGCTGTCACAAAGAACTGGGAAAAGTAATGATTATTAATATGTCAAATATATCAAGGAGACATTTCAATTGTTTATTAATAAACAAGTGTTTTCTGTGTCAAAGTTGAAGTTGACGATGCTGACTGACTCGCGATCTTCGCAGTAGTGAGCGCGCCAGAGAGAAAATCACATTACGGATTGCATAAGCAGAGAGCAGTCTGTTTTCTTTTTTTTTTCTTTTTTTATTGTTTTGTTTAAAAGTAGACATTTCATGATTTCTATTTCTCAGGTCTGTGAAGCAAGTAGCTTATATGCTGAGTTTCGGTTCATTTAAGAGACGAGCCTCAAGTTCACGCGCCCGCGCCTCCATGTCGTGATTATTGCCTGCTATATTTACCTCCTATTTTTTGAATCCAAGAAATTGGTTGATGAAACATTGATTAAAATTAAGATACAATTAATACGAAACGAAATTCACTTTAAAGAAAGGTTTTCTACATAAACTTAATGAAATGTTCAAAATCATGTCTGCCCACTGCATTTGTCTCCCGATATTCGGGATCATCTTATCTTATTCATGCTTTTCACTTTTCATCAACATGAAATTTAAAAAAATATATTATTTTATTTAAACATGAATATGAAACTAAATCGTTTTTAATGACAGGGCTACAACACATACAGTACAGAGAAATTTAATGTCGGAGCATGTGGAGGGGGAGATAGTCTACGATTTTCGATCATTTATCAATATTATTTTGCTTGATATGCCAATTCTTAATATTTGGTGTTTTTAATGTTTGTTTGAGATCTCTGTGAAAGTTTTAATTGTAGGTTCGTGGTCCTGAGTGTCGCGATTTCAGTTTCATTTCGCATATAGCCTACAGCCCTTATAATCATAGATGATGCCACCGGTTTTTATTTAAAAGAAAGACATATGTATATATGTTTGTATGTAGGCCTATATATGGGCAATTTATATACACAATACTTACTAAAATATAATTAATATAATTTTATTGCATTTGTATTAGTTGTTTGAAGAGTAAAAAAAAAAAAAATCGGTAGGTCTTAACACAAGGTCACTACCGGCAAGTCGGTCGGACTAAAAAGGGGAAAAAAAAATAATTGGGTCGGTCCTAAATTGACAGGGTCGGTCGGGTTACGGCAAACAAGAATATTTTTAAGGACGGCCTGACTAAAACACATATTTGCGTATGTGTAATGGTAATTTAGACATACAAATATTGCACATATTTTTCATCCGTTACCCGCCCGCAAGGAGTTCATTATCCGCCCGCCCGTGAATGTCACAATCCACCCGTTTTAGCCACTTTTATGCGGGTACCCGCGGGTACCCGACCCATTGCAGGACTCTGGCAGAAGTGATAGGTCTAACATATTTGAAACACGGAGTCGGCTTTGCAGCCTTGGCTAAATGTAATTTACACGAGACTAGATAATGATCTGAGATGTCATCGCTCTGCTGCAGAATTTCAACAGCATCAACATCTATTCCATGTGATAATATTAGATCTAGAGTATGATTACGACGATGAGTAGGTCCTGACACGTGCTGTCTAACTCCAATTGAGTTTACAATGTCTTTAAATGCCAATCCCAATGCATCTTTTTCATTATCGATGTGTATATTAAAATCACCAACAATTAGTACTTTATCTGCAGTCAATATTAATTCTGATAGAAAGTCCGCAAATTCTTTGATAAAGTCTGTATGGTGCCCTGGTGGCCTGTATACAGTAGCCAGCACAAATCTCAAACGTGATTTATTGTTTACACTATATATTTTTACATTAAGCAGCGATGTTTCAAAAGAATTATATTTAAAACTTGATTTCTTAGTGGTTTTGAAACTATTACTATAAATTACAGCAACTCCTCCCCCTTTGCGTTTCAGACGAGGCTCATGTTTATAACAGTAATCTTGCGGGGTGGACTCATTTAAAGTAATGTAATCGTTTGGTTTTAGCCAGGTTTCTGTCAAACACAGCACATCTAGGTTATTATCTGAAATCATATCATTAACAGCGAGTGCTTTTGGTAACACTTTACTTGAAGGGGTGTGCATAAGACTGACATGACACCTTCATAATCATGACATGGCAGATGTCATAAATATGAAGGAGGTCTTATGCATGTTTATGACAACTGCCATTAAGTGTCATTCGCTCAATTATGACATTTTTAATGCAAATATGACATTGTTTGAGATGTCTTTGTTATGACAACTTGACATAAACCAATACATCATAACCTGTTGTAACGGCCACCTAATGTTATAGTGTTCATGACATGAATGTTGTGTATGCCTTTAAGATGATATGTTATTGTATGCGTGCTGTTCAAGTGAGCGCGTGCGCAGTGAGAGAAGAGTTTTGCTCGTCAGAGGAGAGAGATCTATCGACTGCTCCTTTGATTTACTGTGTTTACGTTCTACTCTTATTTGTAGCCTGTTTTCAGAGTGTTTTTCTCCTGTTAATATTCGCTCTATGACATGTATGGGAAGAGTGCATTTAACTGAGAGGAATTATATAAAGACTCGTGGAACTACCATCCATTTGCGCTGTCTTTTCTATTCATCCTGGGCAGATTTAAAACTCTGACAGCGTTACAAATTGGCGCCCGAACAACTGGATTCACCGGTCATCTCTTGTCCTTTATCTACAAGGAGGTTCGGATTGTTATTGTTTTTTTTTGGAAGAGGTTTTCGTTGCTGGAGTTTTTCCATTCCACCGTGCTGACTAGCTTGCTAACTATGGACACCATGCGGTCGGTGCGTGACTGATTTTCAGGTGATGTTGTTTTTTTATGTTGGTTTTGACTGATTTCCAATACTATTTTCGTGGATCGCCCGAATATTGACTGTTTTCATAGTGTACAACCTGTTGGAGGATTTTTTTTTTTTTCTCTCTCTCAACGTTTTTCCTTGTGGACCTGAGAGAGGTTCTCACCAGGCTGGGATCTGCTGGACTGTCTTTCAAGCTGGCAAAATGCCAGTTCTGCAGGAGCGAACTCACTTTTCTGGGTTACAAAATCACCCCAAACGGTATCATGCCAAATGAGGAAAAAGTGAGAGCAGTGATTGATTTTCATACCCCAGCTAATGTGAAACAAGTCTGACAGTTTCTGGGAATGACCAGCTATTATAGGCGTTTCATCCAGGATTATGCCCGACATGCTGAGCCACTCTTTGCGTTGACCAGGATGGATGTTCCCTTTGTATGGTCAAATGAATGTCAGACAGCCATGGATTATCTCAAGGAAAAGCTTACTTCCGCACCTATTTTGACATTCCCGGACTTCTCTCTTCCTTTCTCTATCCATGCGGATGCGTGCGACAGTGGACTTGGCGCTGCACTCATGCAGAAGGACAAAAATAGCAGAGATGTTGTGGTGGCCTATGCAAGTCGTGCCCTCCATAAGTCTGAAAAACCCTATTCTACTCCGGAAAAGGAGTGCTTAGCGGTCATCTGGGCCCTCGAACACTTCAGGCCTTATATCGAGGGTCTACATGTGACTATTTTTTCAGACCACAGCAGTTTAAGATGGCTTATGTTGCGCCCAAACCTCTCTGGACGGCTGGCTAGGTGGTCTCTCAGATTGCAGGATTTCGACTTTGACATTGTCCATAAGCCGGGGACAAGTAACAGTGTCCCTGATGCTCTTTCACGTAACCCTGTTCCTTCTGGCAGTGTACCTTTGGGACTTCTCCCTGATTATGCCATTATTGGGGGACTGGACCTGCGTGCTTTACCCCCAGTAATGTTTTCAGATCGGGAGCACATTAGGCAGCTGCAGCTCAACGACCCAGTGACTAGAAAGCTTCTGCGGATGTTGGAGGCACAGGATGAGAATAGCACTGAGGAGTTGTCTCAGTATGAGATTCAGGATGGACTCCTGTACTTTGTGGATGACAAAGTGGCTTGTAATCTTCACCCTATGAAGCACCTTAAACTGTACGCACCTACGGCTATGAAAAGGAGTTTGATGGAATATTACCATGATCACCCGATGGCTGGTCACTTGGGCATGACGAAGACTATAGCGCGGCTGAAACTTCGATTTTACTGGCCAAAAATGTCATCTGACGCTAAGAAGTATGTTGCCTCCTGTACTGTCTGCCAGTTCACAAAACCAAGCCAGAGAAAACCTGCTGGGTTCATGGTTCCCATCCGCCCTCAAAGACCTTGGGAGTATACTGAAGTGGACTTTGTGGGTCCTTTACCGCGCACACCCTGCGGCAATGCTTACATTCTGGTCTTTGTGGACTATTTTTCGAAGTGGGTGGAGGTTAGTGCAGTACGAGAAGCGACTGCTCAAGTTGCTGCCAGCAAGTTGCTTAGCGAGGTGTTCGCACAACATGGGGTGCCTAATTACCTGATCTCGGACAGAGGGTCACCATTTGTAAGTGAACTATTCAGGCATGTTCTCACCACACTGGGGTCGGAACACAGACTTACAACTGCGTATCACCCACAGACAAATGCAACGGAGAGGGTGAATCGGACGTTGAAGACGGCCATCCGTGCTTACGTCGGTAACAAGCACACTGCTTGGGATCGTTACCTGCCCCAAATTTGTTTTGCTTTGAGGACTGCTCCACATGAAAGCACGGGCCAAAGCCCATCCATGTTACTGTATGGACGAGAATTGAATACCCCTCTTGACCTCATCACTCAGCCGAATAGTGATGGTGGGGATGAACCTGGTATCCCATACCCGGAAAGCTTGGAGTCATCGATCAGAGAAGCACATGATCATGCTAAGTCCGTTTTGGATGAGAACCATGACAAAAGAAAGAAGTACTACGACAAGAGACGTCAGCCTGTGTCTTAATCTGTAAATGAGTTGGTCAGAATTAAGTCAAGTCAAGTCATCTTCATTTATATAGCGCTTTTAACAATGTAGATTGCTTCAAAGCAGCTTTACAGAGATAAGCGTATAATTTAAGGTAACAGAGATTGTTTTGGCTTTATAGCAGAGTTAAGTTATTTCCATCTAAAGTTAGTTTTGATTGATTTGCTTCCGTCGCAACGATCATTTGTTATTAAATTAGGGGCCGCTAAGACGACACCATTCCCTCTACACAGACTTTAAACGCGAACCTGTGAGAAACGCTGATGGCGTTCACATGCGCATTTAGAATGGATTCTATAGTTATGTGCGTTTGAATATACGCAGGTTTGGAATTCCCTACAAGCCAAGCCTAAACAAAGTACTTGTCTTTCCTTATAAATTTTGATAAAGAATTTTATTTTATTTTGTTGCTTTGGGGTAGGAACGCGAAACGATTTTCCCGACAACGCCTTATCTGTATAGTGGTAGTGGGATCCTCCATAGGGAGAGACTAGTTGGCACTTCAGTACTGCGTTGTCATCGGGTCCAGGCGAAGGTCCTTCGTCAGTTCTGGATACGGCCTGGATCCGGCAGGCTGCAGGAAAACCTCGGGATAAACACAGACACTAAAATTAGCGTAGATGCCATTCTTCTCATGATGTAACGAGTACATCAGGATTTTTGGGAAGTGTTCCCGGTTCCGGCTGACCTAATATATGCAGCCTAACATTAAATTATAGAAGTCTATTGTGGCGAGCAGGACGAGGTCGAGGGCCGTGGGAGGACGGCGCGAGGCCGGTGGCGTGATTAGTGATGAGCCACACCTGCGAGACGCACCGGTCTCACATTTCTCACGGAGGAGCGGAGGCATAAAGGAGGAGCGACGACAGTGAAGAGTGAGAGAGGACAGGCCTGTGTTTTAGTTGATGTTTTGTTTTTGGTTTGTGTTGCCAGCAGTCGTCTGTGAGGGGCTGCTGGCTTTTACTTTCATTTTTGTATTTGTGTATTTATTTATTAAATATGTTTAAATGTTCGCCGGTTCCCGCCTCCTTCTTCCCATAACAACATACCTCGTAACATCTATAATGTATTATGTGAAAGCTAGGTCAAAGAGATGTGTCTTTAATCTGGCTTTGAACTGACAGAGTGTGTCTGCTTCCCGGACAATGGTAGGAAGACTGTTCCAGAGTTTTGGTGCTAAATAGGAAAAGGATCTACCGCCAGCAGTCGATTTTGATATTCTAGGTATTAGTAACTGGCCGGAATTTTGAAATCGCAATAGACGTGACGGACTATAATGCGTTAAGAGCTCGCTCAAGCACTGCAGAGCTAAACCATTTAGTGCTTTGTAAGTGATCAGCAATATTTTAAAATTTATGCGATGTTTAATAGGGAGCCAATGCAGTTTTGACAGAACTGGGCTAATATGGTCATACTTCCTGGTTCTGGTAAGAACTCGAGCTGCTGCGTTTTGGACCAGCTGTAGTTTGTTTATTAAGCGTGCAGGGCAACCACCCAGTAGGGCATTACAATAATCTAGCCTTGAGGTCATGAACGCATGAACTAATTGTTCCGCATTTGTCAATGAGAGCATATGGCGTAATTTAGAAATATTTTTAAGATGGAAAAATGCAGTTTTACAGATACTAGACACGTGACTTTCAAATGAAAGATTCCACACCCAGGTTCCAAACCGACGACGAAGACTTAACAGAGCAGCCATCAAGTGTTAGACAGTATTCTAGGTTATTACGTGAGGAAGTTTTTTGTCCAATAATTAGAATCTCTGTTTTTTCAGAATTTAGAAGTAGGAAATTACGAGTCATCC
Organism: Abramis brama; assembly: GCF_963993115.1. Lineage (NCBI taxonomy): Eukaryota > Metazoa > Chordata > Actinopteri > Cypriniformes > Leuciscidae > Abramis > Abramis brama. Next base: position 44,438,940 of record NC_139972.1, on the reverse strand, counting down.
AATTTTTTATATCAGCTATGCATTCCGTTAATTTTGTGAATTGATAAGTTTCGTTAGGTTTTGAAGAAATATAAAGCTGAGTATCATCGGCATAACAGTGAAAGCTAATGCCATGTTTCCTAATGATATCTCCTAATGGTAGCATGTACAGAGTGAACAGCAGTGGTCCTAGTACTGAGCCTTGAGGTACGCCATACTGAACTTGTGATCGATGAGACATCTCATCATTTACTGCTACAAACTGATAACGGTCAGATAAGTATGATTTAAACCATGCTAGTGCATTTCCCGTAATGCCAACATAATGTTCTAATCTATTTAAAAGAACGTTGTGGTCAATGGTGTCAAATGCAGCACTAAGATCGAGTAACACTAATAGTGAGACACAACCACGATCGGATGATAAGAGCAAATCATTTGTGACTCTAACGAGAGCTGTCTCGGTACTATGGTACGGTCTAAATCCGGACTGGAAATCCTCGCAGATATCATTTCTTTCAAGAAAGGAACACAGTTGTGAGAATACTGCCTTTTCTAATATCTTTGACAGAAAAGGTAGATTCGAGATCGGCCTGTAATTGACTAATTCTGTAGGATCAAGTTGCGTTTTTTTAACAAGCGGTTTAATCATAGCCAGCTTAAAGTTTTTTGGTACGTATCCTAGAGACAAAGACGAATTAATGATATTAAGAAGAGGATCTATGACCTCTGGAAGTATTTCTTTCAGTAGCTTAGTCGGTATAGGGTCTAACATACATGTTGTAGATTTAGATGATTTAATGAGTTTAGTAAATTCTTCCTCTCCTATAGCAACGAACGAATCAAATTTTTCCTCAGGGAGACTACAATGCACTGCCTGATGCGATACTGTAGTAGACGGTTGCATAGTTATAATTTTGTCCCTGATATTATCAATCTTATAAGTGAAGAAGTTCATAAAATCATTACTGCTGTGTTGCTTGGAAACTTCGGTGCTTGAAGCTTTATTTTTCATTAGTTTAGCCACCGTTTCAAATAAATACCTAGGATTATGTTTATTTTCTTCTAATAGGGTTAATATAAAATATAAAAAATAAGCAGATCTAGCAGCTTTTAAAGCCTCTCTGTAAGTAATTGAGCTCTCTTTCCATGAGATGCGAAATACCTCTAGTTTTGTTTTCTTCCAGTTGCTCTCCATTTTTCTGGCTGCTCTCTTAAGGGCCCGAGTGTGCTCGTTGTACCACGGCGTTGGACTATTTTCTTTAATCTTCTTTAAGCGCAACGGAGCAACTGTGTCTAAAGTGCTGGAAAAGAGAGAGTTAAACGTTTCTGTTGTAATATCTAGTTCTTCTAAGCTATCTGGGATGCTGAGATGATGAAACTGATCAGGAAGATTATTAATAAAGCAATCTTTAGTAGCAGAAGTGATAGGTCTCACATATTTGAAACACGGAGTCGGCTTTGCAGCCTTGGCTAAATGCAAATTACACGAGACTAGGTAATGATCTGAGATGTCATCGCTCTGCTGCAGAATTTCAACGGCATCAACATCTATTCCGTGTGATAATATTAGATCTAGAGTATGATTACGACGATGAGTAGGTCCTGACACGTGTTGTCTAACTCCAATTGAATTTACAATGTCTTTAAATGCCAATCCCAATGCATCTTTTTCATTATCGATGTGTATATTAAAATCACCAACAATTAGTACTTTATCTGCAGTCAATATTAATTCTGATAGAAAGTCCGCAAATTCTTTGATAAAGTCTGTATGGTGCCCTGGTGGCCTGTATACAGTAGCCAGCACAAATCTCAAACGTGATTTATCGTTTACACTATATATTTTTACATTAAGCACCAATGCTTCAAAAGAATTATATTTAAAACTTGATTTCTTAGTGGTTTTGAAACTATTACTATAAATTACAGCAACACCACTCCCTTTGCGTTTCAGACAAGGCTCATGTTTATAACAGTAATCTTGTGGGGTGGACTCATTTAAAGTAATGTAATCGTTTGGTTTTAGCCAGGTTTCTGTCAAACATAGCACATCTAGGTTATTATCTGAAATCATATCGTTAACAACGAGTGCTTTTGAAGTAAGCGATCGAATATTCAGCAACCCAAGCTTTAGCATTTGCTCATCTGTAATATAGCTGTTTTTTATTTGTTGAACATCAATTAAATTTTTAACCTTAGATGGGTTTAAACGTTTTTTTGGATTTCCAAATTCGGGGAACAGACACAGTCTCTATATGATGATAGCTAGGTGAAAGAGGCTCTATGTGATAGGATTTATCTGACCTTGGTGACGTGAGGCCGCTAGCAGACAGTCGGTTAAGCCAGTCTGTCTGCTTCCTGACCTGAGCCCCAGATTGTCATGTTTAAGACTCATCCCCGTTCGGATGGACTGGCGAACTTCACGGCTAAGCTAGCACCTCTATATGCTGGCCCTTACCAAATTGCACAAAAACTGTCGGAAGTGAACTACAGACTCATGGACGCGAGTACGGGGGCACACGCAGGTGTATTTCATGTCGTAAATCTGCTTCCTTTTCGTACCTGGGAACCGCTTGAGTCAGAGACTGAGCCCACAGGGGTTTCTGTTGTAGAAACATCAGCTGACAGTTCTTTGCTTGATGAAGTGCCGGAGGAAACAGAGGATACTGCCGGTGCTACCGCCGTGAACCTAACGGACTTGGGAATCAACGTTGACTATAGTCTCCCTGTGACGTCCAGTGCTCATGATGTGTCAGGAAATGTTGACAGTTTTGATGAGTTGCCTCACCTGCAGGTTGACGTTAGGTCTCGAAACGATGACTTGACTGTTGGTGGTAATGTTCCTGACAGACGCCATTATGACTTGAGACCTCGACGCGCACCAAGAATCACCTCAGACTGGTCGAGTAATAGGTGGACGAATGTGTACCACACAGACAGACTGGACCTTAAATAGTGTTTTGATTACGTCAATGTGTGTTAATTTGCTTGGTTTGTCACTTTGGAAGGCAGAAGGTTTAAATTTGAGAAAAGAGGGAATTGAGAATTAGTATTAATACTTAGTCTGTTGACATGCTTGTTACAATGTTGTACACAAAAAAAGAAAAAGTGTAAAAGTGTAAAAATGGATGTCCTATATTATGTTTCTGTTTGGTTACATGCTGTTTTCATTTGTTTGAAAATGCTGCTGCAGACAATGTATTTTGGTCCATCTGTACTGTCATGTATGCCAGTGTGTACCTTAGTAATACATTCTTCAGTATGGTTCTGTTATTTTGACAACTCTTCATGTATGAGGTTGTTTAAAGTGATGCTGTACTCAGTTGTGCACGGCTGAGGGCAGCCTTTACCTTCCTGTGGGGGATCTGTAACGGCCACCTAATGTTATAGTGTTCATGACATGAATGTTGTGTATGCCTTTAAGATGACATGTTATTGTATGCGTGCTGTTCAAGTGAGCGCGTGCGCAGTGAGAGAAGAGTTTTGCTCGTCAGAGGAGAGAGATGACCGCTCTACCGACTGCTCCTTTGATTTACTGTGTTTACGTTCTACTCTTATTTGTAGCGTGTTTTCAGAGTGTTTTTCCCCTGTTAATATTCGCTCTATGACATGTATGGGAAGAGTGCATTTAACTGAGAGGAATTATATAAAGACTCGTGGAACAACCATCCATTTGCGCTGTCTTTTCTATTCATCCTGGGCAGACTTAAAACTCTGACAGCGTTACACTGTCAGTGTCTTTGTCATGACAACTTGACATTACCAAGACAACATAAATTGTCATAAATATGTCATAAACATGACATAGCAGATTAATTATAAAAACTTAAGAAACCACTTAGGCTACGTTCAGACTGCAGGGCTTAATGCTCAATTCCGATTTTTTTTTTAAATTTGATTTTTTTGCAAGGCCGTTCACATTTCCAATTAAATGCAACCTTTTGTGATCTCCTGTGTGAACGTGAAATGACCCAGAAGTGACCCGCATGCGCAGAAGAGTACTCAACGGTCAACGACGTCACTTGTTATTTGCGGAAGTAGCTAAACTTTAACTAACTGTGATTCTCTCTCTCACACACACACACACACACGAGCGCGCGCAGCGACCATTACACAAGAGCCAGACAGCAGCCGCTGACCTATCTAATATCAGATTCAGCACAAATAAGTTAACATAACGTATATATAATGGCCGTGGGCTTTTATATATTTTTTTTAATTAACGGGCTCGTCGAGGTCGACCCGTTCGGCAGATTTACCTCAGCTCGACGAATATGCAGTCCGTTTTCAAACCGACGACTACTTCAACGCAGAATTATGACGTTTTTCGCGTATCAATGACGTGCAGGTCGGATACATGCGACCTGGCCGTTCAGACTGAAGTCGCATTTCAAAAGATTGGATATGTATCGGATTTGGGACCACATACCCAAGTGGCCTGGGTCGCATTTGAAAAGATCTGATCTGTGTCGTTCAGACTGTCATGAAAAGATCAGATACAGGTCGCATAGGGGCAAAAAAATCGGAATTGGGTCGTTTCAGCCTGCAGTGTGAACGTAGCCTTAGCTTTATGGGTTAACATTTCATTAAACTGTCAGGTGGTTGGTTTTGACATTGGCTGTCATGAAGCCATTATAACTGTGTCATGAATGTTTTTCTTGACCTCAACTACAGTGGTACCAATTTAATTTGTCATTAAAATGTTATAATGGCTTCATGACAGCCAATGTCAAAACCAACCACATGACAGTTTAAAGGGGGGGGGTGAAATGCTCATTTTCACTCAATCTCCTGTTAATCTTGAGTACCTATAGAGTAGTATTGCATCCTTCATATCTCCAAAAAGTCTTTCGTTTTATTATATTTATAAAAGAAAGATAGGCTGTACCGAGTCTTTCCGGAAAAAACGAGCGTCTGGAGGCGGGCGTTGTGGGTGAAGCTAAAGCTGTGTGCTAACCGAGCTAACAACACACAGAGACATTTGAAGCAGTTTTACTCACAGCCTGCGACCGCAAACCTTTATAATTGTGACTGCTCGATCCTTAAGCATTAGACGATCTGCAAATCCGTCGATCTGGGCTTTGTTTATAAAACAATCATCGTCGAAATGCAGGGAACAAACAGTCTTGCACAAAACAAACAGTCTCTGAAAAAACAAACTCCATCCACTGGTCCCTTAACGCTGGGTTCTTTAGGAATCTGTGCAGGGTTGTCTTGCCCTGGCAACCAAAAACACACTTCTTTGGTGACATTGACTTCCAAAAGCCGAGCAGAGCGGTTTGATGGCGAACTGCTTTCGCTATCTTCTCTCTCTGGTCTACGAGTGCGCGCGCGCCCGCGGTTCTTCCGGGAGAAGTGCCCTTAGGACCCATATAAGGAAATTCCGCCCCATCTTACGTGACACAGACCCATACTCGAAAAAAAACTTTCCGAAACTTGTGACAAACCGGAAGGACAATTTTTGGCACAGAAATACTCCTTCAAACGTACAATTTAATTTTTGAAACTTTGTCCATGTTTAGCATGGGGATCCAACTCTTTAACAGTGTAAAAAACTCAGTATGCATGAAATAGCATTTCACCCCCCCCCTTTAATGAAATGTTACATAAAGCTAAATGGTTTCTTAAGTTTGATAATTAATCTGCTATGTCATGTTTATGACATATTTATGACAGGTTGTGTTATCTTAGTAAAGTCAAGTTGCCATAACAAAGACATCTCACACAATGTCATATTTGCATTAAAAATGTCATAATTGAGCGAATGACACTTAATGACATTTGTCATAAACATGCATAAAACCTCCTTCATATTCATGACGTGTCATGTCAGTCTTATGCACACCCCTTCAAGTAAAGTGTTACCGTGCTTTTGAAGTAAGTGATCGAATATTCAGCAACCCAAGCTTTAGCATTTGCTTATCTGTATTATAGCTGTTTTTTATTTGTTGAACATCAATTAAATTTTTAACCTTAGATGGGTTGAAACGTTTTTTTTGGATTTCCAAATTCGGGGAACAGACACAGTCTCTATATGATGATATCTAGGTGAAAGAGGCTCTATGTGATGGGATTTATCTGACCTTGGTGACGCGAGGCCGCTAGCAGACGGTCGGTTTAGCCAGTCTGTCTGCTTCCTGACCTGAGCCCCAGATTGTCATGTTTGAGCTCTAAGACTATGAGCCATATTACTAGAGAGAAGAGCAGCACCATCCCAGGAGGGATGAATACCATCTCTTTTCAACAGGTCAGGTCTGCCCCAAAAACTTTTCCAATTGTCTATGAATTCTATATTATTAAGCGGACACCACTTAGACAGCCAACCGTTAAGCGAACACAATCTGCTGACTATCTCATCACTCCTGCGAACAGGAAGGGGGCCAGAGCAAATTACAGTCCTTGACATCGTACTTGCGAGTTCACACACCTCTTTAATATTAATTTTGGTGATCTCCGACTGATGTCAGGCACTCTGGCTCCCGGCAAACATGTGACTATGGTGGCTGGTGTCTCTATTTTCACGTTCCGTGTGATCGAATCACCAATTACTAGGGCACAATCATTCTCAGTGGGTGTTTCACTGAGCGGGGCATATCGATTTGTTATGGTAATCGGAACGGAAGAGTGTTTTTTTGATCAGTGACTAGAGCGATCCCTCACTGTCACCCATTTGCCCGGCTGCTCAGGCACTAATTCAGCTGGAACCACATCATGTAAAGAGTTCACTATGCTATGTGCATCCAAAACATCTAAAGCACTAGCACTCTTACTATCCTCAATTAAGGTTTGGATGCGTGTTTCTAATTCTGAAATCTTCTCCGTCAACCTAACTGTCTCCTTACATTTATCACATATAAATCCTATATTGCCGACAGAGAAGGCTATACAAAACGTGACATGAAGTGCAGGTGACAATAACAGGACAAGACATTACTCACCGTGTTTGTTGACTGATTCTTACTCACCTGAGCTTTTTATTAACTCAAAGGCGCGGGCGCGCGAGAGGAAAATAAATAAATAAAAATAGCTGAGCGCACGGGTGGCGCGTTAACAGGCTAGCGAATTACTAGCGTGTTGTGCTAGTAGTACTAGTAACGGAAGCTAGTGATGTCAGTTTAATCTGAGATGTTGGGTAAGATGTATTTTAGTAGTATAAACAATTAGAAATTGTAGTAAATGATGGTTCAAAACAAAGAAATACAATCCTTAAACGGAGCTTACAGCACCGAAGCAAACACACTCACAGCAGGCAGCGAGGCAGACACTGCTCCCTGAATCGATGCGCTTATTCATTAGTGGATGTTAACTGAATCTGTAAGTCAGCCATGCTGTTTACTTCTGAATATTATATTTCATTCTGGTGCGCTTAATGTTATCGCTACTGTGTAATAGTAGCCCAGTGGTTCTCAAACTTTTTTGGTCGCGCCCCACTTTAAACCTCTAAAAAAATCTGATGCCCCCCCCCTCCCAAATTTTTTTTATTATATATATATATATATATATATATATATATATATATATATACAGTGCAATGCATAAGTGAATACACCCATGCTAAAGTTGACTAAAAAGAGGAATAAAAAATCATATTTTGGAAATTGAACTAAATGCCTTAATTTAAAAAATTAGGAAAAATCCAACCTTTAAGGACACCAATTTTCTTTGTGAATGAATAATGTATCGTAAATAAATAAATGTTCTTCCTTAAAATACATGGTGCATAAGTGAGTACACCCCTATGTTAAATTCCCATAGAGGCAGGCAGATTTTTATTTTTAAGTATTTTTTTTATTTTTTTTTTTAGGATACTATGCATCCTGATAAAGTTCCCTTGGCCTTTGGAATTAAAATAGCCCCACATCATCACATTGCCTTCACCATACCTAGAGATTGGCATGATTTTATTTCAGTTAGCCTAAAAGCTAGTTTGATTTGCATTGAGAGATGATCTTATGGAAAGTACCCCATGCCAATCTCTAGGTATGGTGAAGGCTATGTGATGATGTGGGGCTATTTTAATTCCAAAGGCCAAGGGAACTTTATCAGGATGCATAGTATCCTAAAAAATTTTTTTTTAAAATACTTAAAAATAAAAATCTGCCTGCCTCTATGGGAATTTAACATAGGGGTGTACTCACTTATGCACCATGTATTTTAAGGAAGAACATTTATTTATTTACGATACATTATTCATTCACAAAGAAAATTGGTGTCCTTAAAGGTTGGATTTTTCCTAATTTTTTAAATTAAGGCATTAAGTTCAATTTCCAAAATATGATTTTTTATTCCTCTTTTTAGTCAACTTTAGCATGGGTGTATTCACTTATGCATTGCACTGTATATACAGTGAGGAAAATAAGTATTTGAACACCCTGCTATTTTGCAAGTTCTCCCACTTGGAAATCATGGAGGGGTCTGAAATTGTCATCGTAGGTGCATGTCCACTGTGAGAGACATAATCTAAAAAAAAAAATCCAGAAATCACAATATATGATTTTTTAACTATTTATTTGTATGATACAGTGGACATGCACCTACGATGACAATTTCAGACCCCTCCATGATTTCTAAGTGGGAGAACTTGCAAAATAGCAGGGTGTTCAAATACTTATTTTCCTCACTGTATATATTTCTCCTTGAAAAATAAAAAATAAAAAATTACAAAATAAAATAAAAACGTGCAATGAAAAACAGGAATAGTTTTAATTTGTCATGTCATTGAATCAACAGTAAGAGAGAATAATAAACCAGAACTTTAACTTTTAATTTATAATTAAAAGTTAATATATAGCAGCTTTGGAGAGTGCCTCACGAGCTCAGCTTCTGGTTGGTCTTCTCACCAGAGCGCGCACAGCAGCGGAGTGCCGCGTTCACAATAGCAGCTCGTAATTCGGTCCACTAAAGAGATTTTTTTCTTTGGCGAGCAACTTCTATGTTGGGCTTGTTCCAACGGTCTGAAGAAGAACGATTCATTGCCGTTCGTTGCCTCTTTATAAAAGAAGAGCGCTATCACTACCGCTTTCACGCATTTGAACGCCGTAGTAATGTAACGGCTATATTTTTATTTATTTATTTTTTGCTGATCTCCCGCGCCCCACACTTTGAGAACCACTGTAGTAGCGTATTACTCGGGGAGCCAAAGTCTCAAAAGCTCAATAAAATGGGTTGAACCTGACATGGTCTGCCATACTTTTTATCCATGTTTTTTTTCTGTTAACTTTGACCCTAAGAACCAATAATTGGAGGGTCTGCTCTACCGGAAATATCACAATTTTTTTGTGTGTGGCCATTTTAGTGTATGCACCCTTTTTTTTCAATCAGAAAAATGTGAAAAATACTTTTTTTCCTCAAATCCTCAGTGTGTTGGGTAGGCTGTCAATAAATGCATTCCAGATACACAGAACACATGTGCTGACAACATCGACTGAAAATATAACTCTTAAAACACATTTCTACATGATTTTGCATCAATTTAATGCAAAACAAAAACTCACTTTCTCACTTCTCACTTTTTTCCAATATTTTCATCTTTACTTCCTTGGCAGTCAACTTTTCAGTCAGTATATGTCATTCTTTTCACCAAACAGTATATTCATTCCACAGAAAAAATAAATAAAAAATCTTACCAAAATCAATGGATCTGTGATGATTTCACTATTAGTTGATCAACTCAGAACCTCAATAGAATTTTAGGCTACTCTCAAAATTCCGAAAGACATACTGGATATTTAACTGGATATATGGTTTTTAATGTCCACATTATTAAGCATCATGGCTAGGGCTGCAACTAACGATTATTTTGATAATCGATTAATCGGTCGATTATTTTTACGATTAATCGATTAATCGGTTTATGTACTTATATTTTAGTTTTGCCCATTTTTTCCCCCAAGTAAATTATTAACAAAGGGTCTTTATCATTCAACATAGACTTTTTAGAGATTTTAACCATTTTGCATTGTCATATCCTCATCAAAAACATACCTGGAGTTGTGTTTTATTATGTGTTAGTAATCCTTTGTCAAACTCTTCTGCAATCAAAACACTGACCCATACGTACTCTAGCAAATTTCACAAGGAGATTTCAAATAATGTTTTCACCATGGCGGTCCTTAGGGCTACTAAAGTAGTTTAACATCCCGAACAAAGCTCATTAAGGAATCTTTCAGAACATATTTTCACGAAGAATAAGAATAAAACAGAATAAAATTGCAGTAAATTGCATTTTATAATTTTTTTCCTGTAAACACACAGCTTATACCTGGGAAACAGCTTTATAGCTTATGCTGTGAAATTGTAAACAATCCTTCGAATAAAGTGCCAATGGCATGAAACCTGAATGGAATTCACATTTTAAAGCAGTGGTTCTCAACCTCTCCTGCAGGGACCCCCTGACAGGCCATGTTTCTGTTTTAACCCTGAAATGGCACACCTGATTCAATTAATTAAAGGATTAATGAGTAGTTGACTAATTGATTAATTGACTAATTCCTACTCTTCCTACTCTAATAACTACTCATTAATTGAATCAGGTGTGCCATTTCAGTGTTAAAACAGAAACATGGCTTGTCAGGGGGTCCCTGCAGGAGAGGTTGAGAACCACTGTTTTAAAGTAAAATTTAAAGTAAAATCCATCAGAAGGTTGTCCAGAAAAAAACTGGACACACACAAAAAACCTGCTGTGTGAAAAAGAGCAGTGAATACTTGCAAAAAGTGCATTTCAAATACATTTACCCTCTCTCATTCAGTCATAATTAGGCTGCAAGACTGAATTATGAACTGGTAAACGACAAACTGATCACAGAACATGTTTGTAAAGCTTTAAACAGCAATGTTATCAGCTTTTACGACTAAACATTTGCAAACAACATTGTACTGCAGAATCTGCGTATCAATTGATTTTGATTAATATGCGCGAGGGAGAGAGAGAGCAAGACAGCGCTCGGGTGAGTGCGCGCGCGCGGCCGGGGCTCTCTCTCTCTGCTTGTTCATATGCCCTGTCAAGCGCGCCCTGTTAAACTGACAGGACTTAAAAGCACATGCAAATGATACACTTTCACTCTATGATAGTTAGACTGTGCAATTAATTATTTTTTCTGAGAGAAGCCAGCTTCCATTGAAAATGAATGACTTCCGATAACTTTGGAAGTCGGTAGCAGTGTGAACGTACAGTTACTCCACTGCCGCTTGCCTCCGCCATCTCGCTGAATGCTGCAGAGACGCTGTGCGGGAAGCACGTGACATAAAACGAGGCCAGCTATTGGCTATTCGCTACTTCTCCTGCTGTACTGGCTGAGTAAAACCTCCTGTGGCTCATTACTGCCACACTTTGGTCACCGCAGATTTAAAAAATGCACGAAATGAGCCGCTTACGGCAAATAAAAGTTATTTAGCAACTAATCGATGACTAAATTAGTTGACAACTATTTTAATAATCGATTTTAATCGATTAAATCGATTAGTTGTTTCAGCTCTAATCATGGCCTATTCATTTTTTTAATTTCAACATAACCCTGTTCTCCCAATGGAAATGTGTCACACAATAAATATAATACTGCAAAATGACTTTCATTATTTTATTGCCTCAGATGACAACTATTACAACTTTAACCCTCTGGGGTCTGAGCTGTTTTCGGGGCCCTGGAGGTGTTCTGACATGCTCTGACATTTGTGCTTATTTCTGTTACTTGTGGCATTTTCATGGCTAAAGCCTAATTACACTGTATTCAGCACAAACTCTGCTACAATAATATATCAGCAGCATGTATGTAAAAGTTTGTAGTTTTGAGATAATGACATTTATGCCTGGTTTGTGAAAATACAAAACAAAATTGTCACTGAAATAAGGCCATGAAACCCATACTGATTATTTCTTCACAAGACTTTTGAAAATTATATCACATAGCCTAGAATATGTGCGCCAAAACTATGTGAAAATCACCTTGACTGCTCATTCAGATAAGACAATATATTGATTTAAAATTTGTATGACGTGTTTTGTGTGAGAAAGCTTTTTGAGTTATTCCACACGGGAGGTGTGATCACATCATTAATATGTAAGGTTTTCACACCTGAGAAAGACAAAGACCCTCCCCTAACAGCTAACGCCTAACTATTAGGAGCTATCAGGCCCTGTCATTCTGAGCAACCTTGCACAAAGAATGAAGGTTTAAGGAGATTTAAAAAAGAATAGCTTTTAGATTTTTTAGATTTATTTACAACACAAAATAATCCAAAGATACCCAACAAATGACAAAAAAGCACATTATTGAAAATATTATCCAAAGAAAGAGACCTTTGTGCCATTCCTAAAAACATTGTACATACCTTCCATTTCCAAGGTGTTTGATTTTCACTTTACCATGGTTATATACAGAGATGTGAATGTTGTAGTCAGCAGGACTCAGTGGCATCTGGGCCTTGAAAAAAAAAAGTGAACATACTGGTATCAAGAGAAACTATAGGCCAAGATTTTGGGAATACATTTTAGATTTTCTGGTTAAAATTGCTTTTTAAAATTCACAGAATACACACACACACACACACACACACACACACACACAAATGTTTCCAACAATATATAATATAATGAACACCAGGTTTGTTGTGCCTTGTAGGCATAAGCTATGCGCAGTGCTGCATAATATAATAATAGCAATAACCTATAGCAGCCTATAAATCTTCCAACACATTTCAGTAACAACTACGCTAGAGAAAAATATATTGATTATCATATGTTACTTGAAATGTTTCCATTCGTTATGATGATATAAAATGAGATAATAGTAAACACATAAAGCCTTTGTTTGGTGCGTTTTGCTTTTCAAACGCGATCACGCTCCAAAATATACATTCAAACGCACAGCATGCTCCAGAATATGAAACATTATGGTTACCATTTTATACATATCTATCTATGTTTGAACAGATATCCACAAACACAGTATTTAACAGTACACGGGTCTAAATTTTATAATATTCACCATATATCTAGCAACAGTTCAACTGCATTGTGAAGTTTATGCAACAGTAACAAACTAATATGTAAGAATTTCTTACCTTACATCTTTTTGTCTTTAAATCGCGTTCTTCTTCTTCTGAGGTAAATCCTATGTAAGCTCATGGCGCGTCTTTCAAACTCGACGAAAAGCAGAGACTTGTGAAGTGTTTTGTTTTTTTGTTTTTGAGGTAATGAGCACGTTCGCGTTCCATATGGAGATTTGCTCGAGTGGGCGTGGTCAAATTAAATATAATGAGCAAGCGTTTGAGATACTGGACATCTTGTTGGTTTTATACAAATTACTTAAACAGAGAATATTTCTTTTAAGTTTGAATCCGATCATTTAAAAGTACACACTTAAATGTCTATAAAGGTATATGGCTCATAAATGTGTGACAAGTATTCGCTGAGTTTTGTTTCAGTTTATAGACGTGGTCAAGAAAAAAAAGTTCACCGCGATGGAGAGGCAGAACGCACACCCTCTTTATTTTCTTTATTTTACAAAAGCACAATGTTTTGATTTGATTGTAAGTGGACACATACAAAAGTAGCAATATCATAGATTCTTTTTTTATATTTCTTTTTTCTGTATGAGCTTAAATTACAGAGTTATTTAATTTTATAGTGCTACAATGTGAAGAAAATCCAGCAAAACGCGCTGGCGCGTTTGCCGACCTCAGAGGGTTAACGGAACAAAATAATTTAACCCTCTAGGGTCTGGGGTGTTTTTGGGGTCCTTGAGATGTTCTGACATGCCCTGACATTTGTGCTTTTTTCAGTTGCTTATAAACATATTAATGGCAAAGGTGTAAATTCACTCTATATAGCACAAACAGGACTACAATAATATGTGTGCCACATGTATGTACATGTTTTCATTTTTGAGAGAATAATGTTTATGCATGGTTATCGAAAAAACAAAAAATTAAAGTTTTTTCTTCAAAGTGATGTGAATATCATCCTGCCTAATCATTCACATAAAACGATACATTGATTTAAGTTTTGTGAAACACTTTTAGTTTGGAAAGCCAATATGATGATGGGGCGTAAACACTCCAACAGCATCATGCATATTTAGTAGTTCACACCTGGTGAGACAATGTCCCTGCATACTTAATGAGCCATTCATTCAGGTGTGTCACCTATAGCTAACTTAAATATACAAGCTTCATAAAAATGATCATTCTAGAAGAAAATTTCAGATGGCATTTAGAGGCTTTTGCATCTGAACTCTTCATATATACACACACACAGAGACATATACACATACACAAACACATATATATATATATGCATGCACATACATACTTTATAATCTATTCAAAACTAGTCAACGTCTTTCAAAACTATACATTTCAAAGTATACATTTTATCATACGTATTTCAAAGTAAAGGATTCATTAGTTAGTTGATGACTTTATTTTTGACAAAACACATACAGTATATATTCCTCATCTCAGTATAGCAATAGAGTTTGCTAAAAGCTGTTCATTCAATACAGCAGTATTTGAAAATCGATAATATTTTGTAAAATTAAATTTATATTTGCATTTATGTCAAAACCTAGACACTTTTAAACATCAAAAGGACATTTATTAATATGTATTCGTGTCAAAATGACATAAACAGATTTTCCTATTCAATTTTGCATGGAAACGCTTCCAAGACGCTTGCGTGTCGTGTGAAAAATAGGCGTCGGTTCTATTTCTAGCATGCACGCGTTTTCCACAGGGCTCGTGCCGCGCCTGAGACGCGCGTCTCACACAGGCAGCAAACTCTAATCTGTTAACATGAGAGCCGAAATAAAAATTGACACGCCACGCAGCTGAGACACTTACGCCACGCATCCAGTGTTTCACCGGCATTATCCAGCGGATGTGGGCGTTTCAAAGGTTTATATGCATCGCCTCACATTTGCGTTTGAATAGCGCGGCCTCCGTAGGCGGAGTCACATTACAAGTTAATTAGCTGAGATGAGAATGACTGACATATCTCTCTTTACATACATATTATATAAACTGTGAATATTTGTTTTTTATAAAAATGACTTCATTTAACCCTCTGGAGTCTGGGGTGTTTTTTGGGTCCTTGAGATGTTCTGACATGCCCTGACATTTGTGCTTTTTTCAGTTGCTTATAAACATATCAATGACAAAAAAAAAATAACACTCTATTTAGCACAAACAGGACTACCATAATATGTGAGCCAGATGTATGTACATGTTTTCATTTTTGAGAGAATAATGTTTATGCATGGTTATTGAAAAAAATAAAAATTAAAGTTTCTTAAATAAGGCCACAAAACACATACTAAATATGTGTCAATAAGACTTTTGAATAATGGATGTCCTTCCCTAGTGTTTTTTCTTCAAAATGATGTGAAAATCATCCTGCCTTATCATTCACATAAAACGATACATTGATTTAAGTTTTGCGAAACACTTTTAGTTTGGAAAGCCAATATGCGGATGGGGCGTAAACGATCATGCATATTTAGTGGTTCACACCTGGTGAGACAATTCCCCTGCATACTTAATGAGCCATTCATTCAGGTGTGTCACCTATAGCTAACTTAAATATACAAGCTTCATAAAAAATGATCAAATTTCAGATGGCATTTAGAGGCTTTTGCATCTGAACTCTTCATATATACACACACATATACATATATACATATATATATATATATATATATATATATATATATATATATATATATATATATACACTACCAAATTGGTTCACAGTTGGAGGCATCGCAATTTTTTTTTTTTTTTTCACAAATTGTGCTTGCAAATTGTATAATATCCAAGGTAAACATGTCTAGTAATTGTGCAATTAATTCTCATACTGTATTTTCAGTTTTGGAATATTTATCCTCTCCCCAAATTTGTCACTAATAAAAACACAATACAAATTATTTAAAGAAAAAAATTATATTTACTTGTTTACATCTACCTTATGACTACATATTTTTTATTAAAAAGGTTACAATTACAACAATTCAAGTGTAATCTTTCTTTTTAAAAACTAAAGTATACAAAACGTATTATTTGATGACTATTTTTGATAATTTTTGATATTTTTCCTCATCTCAGTATAGCAATAGAGTTTGCTAAAAGCTGTTCATTCAATACAGCAGTATTTGAAAATCCATAACATTTTGTAAAATTACATTTATATTTGCATTTATGTCAAAACCTAGACACTTTATTTCAACATATTTCAGTCGATTTTACTCATCTCAGTATAGCAATACAGTTTGCTAAAACATCTACATGTATGCCTGTTTGACTGAGTATTCGCTGAGTTGCAGTTCATTTTCGGACGCGTTTCAGAATGGACTACACGGACAGAGAGAAGGCAGAACTCGCTTCGTGTTTATTTTTCTTTATTTGGCAAAAAGCACAACACTTTGTTTTTATTGTAAAACATCATCATTCATTCATACACGCGATTTAAATTTAAACTGTCTTTTTGTGAGCTGTGGTAAACAGCGCGCATCTCTGCCGTTCATTCATAAACTGAAGCCCGATTCACGTGAGAAGAAAAAAAAACTTACACCATTCCTCAGCTCGCTCCTCGATATACCCGCACTTCTGAGGTAGATTTTCCATTATTATTATTCCTCACAGCGCTGCGAGACGGTGTAAACAAGTAGGCTACAATCTGATTCAACTTGTTTTCTGGAGCTGGCGTTCACAGTTTGCACGGATTGCCTCAGTCATTTGCGTTTGAATAGCGCGCGCTCTCCGAGGGCGGAGTCACATTAAAAGTAATTAGATGAGATGAGAACGACTGACATCTTGCTCTTTTCTTACAGATTACATGAACTGTGAATATTTGTTTTTTATATAAATTACTTAATTTAAAAGAAGAGAATTCAAGCTTCATGCCTGTGTGTCTGTATGCCTGTTTGACTGAGTATTCGCTGAGTTGCAGTTCATTTTCGGACGCGTTTCAGAATGGACTACAAGGACAGAGAGAAGGCAGAACTCGCTTCGTGTTTATTTTTCTTTATTTGGCGAAAAGCACAACAGTTTATTTTTATTGTGAGTTTACACAAAAATAATACACATTTAACAGAATCGATTGATGTATAACACAAGCATATAAAATAAAAATTAATATTTAAAAAAAAATTTTTTTTTGCACTCATAAGGAAAAAAACGAGCGCGATAGTCGACCCCAGGGAGTTAACATAACTTAATCAACTAGGTGCAAGTCCATGTGAGGTGGGATGATCAGGAGGGTGGCACACTGCAGATACTGCTCTGGGGACAGACCTTCAGCCTCACCACCTGAGGAGACAGCAAACAAGACCGGCAGGGTGAGTTATACAGCAGCACGTTAAAAGATGCACCCCTCGGCGCATCTTGCCGAAGGTGTAATAGGAAGGCATCTTCAGTTGGTGGAAGGCAATGCATGTCTCCTTTGATGCTCACAAAGAGATGGGCTCGCAGTGCATCTAGAGTACAACCAAAGTCACTCCTGTCAAAGAGTGACACCATGTATCACCGTGCTGCTGTTATAACCTCTTCCTGAACATCCAGACTTTCCTCAGGGTAACGGTACCTGCACAGCGGCAGAAGGTCTGTCAGGTGTTTAAAAGCAGTTGTGTAGGCCTACCTTTTTCCTCTTCTGTACAGATAGCTCACTATATCACATCCGGTAAGTATGTAGGTGCTGATGAGAAGGGATGTAAGATCTGAAGCTGCAACATCATACTTCCCCGCCAGAGCTTCTGTGATGGCATGAACAGGTAGGAAGATATCCATCATCTTCACCCACAGCTGCTGCAGCCCATCCATGTGTGTGATGTAGTACATGCACATCATGATCACATCTGTGTCAGTTGCAACCACTGCAGCCCGTTTGTGGTGCAGAATTTGTACTGAGTATGCAATGAGCAAACATCCTGGTATCAGCCTCCTCATGTTTCTCACAGGAAAGTTCTGGAAGCTCAAACTGACAATCCACTGACAAGAGGACAGTGCGACCAGGATCACAAAAGATTCCACCAAGAATAAGTGTGCATCCTGCAGGAAGTGACTTGTTCTGAGCTGTCCATATTTCCCCCATGTAGTTCAAAAGATTAGCTTTATTCAGTGGATTTTGAATGAAGCCTTTCCATTCAGGTATAGGGAGAGTATCATGTGGCTTGTACTCCTTCATTTTGCTGGGGCAGGTCTTCATCCTGTTCTCTCGTTCCTCACCTTTCAGACTTTCAGCAGGGGAGACATCATATCGATCACCAACAAAGTGGATGCAGTCACACTTGTCTGGGAGGATTCCAAGGAGCTGCCTCAGGTACTTTCCTTGCAGGTGCTGCTCCCAAGATGTTGGTAACATCTACTACCATTACAACAGACTTGTCAGACGGCGGTAGTTTGTCCACTTCCCCCCATGAGTTGCCAAGAGCTGTCTTGATTGCAGCCAGGTAGTCTGCCTTGTTTCCTTTACGGATTGCGTAACTTTGGTCAAGGGATGGATCTGGCTCAAACAGGGAGGCTGGGCCCTGTTGTCCATTCATGGCCAAACACTTCCACCTTCCTGTCTTCCTCTAAGTCCTGAACAAAGTACAGGTTCCGCACAACTGCACTCTCCTCCTCAAATACCTTTTTGGCTTTGAATGCCATGGACATTGACTTCTTTGGCTTTGCTGCAAAGTTTGAAAGTTTAATTTGGGCTAACTGTCTGTTCTTCTTGCTGCAGCCAGTGCCTCCAGTCCTTTTTCATGAGTAAAGATCAAGTCAGCAGATGTGGCTTTGTGGCCTGTTGAAATGTTGATCAGCTCCTGTTCTTTACATGTGAAAGGATTGATCATCTGGTTGTTGATGATATCTGGTTGTTGTCTGCTCTGACACAGCTGTCAGAACTGGAAGAGCTTTCAAGTATTTCTCCATGGCCGCTGGCTGCTGACTGATGCAAGTGAAGAGTTTTTTCTTGGCATCACGGTTGTAGGTTTTTTCAAGTGCCATGTCTGTCCAGACAACACTGAATCGTCCTTCTGTTTGACGTACAGTGAACAAGGTATGGTAACATCTTTTCCACTTCAGCCAGGTGTTCCTCCCACAGACCTGCATGCTCAGCATGGATATACCGTCTAATAATCATCACCATCCATGTAATTAGCCATAGCTCTGTGGTAGGTGAGGTACATGCTCCATCAAACATGTCTGCTTTTTCAGTTGGTCAGTTGCATCAGCAGACGCAGAAGTTGCCTTCTCTACATCCTCTTCTGACAGGGCATCTAGGAGTAGCTGGACATTGTTGCTAAGCACACACATGTACTCCAGGTCTGGCAAATGCTTCCCAGTGTAGGGCAAACATGGCTGCATACACCATAGTGTGGGCATGCAGCATTGCGTAGTAGTCTTTCCCACTGATGATTTTGTTTGCTGTTCCACGGAGACAGACATCAGCTTCGACCATGATGTCTTCGATTCCAGTGGACTGCATCAAATGCCCAATGGCTCCAAGGAAATTCTTAGCAAAATGGAAGCCACCCATGCGCAAGATAAGTTTGGCATACTTCTCTTTGTTCTTCTTTTGCAGACTCAGAACCACCTCATAGATTGCTTGGTCATATGTGATGATGGCATACTCTTGACCATGTTTTCTCGACACATCCATGCAGTACTGAACAGACTGTTCAACCACATCTGGGTTTGTTGGTGACTTTGTGAAGAAGGGACCATAGCTGATTAAAGTTGCAGGGATGGTATCTGGGATGAGAAATGCTTGGAATGAACTCCATGTTGGAGCAGCACAACTTGGTTTCAGGTCCTCCAATAGTACAGTAGGGCAGCTATGCACTAAATGCCAGAGGATGCTCAGGTGGTCAAGAGTGTCATGATGGAAACACGGAAGCAGTTTGCAAGTAAAACTCTCTCTCTTTATTGAGTAACAAAATGATGATAGACACAGTCCAGAGAGAAACAGGGTAGTGGCGCAGGGACTTCGATGGTCAGATGAGTGCCGTGATGAGAAGTGATGACGTGACGTGATAAATCCAGGGTGAACATCCACGGGAACACGAACAGGAAACGAAGAGGGCACAAGACTGGAACGTAGACGAGATCAACAACACTGGAAACCACATACAACGATCTGACAAAGGAGATGAGAAATGAGTGAGTATATATAGGTGATGAGATGAGCTGCAGCTGGTGACGGGAGTGATGAGCTTGATCGCTGATGAGTGTTAATCAGCCGGCACGCCCACACAATCAGCACACACACACACAACAACAGAAACACGAGACAAGAAAGAGGCATAGGATTTATGAACCGTGACAAAGAGGTTCTGCTAGACACACAGGAAGCTTAAGGCGGGCGTACACGGTAGAGTTCTCAACGGGCCTGAAAATTACAACCCGACCTGACCCGGCCCGTGGCTTTTAAAGCCCGGACCCGATGTAACCCGACACATCAACATGAATTATCTGCCCGAACCCGGCCCGACGCCGCGTTGGATTTCTTTTTTTTTCTCATGCACGTATTATAATGACCAGCAGACGGGAATTCAAATCAACCTTTAATGTTCACGCCTTTTAACAATACAAACAACTGAAACAATAAACTTTAAATATATAAATAGGCTGTAGTAGCGACGGTGAATTCACCTTTGGCAAATTTACTTTTCACCAACTCCATCTTTTTCTCTCCAGGATAAAGGCGTGCACGCAGCAGCGTCAGGTCTGCCCCCGCCCCTCTCCATGATGCGCGTTAAATGCAGCAGCCAGACTTTCTTTACGGTGAACAGCAGCGATGATTAATCAATTTTTTTTTTCACTGAGCGGAAAAGATTAAGTCCGAGGTCCGACCCGAGTCATTTGATTATATTTTCGACCCAAACCCGCGGGTCCTGCTGGGTTTGTTGGGCCGACCCGACCCGTTGAGAACTCTAGTACACGGTGCGAGTTCGGACCAGGTTTGGATACTCAGGAGGTCGTGAGATATTGCACACGTTGCGAGTCAGTTTAACTGACAATCGCGTCAAAGCAGCTGGTACACGGCACGACTGTCCTGTATGAATTTTATCCCGAGCCGGCAGCAATCACGTGAGCTTTCGCGCTAAACACAGAGACCGTCAAAGTTGCATGCAGGCAAAGCTTCAGATAGAAAAAATGACAGAAATGTGTGTGCAAATGATTTGTTTAAAAGCAGAGAACAGTAGCCTTTCAACATAAAAACTTTATGAGAGAGAGAGAGGTGTGTGTGTGTGTGTGTGTGTGTGTGTGTGTTTGTGAGAGACAGTGCGCACGCTGTATGGTTGCTGGCACTGAGGTAGCCTATAGCCCCATCGACGTGGTTGTGTATGATTTGGCAATAGTCCCCTATTGCCAAATCATACACAACCACGTTGATGGGGCTATGAAAATCGGTGATTGCTGGTGAAAAGCTGGTGAAAATTGGGCCGACTCCCCGAATTTTTTAAACAGGTTTAAAAATGTTCGGGAGGTCGGGGAGGTGCTCATAACGTGCTCAGCTCGGCTCGATTCCACTCGATTTCTCCTGAGTGAAAAAAATCATCTGCGAGCTAGTAAAAACAGCAAAAATCGCACCGTGTACGCCCGCCTTTAGGCTCGGTTTCAACTCCACTCTTTTGACTATTTAAGCGACTCTTTTGACTATTTTAGACTTTTAGACTGAAGTGGCTTTCCTTGGTTTGAAAAGGCTGTTCAGTAGAGGTAAACTAACCGTTGGTGTGGGGTCATCCTGGGCAAGGTTGAGAACTTGTTCTTGCTGCTTAGGACTGACTTTCACCTGGCCGTCCTCACCTAACTCTGGAGATGCATCTGTTATCATCCATGCCAGGTGGTTATACAGGTTTGAGCTCACTCTTCGGGATGCTTCCAGGAATGATATCTTTAGCTGAAGTGACAGGTCTTCAGTCATACTTCCAGGCATCTGGTGACTTCCAGTGGCTTGAGCTGTTCTGGCTTCTCTTGCTTCCTTCAGGGCCTGCTCATGTTAGTCCTGGAGCTCCTTCCGTATTCTCTTTGCAGTGTTGTAGGTAGAGACTATGGTGTCATCTGGTGTCAACTCATCATTACTTTCTTCTTCATTCTCTCCCTCTTCAGTTTTCTCCTTAAGTTCCTTCAACTTTGAGAGCATGCGGCCCACATGCATTTCTGCTGAGCAAATCAGACTAGAACATCCTTTCTGTGGCACAACCATTATTTTACAATTGCCACCTACTTCATAGTGCCTTCTAAGGCGGGCAATCAAGGACTAACATCTATATGGGGTAAGATTGTGAACTCCATGGCTTTCCAAGTATTTACGGAATTCATCCCTCAAAACTGTAATGAAGAATATAGCATTTACTTAGAAAAGGGACTCATCTATCCGAGATATGAGTTGGTTCAGTGCAGCATCATATGGAGTGGTGGCAGTAATAGTCTTTTCCTGTGAACGAAGACGCTTTGTCAGGTAGTTGGTCATGCATTCCTTGTGGTATCGGAAGTCCTCAACAATCATATCAGTCGTACACCTGTTTCCATCAGGACCATGAATCTTGTGTAGTCTCTCTTCATCTTCAAATTTGTTTGCTTTTTCCCATACTGCATTCTGTCTGTCATAAGTGGCGATCAAAATGGGGGAACTATTCCCTCTGGTCGTGCATGCTCTGAAGCAAATGAAGCACTCTTCCTTGTGTTTGATGGGCTATGGCATTGACATCCATGTTTTTTTTTAGTAGGCCTGCTGCTGTCTGGCTCCGGATTAAGTTCTGCTTCAAATGAAGTGCCTTCTGGCTTTTCAACTTTTTTCCTCTTCTGGTCAACACGATGAGAGACGCAAGACCCAACACTCTGGATGAGCTTAAGGCCGCTATCGAAGCATCCTGGGCCTCCATAACACCTCAGCAGTGCCACAGGCTGATTGCCTCCATGCCACGCCGCATTGAAGTCATTTCTGCAAAAGGATTCCCGACCAATGTATTGAGTGCATAACTGAACATAATTATTTGAAGGTTGACTTTTTTGTATTAAAAACAATTTTTCTGTTATTGGTCGGATGAAATATGCTAATTTTTTGAGATAGGAATTTGGGGTTTTCATGAGCTGTATGCCAAAATCATCAGTATTAAAACAATAAAAGACCTGAAATATTTCAGTTGGTGTGCAATGAATCTAAAATATATGAAAGTTTCATTTTTATCATTACATTATGGAAAATAATGAACTTTATCACAATATGCTAATTTTTTGAGAAGGACCTGTATATATATATATATATATATATATATATATATATATATATATATATATATATATATAAATGAACGCCAACTTAGAACGCCAACTTTTGTTCTACAGATCTACATCTAAATCTACAGATGCAAACAGACAAAGTGTAGTAAAATAAAGACCTAAATGTGTATTTCAGACTCTTTTTCGCCACAAGTCTGAAAGAAGACATGAAGTCTGAAAGAAGACAAGAAGTCTTCAACAAATATCCCAAAATCTCAAAATTGACCAGTGAAAAAAAAAAACGATGCTTATGCCTGCTGTGTCTCGCCTTAAGTAATTGCATATTTCTCCTTTCTCATACCGTTTTTGCCTAGTGTTGGTGGTTTCTGTGGTTTATTACCATTCTTTTGAATCCAATAAAGAACTAGATTAAAAAGTTCGTCGAGACAAACTTTAAGTTGGCTTGAGAAAGCTGGACCAGAAAGTTTGAAGAAGTTAAAAGTAGTTTGGAGTTTAAAGTAGTTTCAAGTTTAAATTAGTTTAAAGTTTAAATTAGTTTGAAGTTTAAATTAGTTTAAAGTTTAAATAAGTTTAATGTTTAAATTAGTTTAAAGTTTAAAGTATTTTAAAGTTAAAAAGTTGTTGGGGGTTTTCTAGTGGGTTGCTAAGGTGTTCTGGGTGGTTGCTAGGCAGTTGCTAGGGTGTTCTGGGTGGTTGCTAGGCGGTTGCTAGGGTGTTTTTGGTGGTTGCTAGGGTGTTCTGGGTGGTTGCTATGGTGTTGCTAGGTTGTTGCTAGGGTATTCTGTTTGGTTGCTAGGGTGTTCTGGGTGGTTGCTAGGTGGTTGCTAGGGTGTTCTGGGTGGTTGCTAGGGTGTTGCTAAGCGGTTGCTAGGGTATTTTGGGTGGTTGCTAGGGTGTTGCTAGGCGGTTGCTAAGGTATTTTGGGTGGTTGCTAGGCGGTTACTAGGGTGTTCTGGGTGGTTGCTAGGCGGTTGCTAGGGTGTTTTAGCGGTTGCTATGGTGTTGCTAGGCGGTTGCTAGGGTGTTCTGGGTGGTTGCTAGGGTGTTGCTAGGCGGTTGCTAGGGTATTCTGGGTGGTTGCTAGGCGGTTACTAGGGTGTTTTGGTGGTTGCTATGGTGTTGCTAGGCGGTTGCTAGGGTATTATGGGTGGTTGCTATGGTGTTGCTAGGGTATTCCAGGTGGTTGCTAGGATGTTGCTAGGTGGTTGCTAGGGTGTTTTGGTGGTTGCTATGGTGTTGCTAGGTGGTTGCTAGGGTGTTCTGGGTGGTTGCTATGATGTTGCTAGGTGGTTGCTAGGGTGTTTTGGTAGTTGCTATGGTGTTGCTAGGGTATTCTGGGTGGTTGCTAGGGTGTTGCTAGGGTGTTCTGGGTGGTTGCTATGGTGTTACTTGGTGGTTGGTAGTTGTCACAGATGGTTACTATGGAGTTTGTATAGTTCTTAGCATGATCTTGGTATGATTTAGCACTTAACTAATCGCTATTAGCATGTAGCTATTCACTGCTAGCATGTGTAGCATGTTGGAAGTGCTGTTTGCTAGCATGAGTCAAAAGAGCCAAACCTCATCTCTATACAATGTTCTGATACAGAGATATAGGTCTTGCAAAATGGTTGCTAGGGTACTCAAGTTTGGTTGCTATGGAGTTGCTTGGGAGCTGGGAGCTTTATACGTACGAAGTTTAAAGTGGTTTGAAGTTTAAATTAGTTTACGAGTTTTTGAGTTTTGAGTTTATAAGTTTAAATGAGTTTAGAGTTTAAGTTTAAATGAGTTTAAAGAGTGTGTGTGTGTATGTGGGTTCACACACACACACACACACACTCAGAGTTTATGAGTTTAGAGTTTATAAGTGTATAAATGGATGAGTTTATAAGTGTACACGTTTTTGAATTTGGTTTGTAAGTTTAAATGAGTTTTGAGTTTATAAGTTTAAATGAGTTTACAGTTTATAAGTTTAAATGAGTTAAAGCTTAAGTTTGAAGTTTAAAGAAGTTTAAAGTTTATATTAGTTTGAAGTTTAATTTAGTTTGAAGTTTAAAGTAGTTTAAAGTTTAAAATAGTTTGAAGTAGATAGATAGATGAGTTGATTAGTTTAATTGAGTCTCAATGGCTTATATATTATATAGAATGGCAGTTTGAATTAGTCTTCAAGGTATTTTGATTTGAATTTTCGTCGGTTGGCCAGTTTGAATCTAGATTTGAATTTTTTAGAACTCCCCAATGTAAGTCAATGGGAGTTTTTCCGAGTTTTGATCGGCAATATTAGGAAAACCGTAAGTCCGATCAGTCTGAAAAGATATAACCCCTAACCCAACTCAAGTCAGAATAGTCTGAAGGTCTGAGCCGAGTTTGGAGTATGTAGAGTTAAAGCTCTAGGAGGAGATAGGCGATAAATTTTTAGTAAGAAGAATAATAATAATAACTAGATGCGAAAGTTCGTCGAG